>NC_092335.1:450596250-450960625 GCF_046630445.1 Rutidosis leptorrhynchoides
AGATCATCCTATAATTTTTCGGTCTGGCACAAGGTCCTGTCTCCGACCATGCTATGCAACCACCGTTCTTACGGTTGACACCCGTTTTGGTTCAGGTGACCTAATGAATTCCAGGTGAATTTCTTAGGATTTTACGTTCAATGGTAATGAACGCATTGAAAATGGTTTTTCAGAAAACAAATCGGTTTGTATTTTTGATCAAAATATTTTCTCGTTCATGCTCGAGTTTAGATATCATCGAATTCCATGAGTTTGAATTCTCAATCTTTAAGGTCAATCTCTAGGATTGAGTATTATCAGTCTTAAAAGCTGATTTTTAATCTTTAAGGAGATTATCCTTTTCTGGGGATCTGATTCATTAGTCTTATCAAGCTAATTTGCACGGTGCCTCCCCATTGTACGAGATAAATCCTTCTCATGGTTAGGATAAATCTGACCACTTGGCGACCCTGTTTGATGCTGAGGTCCGTGGATTTCCTGCTGATTTTAGAGATGACTTTTCTAGATTTTTCGTCAACCTACAGCTGGTCTAGACGACAACTTCATGACCTAAATCAAGAAGCGCGTGTCTTTTTCGGAAGACTTTACTTCCTTTTAATGATGGAATTGATTCATCGTGTAGATCCATCTCTTCTTTTAAATATATTACAGTAAATTGGGTAAAACTGATTAGTATCGTCCAAAGCAAAAGTGCCTGCAATATCTTTACAGAACATGTGATAGATAGCTTTCAATTGAATAACTTGGTACATTCTCCCCACACTTAATTTCTTTCTTTGCCTTTTTATTTTCTTCTATTCCATTTTAAATGAATTCTAGCGTTTTGGCTCGTTTCTTAATTTATGTCCTTTTCGAGGTAACGTTAATTTCGGTATTAACACCTAGTTTTCATCGTTCATAAATATGTATAAACATGATTTTGAGTTCATTTAATTGAAAATTTTTCAAATTTTCACAAAATTTGGCAAATAAACTAAGTGTAAACCCGAGAGAATTTATAACCCTTCCCCACACTTGAGATCATGCAATGCCCTCATTTGCATGAAATCAGACTATAATTATAAATTTATGAGGGTGATTAGTGTAGAAAAGTGATTAAAAATACCCAGTTTGTAAGCATATTATTTTACATCACATTTGATATTTTGCGCCTTGTCATCAAAATTAGTAGCTTTTTGTTGAACTTAATGACAGTCTTTGAAAGTGCGCTGTTTTACCCTGTTGTGTACATAACATAAAATACAAACATATATACATATTTTTGAAGTTTGGTATATAACCCCTACGTTCAAAAATTAATACAATTTTTTTTTTTTTTGCATACTTTAGATCAATAAAATTAAATGATAACAAAATTTGTCGCCCAGCCCTCGGGTAAAGCAATTTCGGCTCAACGACCTAGTCTTTAACTCACGACGAATTTTAGAAATCATTTTTTAAACTTAATGAATTAAAGTAAATTTTGTTTTTAAAAACTTAAATTAAAATGCATATTAATTTCATAAAAAAACCTACAAAACAAAAATTCAGAATGGAGGGAGAAAACTAGTTCTTTAGTGTCTGCTAGTGGAAAAGACCAATCGGGTTCCATTCTCGGAACTACACGAGAACAGAACAACTAACTCTAGATAGCATTTTCTTTTTAGAACATTTGAATCTCCCCACACTTAGGTAGCCGTGGTGTCAAAATTGTGATTAACTTCATCGTTAATTTCTCTTGGTCCATAATCAACTTGCATATCCGTGACTTTTTCTTTAAGCCATTGGTCGGATTCCTGTGTAATATCCACAATTTCAACTAGTTTCTCCTTTTCTTTAGGTGATAGATTGGATACTAACCGGTTACATAACTTAAAGTTCCCCTTGGTTCTAGCATCGCGAATCCGTTTAATAAGTTTCTTCATTGAACTATTAATAACGGGATCATTTAATTTCGTATCAACAACGGGGTTCTTTGTTATCATGTCATCATTAGGTGTTACTTCATTTTCCCCACACTTAGGCGCTTCATTATTGCTAAGTATTACCGTTGGAGTTGGTAAAACAACATGGTTCTTACCAATCATTTTTGCTGGTTCAACGGTTTTGGTTGGTGGAGATTTAGTCTTTCGAATCATAAAGGTGATCGATTTGTCATCACTACTAAGTGTCATTCTACCATTTCTTACATCAAATAACGCCCTGGTGGACGCAAAGAATGGTCGACCTAAAATTAGAGGAATGTTTGGGTCCTCTTCTATGTCAATGACAATAAATTCGACTAGAAAGGTTAAATTGCCTACTTGAACGGGTAGGTTGTCAGCAATTCCAACTGGGTGCTTAATGGTTTGATCAAAGAGTCGAACACTCATATCCGTTGGACTTAACTTACCTACACCTAATCTCTTATATAAGAAAAGAGGCATAACACTTACACTTGCACCTAAATCTGCTAGTGCATCATACATGACACAATCACTAAGTAGACAAGGAACAATAAATTCACCCGGATCACCTACCCTAGGTGGAGGTTTTGGTGGAACTGTCTTCACCGGGTTTATATTTACGGCTTTTGTTTCTTGTACTTTCTTATTCTTTTTCTTCTTCTTCTTCTTTCCAGAGGTATCACAATCTTTATTTCCTAACACTGGCTCATACTCAACTCCTTTTCTTGGAAACGGGATGGGTGGTTTGTATGGTGCCACCACTGGCTTTACATACTCGGGTGGTGGTGGTGTAACTTCTTCATTGTTACTCTCATCTAAAACCTTCCCATCTTCTGATGCTGGTTTTTCAGAATTTGTTGAAACCATATTAACATTTTCATTCCGAGGATTTACTTCAGTATTACTCGGTAGCTTTCCTTGTTTCCTTTCACTCATCAATCTAACAAGAGTACCTACTTGTTTTTCTAGATTCAAAATAGAAGCTTGTTGAGTTCTAAATGACTGATCAAACCTCTCATTCGTTTGGGTTTGAGATGTAATAAATTGTGCTTGAGATTCAACTAGCTTTGCCATCATTTCTTCTAGATTTGGCTTTTTCTCTTCGGTTTGTTGTGGTGGTTTATACAAGTTAGGTCTTTGTTGATTGAAAGTGTTGTTTTGAGTTGGTTGGTTATTCGGATCTTGTTGGTTATACGAGTTATTGTCGGGTCCTTTTAGATTGTAAAGAATGTTTTGATTTCGATTGAAGTTTGGCCTTGGCGGTTGATAATTATTCTGATAACTATTTTCCAGCCTTTGGTTCATGTAGACAACATTCTCACGTTGTTCCATCGTTTGTTCAATGTGACAGTCTTTCATTAAGTGTGGTCCACCGCATTGCTCACAACTGATTCGTATTGCGTGAATATCTTTATTCATCTTTTCCATTCGTCTCTCGAAAGCATCTATTTTTGCGGAAACAGAATCAAAGTTATGGCTAGAATCGGCTCTAGCCGCTTTAGATGAACGATATATATCTTTCTCTTGGTGCCACTCATGAGAGTGGGAGGCTGTGTTATCAATAATTTTGTAAGCTTCAGTTGCGGTTTTCTTCATAATGGATCCACCAGCGGTTATGTCGATGTCTTTTCGTGTGGCGATGTCTACGCCTTTATAGAAGATTTGTACTATTTGAAAAGTATCTAATCCGTGTTGAGGACATCCTCTCAACATCCTTCCGAATCTTGTCCACGCCTCATATAATGTTTCATTTGGATTTTGCGCGAACGTAACAATTTCTCCTTGAAGTCTTACGGCTTTGGATGCCGGAAAGAATTGTTTAAGAAATTTTTCAACTAAATCATCCCATGTAGTAATCGCCCCTTCAGGTAACGATTCTAACCAATCTTTGGCTTCTCCCTTTAAAGTCCAGGGAAATAACATGAGATAGATTTGTTCGTCTTCCACTTCTCGGATTTTGAATAGTGTACAAATTCTATTAAACGTACGAAGATGTTCGTTTGGGTCTTCATTCGGCGCACCACTGAATTGGCATTGATTAGTCACCATGTGTAGAATTTGTCCTTTGATTTCATAATCTGGAGCATTAACTTCTGGTTTAATAATGGCATGACCTTGGCCCGTGCGTGTAGCTCTCATTCGGTCTTCCATACTTAGAGGTTCTAGATTTTCCATGATTGGAAGTGTTGTATCTGAATCACTAGAGGTTTCTGATTTAATGGTTTCTTCCTCAACAATCTCTGTTTGAATGATTGGTGGTTCCGGAGGAATAATTAATGGATCAGGGTCTCGGAATTTTCCCTGAGTATTCTCCGTATTCTCAATTGTGATATTGGTTTCAAAAACTGGATTATCGGAAATTTGAGTTGAAGTACTCGGTCGACTTGATGACGAGTCTAAAGAAAAATCAACGGCAGCTATATTTGTTAAATGTCTTGATCTAGTTACAGGTGGTGAACGTACAAAAGGTGGTGAACGTCTTGCTCGGTGCATTCACTGAATATCCTATTAGTTTTTAAAAGGAAAGAAAAATTATAATAAGTTATCCAATCAATAGACTTTTCTGATTTTGCTCACGTTTCGAATAGCCAAAAGATGCAGCAGAGGGGCAGGATTCGTTTGGTCTCAATATAATTGAGGACTGTTTGGCTCCAATAACCCGGTCCACGTACAAATCCAACTATTACTACGAACCAGAAAATTTTGATGTCTATCAATTTAACCACTTAAAATAAATTTTCGTAATTTTAAGAAATTTAGATAAGAAGTAGAAAAAATTCTAAGTCCTAAAAACTAGAATGGCGAGAAATAAGAAAGAAATAGATTGCGCGTCGAAAAATGTCGAAAAATAAAAGGTCGAAAAATAGGCGTCGAAAAATAAAAATAAGAAAGTAGAGCGAAAAACGGCGTCGCAAAATTCTAAAGCACCTAAAACTTAGTCTAAGGAATAAGCACTTAAGGGATTTTACGGCAAAGCCTAAAAATTCTAGAAGTAAAAATAACTATGGCAAAACTAAACTTAATACTAAAAGTTGCGACTATAGTCTAAAAATCTAAAGGTAATAAAACTAAAAAAAAACATTTTTTTTTATAGACAAAATCTAAAAAAATATATTTTTTTTTTAATAATTTTTTTTTTTTTTACGTTTTTGTTTTTTTTTTTTACGTTTTTGTTTTTTTTTTTTAAACGATTTTTTTTACAAATTAATAATTTTTTTATAATTATTATTTTTTTTCAAAACTTTTTTTTAATTCATTTACTATTCATGAATAGTAAATGAAAAGAAATTAATTAATTTACTATTCACATGAAAGCGACATGATAGAAATTATTAATTACAAGTTACATAATATACCCCTGAAGTATTTAATAAATACGACTTTTTAAAACTTGATTCTAAAATATTATTATATTATTATATTATATTTCAATATTATTATATTATTATATTCTATTTCAATATTATTATATTATTATATTTTATTTCAATATTATTATAATTAAAAATATAGCGTTTTAGCGCTCCCCGGCAGCGGCGCCAAAAACTTGATGATGTAGCGTGAGGGTACGAAATAGTATTATTTTTAATACAAAATACTACAAAATATGACACAAGTTTTATTAATTTACGGATGGGATATACCTAAACCTTGCTACAACACTATAGGCAGTGTACCTAATCGTAGAGTAGTGTAGTTTTTAGTAAGTCCGGTTCGTTCCACAGGGAGCTGGTGATACTTACTATATTTTTAACTATATTTATACAAAATATATATAATTATATAAGTAGTAATATTATTATAAAAGGGGGGTTTTACCGTTTAATGACCGGTTTGTCGATTCTATATTTTAAGCGTAAAGATAAATGACGATAATTAAAGTGCGTAAAATAATGACAATAAATAAAATGACAGTAAATAAAATTGCGAGTAATAAAATGACAGTAAATAAAGATACGATGAGAAATACAATAAAAGAATTATGCTTATTTAAACTTCCGTAATCATGATGTTTAACGTTTTGATTTTAATTAATTGTTACTCGGGTTAATTGTCCTTTGTCATGGTTTATTTGATACCTATCTGGTTTTTGTCCATAATAGTCCATCGGTCATAAATATAAAGTGCGAGTGTCCTCGTCAAATTACCCTTATACCCGAAGTCAAATATTCCAACTAATTAAGGATTTAAACTGTGACGCAGTTATCACTTCTGTCAACAATTACACCAGTTATCACTTTATGTAATCCACCCCTGTTTTGATTAGATATGAATATTAATTTACCCACTTGATCAGTTTGAATAATCAATTACCCAACCCGAATAATTAATTAAATGATTATAATAGGACAACGTCACTAAATAGGACAACCATAATCATTATTAATTATTAGGTTAATTAATTTGAAGATAGGTTCGACAGACTCCAATGAGTTGTCACTCAATTAGACAATACCCCCCATCTATTAATAGTCAATAGTCCAATTTCCACAAGTGTCGGTCTTTTGCCCAAACCTTAATTATGGTACAAAATTCAATAACCCCGTCTTAATATTTTAGCCCAACATCACGATTACTTCGGCTCAAATAAGCATAATAATAACTTAGTTACGAGACATTAAATTAAAAAGGAAGAACATAGCTTACAGTGGTGATTAGTCGCGTAGCGTTGCACGGACAGAGTTCTGACTTAAAACCCGTAAATTAATTGTACCATAACTAAAACTAAATCATTATTATTAAATTTAAAAGTAAAATTAAAATTATAATGTATATATTACATATACGTTTACATATATATAGAGAGAGAGAGAGATTGGAAAATGGGATGATCCATTTCATCGAATAACAATGCCTTTTATAGGCAAAATATCAATTTGAATTTTCACTTACGACCCCTGAACTATGCTCAATTAACAACTTTTTATTATTTAATATTATTCTTATTATGAATTATTTAAATATTATATTTTATTCTTGTGCATAGTTGGCTCGTAATTTTTAGTCCGTTGCGTCGAGCGTTGAGAGTTGACTCATGTCCCGGTTCCGGATTTTCGAACGTCCTTTCGTATAATTTAATATCTTGTACTTTGCGTTTTGTAACTTGTACTCTTGTCATTTTTAGACGTTTCCCATCAATAATTTGAACCTTTTTAATTGTATCTTGTACTTTTGAGCTTTTTGGACCTTTTTGTCTTCAATTTGTCGAATCTGCCTTTTGTCTTCGCACTTATTTAATATAAACGAATATCACTTGAAAATGGAACAATTGCAACTAAAATCTTGTCTTTCTTGGGGGATAATGCTATGAAATATATGTTCCTTTTTAGCCTTATCAAACATGCTTTAAAGTGTCAACCAAAAGGTTGGTGAGTTCATTAGTTTATCATAATCATTTATTTCCATCATTTTAATAGACCACAAGAATTTCATTTCCAGTTCTCATAAATATACTCCCATGCATAGAGACAAAAATAATCATTCATATGGTGAACACCTGGTAACCGACATTAACTAGATACATATAAGAATATCCCCTATCATTCCAGGATCCTCCTTCGGACATGATATAAATTTCGAAGTACTAAAACATCCGGTACTTCGGATGGGGTTTGTTAGGCCCAATAGATCTATCTTTAGGATTCGCGTCAATTAGGGTGTCTGTTCTCTAATTCTTAGATTACCAGACTTTAATAAAAAGGGGCATATTCGATTTTGATAATTCAACCATAGAATGTAGTTTCAATTACTTGTGTCTATTTCGTCAAACATTTATAAAAGCGCATGTATTCTCAGTCCCCAAAATATAAAGGGTAAAAAGGCAAATGAAACTCACCATACTGTATTTCGTAATAAAAATACATATAACGTCATTGAACAAGTGCAAGGTTGGCCTCGGATTCACGAACCTAAATTAATTATATATAATTATGTGTTGTTCAATATTTGTCTAACAAATTAGGTCAAGTCATAGTGTACCACAATCCTAATGCTCGAGACTAATATGCAAAAGTCAACAAAAGTAAATTTGACTCAAAATAATTTCCAAAAATCTATACATGATTAATATATAGTTTAAATATCGTCGTTTTATATTTTTAAATATTTTTAAAAGATTTATTAGAGTAATAATATAATTTATTTATTAATAAATAAAATTTTATATTAAATTTATGTAATAAAATATACTTTTATATATATTAAGTAATAAAATTTATAGGGTTCATTTAATATCATAAAGATAATATGATAGGTATTATTAAAGTAAGTTATTACACGTAGTAAAATATGTTTGTATCACATATTTATTTGATAAAATAATATCTATAATGATAGTAAGTAAAAGTTGTATTATTTTGTAATAATAATTATTATTATAAAAATATCAATATTTATAATTACTAAGATGACATTATGATAAAACGATAATTCTAATTATGATAACTTTAATATTTACGATAATTTTTAATATTATCTTTAAAATAATAATTCTATTTAAAATAATAATAATAATGATATTTTATAGTAACAATGACATTTCTATTAAAATGATAATTTTTATTAAAATGATAGTTTTAATACTAACGATACTTTTAATAATAATAGTAATGATAAAAATAATAAGAACGATAATTTTATCTAAATCAATATCTTATAATATTTTAATTTCATCATGATACTCTTACTCATTATTTCCTAATCGTTTCGTTTAATAGCTTTTAATCGTCTTTTATATCGTGTTCATAATAATGATAATAATAGTAATCAAAATAATTAGGTGTTACAAATATTTGTTTTAATTACACTTATATTAATAATGATAGTTACTATAACATTATTAACGATAATACTAATAATTATCTTAATGATAATATAGTAATAATAATAATAACAATAACAA
Source organism: Rutidosis leptorrhynchoides (assembly GCF_046630445.1). NCBI lineage: Eukaryota > Viridiplantae > Streptophyta > Magnoliopsida > Asterales > Asteraceae > Rutidosis > Rutidosis leptorrhynchoides. Next base: position 450,605,077 of record NC_092335.1, read on the forward strand.
TAACCATTTTTAAATAATGATATATATATATATTAATAATGATAATAATAATAATAATACTAATAATAATAATAATAATAATAATAATAATAATAATAATTGGATAATAATAATAATAATACTAATTATAACTTTAACGATAATAACGATAGTAATAATAAAAAAATAACAATTTATAATGATAAATCCTTTTTATTGATAAAGATAATAATAATGAAAATAATAAGATAAAACTAGAACGACGATAAAAAACGACGATAATAATAATCATTTTTAATAAAAATATCGAAAATTCAATTGATTATAACTTCTAATCCGTTCATCGAAACCATTCGATATCTAAAGGAAAAGTTCTTAATTTTTCGCTAGCTTTCCAAGGACATGCATATCTTATACCTTATCTCAACCGCAAGTGTAACTAATTCAATATTCAACCTAACCTGTCTAAGGGCAATATCAAAAGTACAAGCATGCATAATCCTAAATACTCGAGCACTAGTCAGGGATACACTATTAATATGTAAAAATTAATTATGAGTACTCACATATCAACATTGAGATTCAATATTGCAGAAAAGGTACGTAGACGCAACGGCAATGATAAACACTATATTGACTTCACGAGCATACCCATGAACCATACTCAATCACCTCCATAGCTATAACTCATAATTACCTTAATCCTATCCTACTCGAAAAACAATTTCGAAATCACTCGGACAGCACTCCGTCGTAATATTTTATGTATACTAATAATATCTTGAAATAATGCGGAGTAAATATATATGTAAATCGATTGAGAGAGTTTAGAGAAAAATATTTTCAAGTTTCTATGAAATAATGAAACCTATTGAATTCTATTTATAATAGATTTTTGAATTATTAAAGTGAATTATTAAAGTATGAATTATTAAAGTGGATTATTAAAGTATGAATTATTAAAGTGAATTATTAAAGTATGAATTATTAAAGTGAATTATTAAAGTATGAATTATTAAAGTGAATTATTAAAGTGAATTATTAAAGTTAAAGTAAAGTAAAAATAAAGTAAAGGTAAAGTTTAAGTATAGTAAAATTATAAAACTATGTACGTATAATACGCGTATAAATATATATAATATTAATTTAAATCATTATATATATTTAATAAAATAAAATATAAATATCGTTATCTTTATCATACTAGTTAAGTAATGAGTTGTCAAAAGTGGTTCTAGATATTTATAAAAGTTATATACGTTTTAATAATAAAGTTCTTTTTAAACTGAAAACGTTTTTGTACGTTTGAAACTAAATAGATCAATCGAGTCTTTATGAGATTCAATCTTCCACTATCCTTTGTCTAGTTCTCAATGATTGACAATTTGTTCTTATTTATAAATCACTTTACCATTTTCCGAATATTGTTAAAATAGAAAGATTTCTCAAATCAACGTGGGCCTTTCAACAGAGACTTGTAATTATAATTCAATATATCTGATAATTCAATCATTTGATCTTATCTTCTAATTCCATTGATAAATATTTTGAAACATATACAATCATATAAAGTATTTAATCTAATATTTTGTTTACGTTTCAAGTTATAATATATATACACATATACATATATAATCATATTCGTTTAATGGTTCGTGAATCGTTGGAACTTGGTCGAGGTTGAATGAATGTAAGAACATAGTTTAAAATTCTTGCAATTTAACTTAACAAATATTGCTTATCGTGTCGGAAACATATAAAGATTAAAGTTTAAATTTGGTTGGAAATTTCCGGGTTGTCACACAATTAAATATGAAAATAAAGGAAATATGCTTATTTAAACTTTCGTAATCATGATGTTTGACGCGTTGATTTTAGTTTTATGCCCATGGGTTAATTGTTCTTTGTCCTGGATTATTCAATTTGTCCGTCTGGATTTTGTCCATAACAGTCCATCAGTCATAAATATAAAGTGCGAGTATCCTCGTTAAATTATCCTTATACCCGAAGTCAAATATTCCAACTAATTGGGGACTTAAACTGTAACAAGGTCTTAATACTTTGTTTAATAATTACACCAGGATATCGACTGCGTGTAACCCAAGGTTTTAATACTTTGTTATCAATTATGCCAAGTGTCCTTGTACATAATTTCACCCCTATTTTAATAATTATAGTGACTATTAATCCATTCCCGTGTCAGGTTAAATGAACGATTATTCGTACATATAAATATCCCGCCCATCGTGTCCGATTGAGTGTATATGTTTATTTATAGGTACGTCCAATTGTAAATATTTATATTACAATTAACAAACTATCATTTAGTTAAACAAATATAAAGCCCATTAATAGCCCATAGTCTAATTTCCACAAGTGTCGTTCTTTTGTCTAAACTCCAATTATGGTACAAAGCCCAATTACCCAATTTTAATATTTTTAGCCCAACATCATGATTACTTCGGCTTAAATAAGCATAATAATAACTTAGCTACGAGATATTAAATTAAAAAGGTTGAACATAACTTACAATGATTAAAAATAGTGTAGCGTTACACGGACAGAATTTCGACTTACACCCTTACAACATTCGCTAACATACCCTTATTATTAGGATTAAAATTAAAATTAAAATTAGAATTATAATATATATATATATATATATATATATATATATATATATATATGTATGATGAAAAGAAAATAAAGTAAATAATCCGTCGAATTGCATGGCCTTTTATAGGTAGATTTCTGATTTTGTGGGCTCCGCGAGTGCGGCCTTTTTGGTCTTCAAAGCTCCGCGAGTGCGGAGCTGTGGAATTCAGCTCACACAAGTTTGGATCTTAGTCTGCCGACGGATTTAATTATATAAATATAATATAAATATATAATTTATATAATTAATTATATATTATATTATATTTATATACATAATTAATTTGTAACTTTCGGTCCGTTGCGTCGTACGTTGAAAGCTGGTTCATGTCTCGGTTCCCGATTTTTGAACGTCCTTTCGTATAATTTAATATCTTGTACTTTGCGTTTTGCAACTTGTACTCTTGTCATTTTTAGACGTTTCTCATCAATAATTTGAACCACTTTGATTGTACTTTGTACTTTTGAGCTTTTTGGTCGTTTGCATCTTCAATTCGTCGAATCTGTCTTTTGTCTTCACCTTTTATTATTTAAACGAATATTACTTGTAAATAGGACAACTGCAACTAAAAGCTTATCTTTCTTGAGGGATAATGCGATGAAATATATGTTCGTTTTTAGCATTATCAGCGACTATAGAGAGATATTTGAGAAAGAAGTTAAGAATTGGTGTGTATTGAAATGGTGGGATGAGTCACCTATTTATAGGAAAGCTTGATGGCAAAGTTGTAAATATCTTGAAAAGTGCACATGCATGGTGACCAAATAAGGCATCTTGGAATATTCTTTGGCATCTTCTAAATTGATGGGCAAGTAAAGCATCTCTAAGGCATCTTTTTGGCATCTTTTAATTTTGAAGGCCAAATAATTAATTTTAGCTGGCAAACGGCTGGCAGGCCGTTTGGCAAGCCGTTTGCAGGGGGCGTTTGCCAGCCTTGCCCGTTTGATGTGCCCGTTTGCTTGACACGTATGGCAGGCCGTTTACCATAGTGGCAGGCCATTTGGAAAGCCGTTTGGCCTGCCCTGGTTTGCTAAATTCACTGGATCGTAACTTGATTTCTGGTCTTTCGCCGTTTTCACTCTAGAATCTTCGTTTTAGCTTCAATTCTGACGATTCTTGCTCCCACGCGTTCGTAATTAAATATCCTAAAACATGAGATTAAGTAAATAAACTTTTCCAAAAATTATAAATTAAGTTATTTAAACACGGGTTAATCGTCTTAGCCGGTTTTGCTCGTTTTTGCTCGTTTTTCATCCGTTTTAAGTGATTCTTGAAACATAGCCTTCGTAATGACATAATCTACCAAATGAAGCAAATAAATGTTTATTTGGATGATAAAGTTAATTACTTGATCATAAATGAGGCTAATATCGGGGGTAAAAATGTGACTTTTTAGCCGATATCAAATATCTCACACTTAGACTTAGTTTGTCCTCAAGCAAACCTCTCTTTTTTTTAGTTCAAAGTTGCTTCTGAGGTGTCCATTCTATTATTCAAGTGGCTTGTTATTTATTATAAGAGCAACATCAGACAAACCGTCTTCTAAAAGGGGTAGAAACTATCTCTGCAAGCATGAGGGGAGGTTACATGACATTGGCTTCCTTACACGGGTCACTCAAATCACTCAAGTGTTTAGGGTTCCATATCAATCTATGTGACGATCGCTCCAAATCCATATGGACGAACACGTCATTCATTGATTTTATTGCGAGGTATTTGACCTCTATGTGATACATTTTGTAACATTGTATTCGTTTGAAAAGGTATTTCATAAATGAATATATAAATTCCAGGTTTTTAACATCTGATGATTCCTACGTATAGACAATCACCATTTAAATGGTTTACAATAATACATCTGTTGACAATACAGTCAAAATAAGATACATGGTAATGGTTTGGTGAATGCAAGTTTCTTGTATATAGCATGTATGACTCCAAGCACATATCTTGTATCACGTATAAGCAAACAGCGGAAGACTTCTAGAAACCTGAGAATAAACATGCTTCAAGTGTCAACACAAAGGTTGGTGAGTTCATAGTTTTAATATTACACATAATCCGTATATCAATGTGGATTACAAAAGTTCAGTTGTTTTATTCAAAACGTTTATCAATAGGTTTTACATAAAAGGTGGATCACAAGATTTCAGTTGTTTCATCCGAAACGTTTATCAATCGGTTCTACAAAATTGAGCACCCTGGTAACTAAACTTTAACGTTTATATAATTTGTACCCTTTGTATAATCATCTTAATAATACACGCAAACCAACGTGTACGCTTCTCAAATAGCATACGTCCGTTAAAAGGCTAGCGCTCTAGCTCGGACGGGGATATCAAGCCCTATGGATCCATATACTACTACTCGCGCCCACCAGTTCTTATAACTGGCAGTTAACAGTTACCAAAGCTAAGGGATTTTCGGTTCAAACTCAGTGTAGAATTTAGTATGTACTTGTATCCATTGCGTTTAAAATAAAGTGCATGTATTCTCAGCCCAAAAATATAATTTGAAAAAGGGATCATATGAAACTCACACATATAAATATTGTATATCGGTTAATAAAGCATTTGCATGTATTCTCAGCCCAAAAATGTAGAGAGTAAAAGGGATCTTATGAAACTCACACAAAATCAGTTTTAGTATTTGTATCCATTTAGTAAAACAGTTTATAAAACTGCGCATGTATTCTCAGCCCAAAAATATAATTTGAAAAAGGGATCATATGAAACTCACAGTTTAATATTGATATACAATATTGCAGGAAAGCACGTAGACGCATTGGAGATAATAAGCACGAGGTTTGATTCACAAAAATATACCCCCGAACATTACCCATAACCTCCTTGGCAATAACCCATAATTTCCTTAGCTCTAGCTTGCTCGAAAACTCATTTTTGAAAATTACTTGGACAGCACTCCGTCGTAATATTTTATGTACATTATTATTTTTGTATCGCAAAAATAATAACATTAATAATAAAAATAATAAGATTAATAATAATCTTATTAATAATAATAATAATAATAATAATAATAATAATAATAATAATAATAATAATAATAATAATAATAATAAATATTATACGGAGTAATATATATATTTGATTTTTCATTCGAGCAAAACACCTGAATTTATAGTACCTGGCCTGGAATCTGGAGTCATGCGACTCGCATGGAAATGGCCTTCTGGCCATGCGACTCGCATGAGGACCAGGGACAGCTCACATTGTTTTGGCTCCTAGCTTGTCGACATAATATAAAATAAATATAAATATATAAATAATTAATATAATTATTTATATATTATATTTTATTCTTGTGCATAGTAGACTAGATATTTTTGGTCCGATAAGTCGTACGTCATCACTCGACTTATGTCCCGGTTCCGGTTTCTCGAACGCATTTTCGTACGCTTAGAAAACTTGCATTTTACATTTCGTGACACGTACCTTTGTCAAAATATAGCCTTAAATTATCCCTTAATTATATCACTCAAAGTGTATCTTAAACTTTCGAGTGTTTTGGTCATTTACTTCTATAAATCATCGTCTCGCTATTTGTTAAAACACATTTTTATAATAGTGTTTTACTGTAGCAAAGTTACTGTAGCAAAGTCAAATTTTACTGTAGCAATTCACTGTAGCAAAGTCAATTTCACTGTAGCAAATAGTGATTTTCGAAAACACTGTAGCATTTTGAGTAATGTGGCAATTTGAAAACACTGTAACAAATTAGTGTTTAACTGGTTCATCTTAAACGCCTTAGTTAACTTAACTAAATATCAATTGAATCAATAAACGAATGTTACTATCGTTTATTATATATATGTATATATCTTTTTAATATACATAAATCAGTTTTTAAATACACATTGGAAGTTATTTATAAATAAATTTTAATAATAAATATTTCAACTTATCATATACATTCAAATAGATATTTAAACCAATAAGTTTAATGTACGGTATCAAACAATTAATACATTGTTACCTTTTCATGTTATAGTATATATGTATCTATTTACATATAATTGTTCGCGAATCGTCGAAAACAACCGAAGGGTATTTAAATATATAAAAGTAATTCAAAAATTTTGAGATTCAGTTTTACAGACTTTGCTTATCGTGTCGGAAATGTTAATCATACAAAGATTAAGTTTAAATTTAGTCAGAAATTTTTGGGTCATCACAGTACCTACCCGTTAAAGAAATTTCGTCCCGAAATTTGAGTGAGGTCGTCATGGCTAACAATAAAAATGTTTTCGTGACATATTTGAGTTGATAATTAGAGTTTTATCACCGTTGAATAATATGGATAACACAATCCAATTACTCGAAGCGTATGAGGGAAGTTATCGTAATAAAGTGAAATAGAGAATAGAGATGCGTCTTATCTCTTGACGTAGTAACGATTGATTTCCGAAATTTAAGGAATAGAAAGTCTTCATAATTTAAATAAGATTTGATTCTTCGGAATTTAAGGAAATTAAGATCTTCTTTAATTAAATGAGGTCACCTGCCTCGATTGCTCTGTCTGTTATTTTGCTTATAAATTAACCCCCTTTCGTCTCATTATTTTCACCACTCCTACATCTTCTTCCTCATTTCATACTTTCAAAAGATTGTGAAATGCTTCATCCAGTTCTGATTCTTGATATACTCCTAACTTTCATATCTGTCATTCTTCTTTTTCATCTACCACCAGAGGAAGTTATTTTCTTCTACTATTACCTTGGGGTTATAGTGTTTTTCATTCTCCCGTGTCTTTATATTGCTATACGCATTGATATACACGGTTTGTAATTTCGGGGTTGTTATCGGGCTTTATGTTCTCCATTATATTTCGGAGCTTCATGCTTTCGTTTTCTCTTCCCGACCTTAAGTCAAGCGAATAATGGTCCAGAATTCGTAGGTATGAATTTCAGAATAAACATAATTAATGTTCTAAGAAAGAAACGGTAATGGCACAATCTGACTTGTCAAATTACCAGAATATCCGAAAAAGACCGAATCATCAAGAAATATATTTTCTTGATATATTTGGAGATTATATAGAATGAAAGAGTTATGTAACATGGTTTATGATGAGGGTGTGATCTGTGAACCTTTGTCACGTTCCATTAGAAACTCAACATGACTTACTGTAATATAATCACGTTGATCAAATGTCATTATATTATACTAATTCATGCTTCAGTTCCCAACATTACTTCAAAACATCCATTTTTCGAATTTTTCAGATTTTAGAAACTAAAATAGTTTCTTTTATGATGTAACAAAGATAGTGTGAAGAGATAAATGATTTCAGATAAGAATAGTTATGAAAATATCTTCAGAAATATGGAGGATATTTATAATGGAAGATACGATGATATCTTAGAATTTCTAATATCAGAGGATGATGCGGAAAATCTGTCTGCGAAGGTTTAGAATAAGAAGTAAGGTTCTTACTAATGGTTTCAGCAGACACTGAATCATTTGGATTCTTTGAAGGCAGGTTTAGTCTTTGTGATTTATCCACAACCCTCCTTCATACTTTGCTCAATCCGTTTTACAGTTTCAAACCTTCTCTTTTTCTCAGCTTTACCACCATATTATTCTTTATCATCAAACTTTTGAATGTTAAGGTCGTTTACAGTTTTTGCTGCTTCATCGGCATTGTTCCAATTTCAGAGAACTAGTTTCATAGTTTGGGGTGTTTTTCAAAAACTTCACATTCGAAGTATGTAATTCGAGGAGGTAGACGTTATATGTACACATATAACTGTTGGCGTAGACGTGCTGCAAGATTTCAAAATACTGATTGCAAATTCCCGATAGTTGGAATGGCAACTATTGTTACAAGATGTGGATGAGTACATGATAGGGTTTCAATGTATATATAGTGATTTCCGGAGAGTTTCAAATAGCAGAGTGACGGAGTCGCTGGTACATTTACTGCTAATATGGTGGAACATAAAAGGTTCCCCAGTAACAAAAACGTATATGCCAAAGTTATAAGTCTGAAAGGTCGTCGTTGACTAGTTGAATGGGTGATAATACTGGATACTTTTAAAAAGGAATTGCAAGGTTACTTTCAGTAATAATAATGCCGAAGGATTTATCACAGATACGTGTTAAAGTTTTACTTAGGTTTCGAGAGCTTTCCAGATATATGATTATAAGTACAAATCTTTCTTCTCGTAGATATCGTGTAGTTGGTTTGTCTTCCCGTTTGTTCATTAGTTGAAGTGTTTCCAAGAATTTCGATGGGTTTGAACGCAAAATATAATCATATGATGTTCTAGTACTGTTCTGAATTCAAAGCATGGGTTTCGAAGCATGGTTTTGAAAGATGTAGGAATCTAAGAGTGATGTTTTTCGTTTAATCTTGACTTGGATTCTGATCTATCGAAATTAGAATATGAAATTGAATGAAAATGGTTATTCTGCGATGAACAGATACGTATATCTATAGGTTTGAGCAGTATAGTTAATGATTGCTGAATCAGAATTGAAGAATGTATAGTGTAACATATTAATATGGAATTTATATATTTCTAGGGTATTACCTACCCATTAAAATATTCTCATCATTAACAGTTTGTACAAAAGGATTTTCAATTACAATCTTTATGAAAATATATGTATGTATATTTCCTTCAGATGTAATATAGATTTAATGAGTTATTAAACTCATTTGATTTTCGGTTGGAACTAGAAACGAATAATCTCTTCTATATTAAAGATTACATAATCGTCGCAGGATATTTCTCCAATGAAGTTATGAATTAATACTTCATCGTTTATGGTTATTAGTATTCTTCGGTGCCTACGGTGCCTATGAGGTTGATACTCGTGGGACAGATTATGAGGTTAAGGTTTACGGTGCGGATGTTGTTGTTGGTGGTGCTGGTACTGTTATTGGTTGTGCTGCTGGTTCTGGTGGTGCTACCGGTGCTGCCTGTGATGCCTGCAAATTGTGCATCATATTCTCCAAAGCCACAACTCGAGCGCGAAGGTCGTTAACTTCTTCTATTATTCCGGGATGATTGGCGGTTGGTACGAGAGGATGAATAAAGTTTAAAATTCTAGTTATCATATAATCGTTGCGAAATATCCTGGAAATTAGGGTAAAGATAGTGTTTCGAACGGGTTCGCCGGTAAGTGCCTCAGGTTCCTCACCAAGAGGTGAATTCGGTTGGTGGAAAGGATCGCCTTCCTCTTGTCTCCATTGATTAAGTTGATTACGAACCCATCCCCAATTCATCCAGAATTGGTGATGACTGATTGGTTGATTCATTCCGGTTACACTGCTTTCGGAACTCAGGTGGAAATTCATATCGGAATCCGAAGAACTCGAATTACTTGCAGAATTCATCTTACACGGTTAGATAAATAATTTTCGATGTGAAATGATTTTCGGATATCGGATGATATTTTAATTACATAGAATACCTTTATATAGTACAAAGGATCCGTAAATTATGGAGAAACTTTCGGAAACTGTCAAGTAAAGGTAACAGTAACAGATACGCTAAGATATTCATTTTGTCTATACACTAGTCATGCAATCCATGCAATAAGGTGTGTCTAGACTACAAATGATAAGCAGGTAATTTTCCACACAAGGAATGATAAGCAGGTAATTTCTAACAAAAAAAAAAATTATAAGCAACAACTTTTATCATGCAGACATGGTCGAAGTCCAGACTCACTAATGTATCCTAACAATAACCGGTTAGACACACTAATGCAAATTCTGGTTCGCTAAGACCAACGCTCTGATACCAACTGTGACGATCGCTCCAAATCCATATGGACGAACACGTCATTCATTGATTTTATTGCGAGGTATTTGACCTCTATGTGATACATTTTGTAACATTGTATTCGTTTGAAAAGGTATTTCATAAATGAATATATAAATTCCAGGTTTTTAACATCTGATGATTCCTACGTATAGACAATCACCATTTAAATGGTTTACAATAATACATCTGTTGACAATACAGTCAAAATAAGATACATGGTAATGGTTTGGTGAATGCAAGTTTCTTGTATATAGCATGTATGACTCCAAGCACATATCTTGTATCACGTATAAGCAAACAGCGGAAGACTTCTAGAAACCTGAGAATAAACATGCTTCAAGTGTCAACACAAAGGTTGGTGAGTTCATAGTTTTAATATTACACATAATCCGTATATCAATGTGGATTACAAAAGTTCAGTTGTTTTATTCAAAACGTTTATCAATAGGTTTTACATAAAAGGTGGATCACAAGATTTCAGTTGTTTCATCCGAAACGTTTATCAATCGGTTCTACAAAATTGAGCACCCTGGTAACTAAACTTTAACGTTTATATAATTTGTACCCTTTGTATAATCATCTTAATAATACACGCAAACCAACGTGTACGCTTCTCAAATAGCATACGTCCGTTAAAAGGCTAGCGCTCTAGCTCGGACGGGGATATCAAGCCCTATGGATCCATATACTACTACTCGCGCCCACCAGTTCTTATAACTGGCAGTTAACAGTTACCAAAGCTAAGGGATTTTCGGTTCAAACTCAGTGTAGAATTTAGTATGTACTTGTATCCATTGCGTTTAAAATAAAGTGCATGTATTCTCAGCCCAAAAATATAATTTGAAAAAGGGATCATATGAAACTCACACATATAAATATTGTATATCGGTTAATAAAGCATTTGCATGTATTCTCAGCCCAAAAATGTAGAGAGTAAAAGGGATCTTATGAAACTCACACAAAATCAGTTTTAGTATTTGTATCCATTTAGTAAAACAGTTTATAAAACTGCGCATGTATTCTCAGCCCAAAAATATAATTTGAAAAAGGGATCATATGAAACTCACAGTTTAATATTGATATACAATATTGCAGGAAAGCACGTAGACGCATTGGAGATAATAAGCACGAGGTTTGATTCACAAAAATATACCCCCGAACATTACCCATAACCTCCTTGGCAATAACCCATAATTTCCTTAGCTCTAGCTTGCTCGAAAACTCATTTTTGAAAATTACTTGGACAGCACTCCGTCGTAATATTTTATGTACATTATTATTTTTGTATCGCAAAAATAATAACATTAATAATAAAAATAATAAGATTAATAATAATCTTATTAATAATAATAATAATAATAATAATAATAATAATAATAATAATAATAATAATAATAATAATAATAATAATAAATATTATACGGAGTAATATATATATTTGATTTTTCATTCGAGCAAAACACCTGAATTTATAGTACCTGGCCTGGAATCTGGAGTCATGCGACTCGCATGGAAATGGCCTTCTGGCCATGCGACTCGCATGAGGACCAGGGACAGCTCACATTGTTTTGGCTCCTAGCTTGTCGACATAATATAAAATAAATATAAATATATAAATAATTAATATAATTATTTATATATTATATTTTATTCTTGTGCATAGTAGACTAGATATTTTTGGTCCGATAAGTCGTACGTCATCACTCGACTTATGTCCCGGTTCCGGTTTCTCGAACGCATTTTCGTACGCTTAGAAAACTTGCATTTTACATTTCGTGACACGTACCTTTGTCAAAATATAGCCTTAAATTATCCCTTAATTATATCACTCAAAGTGTATCTTAAACTTTCGAGTATTTTGGTCATGTACTTCTATAAATCATCGTCTCGCTATTTGTTAAAACACATTTTTATAATAGTGTTTTACTGTAGCAAAGTTACTGTAGCAAAGTCAAATTTTACTGTAGCAATTCACTGTAGCAAAGTCAATTTCACTGTAGCAAATAGTGATTTTCGAAAACACTGTAGCATTTTGAGTAATGTGGCAATTTGAAAACACTGTAACAAATTAGTGTTTAACTGGTTCATCTTAAACGCCTTAGTTAACTTAACTAAATATCAATTGAATCAATAAACGAATGTTACTATCGTTTATTATATATATGTATATATCTTTTTAATATACATAAATCAGTTTTTAAATACACATTGGAAGTTATTTATAAATAAATTTTAATAATAAATATTTCAACTTATCATATACATTCAAATAGATATTTAAACCAATAAGTTTAATGTACGGTATCAAACAATTAATACATTGTTACCTTTTCATGTTATAGTATATATGTATCTATTTACATATAATTGTTCGCGAATCGTCGAAAACAACCGAAGGGTATTTAAATATATAAAAGTAATTCAAAAATTTTGAGATTCAGTTTTACAGACTTTGCTTATCGTGTCGGAAATGTTAATCATACAAAGATTAAGTTTAAATTTAGTCAGAAATTTTTGGGTCATCACAATCTATGAAATGAATTCGCTCATAGCCAGTCATGTTGCAAGTATTGTCATAGGCTTGACCAAGAATCAAATCTTCACCGGTTAGATAAGGACGGCACTGATCTTCTCCCTAATCATTCTTTCAAGAGGAAGAGCGGGTTTAAAGCCTGGTTTGTGGAGAAAAGCGAAGGTTTTGATATGGCAAAAAGGGTGATTTTTGAATCATTGAAATTTAGAAAGATTAGATAGATTTCAGTTTCAATGAGGATATACCTTTTCTAGGAAAGATGGTACTCAATTTTTGTTGAAGAGTTCTTGATTTTCAGTGAAGATTTTGCTTCTTTTCTGCAATCCTCCTGGGTCACAATCTTCATTTTCTTGAGGGATTTATGCTTTTCTTTGAAGACTTTTCTTTATTTTGGAGACTTTGCTCATCAATTTTTTTTTTTTTTTGCATATCCCATCTTCATAACTTTGTCTATTTCTTCTTGTGCCCAGAGATAAAGGTATTTCACCAGAAATAGGTATTTTTGACCTATCAAAAACAGTCTGGAATTTTGAAATTTTTCGACAAGTGTTTGAAGTAAACTTGGTCAATCTATCTCTTTGAATTTCTAGATTTTGGAAATGAGAAAGAAAAGAGGGTGGAAAGGGTAACGTATTTGTTAGTAAATTTGGAGTGAGTATTTTCTGATCCATCAACTCTTTGGCGTGAGTTGGTCGGTTTAAATGCGTGGAGTGGAAATGGAAACGGATGATTTTTTGTCTTCTCTATTCAGAATGATTTCGGAAGGAGTATCGCACCTACACCACGTATGGCGCTTACTAACCTTGGCCTTGAAATGTATGTCAAGGTCAAGTTCTAACTCTAAATGCTAACATCGGCACTCTCAACGGAAAAGATAGTGAAGCATTAAAAATTAATGCTTATTAGGCCATTTTTTTGAGGTGTCTCACAACAATTATATTGAGTCGATAATGCCTAGTCATGCAATGCACTTTTAGAGAATTGGTTCATCCTTAAGAAGATTTATGTCCTCATTTATCTTATTTTTAGAACAAACACGCTTGATTTTCGAAAGTACTTTTCAAAAAGTATTATTTAGTCAAAATTTTTGAAAAATTTACGTTAAGGACAAAGAATATAAATAGTAGGTATACTTGAAAAGCTTGGTTAAATTTTAAGTTAAGAACATTTTTCGAGCATCTCATAGCTAATTTCGGTGTACTACACCGCTATCCCACACTTAGAGGAACATTGTCCCTAATGTTCATTCTTAGATTTTAGGGACCTAAAATCTCACACTTAGAGTTTGAACATGTTAGAAAATGTATCTAAGCTCAATATTGGGTTGGAATCTCACACTTAGTGATAAGCTTAGGATAGGGTATAGTTTAAGGATATAACGAAGCAAAATAAATGAAGAGAAAGAAACGAATTACTCCCCTTAGGTGCGGCTGTGAGCTGAGGATCTGAATGTAGACGAAGTTGGAACCATCTTCTGCTGGATTCGAATCGGTCTTCTTGAAGTGTACTCGAGCTCATTAGGGTGTTCTCATCCTCCATACACCATCCACCAATAACTTGTAATGAAATAATCAACGTGTTTCCTTGTCGTTTCATCATTATTCAAAGAGTCTCCACCACAGGCATCAATAACTGTCTATTACTTGTATAAATGGAAAAGATCAAACCTAGACAGGTGATTAAGCTTTAGGCCACATACTCACTGATTTGTGTTTTGATGAAAAAGTTATTTGAAAACTTGAGGGTTTCAAAATTAGGTTTTTGAAAATTCAACAAATCAGTGTATGACTTAAAATCTTAACCCACATTTAAAGTGTTAACTGCCTTTCATTTTAAGACTTTTGAAATAATGTAGCAATTAATTCACTTAAGCCCAAGACAAGTAGGGGAAGTGAATTCATCCTAAGAAATGTTGAAAATTTTATTTTAAGTTTCACTTTCTCATTTATTCAGTTAACTTAATTATCCTAATCTAACTACTACTAAAGCTATAGAAAAAAATAAACACACGGGTTGCCTCCCAAGAAGCGCTTGTTTTTGTTCGAGTCACGAGCCAGACTCTAGCCTTATTTCTCAAGAAATCTAGGCGGCTCCCTTGCATCCATCAGTAGACACAAGAGGAAATATTGGATCATGCCAATGAGATTGAAGTGGACATAGAATAAGGTATGTCTAATGAAAGGAGAAGGTGATTTGAAGTGAATGCTTTGTTTAACTTAAGGTATAACAAAGCTATCAATTTCTTCTACCTCCTTGATTCGAACAGGGTGGTTGATAATGCTAAAAACGAACACATATTTCATAGCATTATCCTTCCAGAAAGACAAGCTTTTAGTTACAATTGTTCTATTTACAAGTGATATTCGTTTAAATAATAAAAGGTGAAGATAAAAGACAGATTCGACGATTTGAAGACGCAAATGAACAAAAAGCTCAAATGTACAAGATACAATCCAAGTGGTTCGATTTATTGATGAGAAACGTCTAAAAATTACAAAAGTACAAGCCGCGAAACGCAAAGTACAAGATATCTAAGCGTACCAAAGGACGTTCGAAAATCCAGAACCGAGGCCTGAACCAACTATCAACGCACGACGCAACAGACCTAAAATTACAAGTCAACTATGCACAAGAATATAATATATATATATATATATATATATATATATATATATATATATATAATTATATATATTATACTATATAATAAATAAATCAAGAGCCGCCCACGTTTTGGACACAATTGGACCTGGACAGCCTGTCCATGCGATCGCATGGACAGGAGCCTTATAACCCATGCGATCGCATGGCCCCAAAAGCCTGGCCACATCTATAAATTCAGCAATTTTCGGACGAGAGTATTACACCTTCATCATACATCTCTCTGATCACTCTCCCTCAATATTTATATTTATATTTTATAATTATAATTTTAATATAAAGTTAATAATAATAAGGTTATTTTAGCGAATGTTTTAAGTTTGTAAGTCGAAATTCTGTCCGTGTAACACTACGCGATTAATACTCATTGTAAGTTATGTTCAACTTTTTTAAATTAATGTCTCGTAGTGAGTTATTATTATGCTTATTTAAGCCGAATTAATCGTGATGTTGCACGAAATATTAATACTGGGTTATTGGGCTTTGGACCATAATTGGGGTTTGGACAAAAGACCGACACTTGTGGAAATTGGACTATGGGCTATTAATGGGCTTTATATTTGTTTAACTGAATGATAGTTCGTTAATTTAATATAGAGATTTACAATTTGATGTATCTATAAATAACCACATACACTCGATCGGATACGATGGGTGAGATATTTATAAGTACTAATAATTGTTCATTTGACCGGACAAGGGAATGGATTAATAGTCAATGGACTCATTAAAACAGGGGTGGATTACATACAAGGAAAATTGGTGTAATTGTTAACAACGTATTAAAACCTTAGGTTACACGCAGTCGATAACCTGGTGTAATCATTAACGAAGTATTAAGACCTTGTTACAGTTTAAGTCCCCAATTAGTTGGAATATTTGACTTCGGGTATCAGGGTAATTTGACTAGGCCACTCGCACTTTATATTTATAACCGATGGACTATTATGGACAAAAACCAGATGAACATATCGAATAATCCAGGACAAAGGACAATTAACCCATGGTAATAAATTAAAATCAACACGTCAAACATCATGATTACGGAAGTTTAAATAAGCATAATTCTCCTATTTTATATCTCAGCGCACTTTTATTTACTGTCATTTTATTAATCGTCAATTTATTTATCGTACTTTAAATTATCGCACTTTTAATTATCGTACTTTTATCGTCATTTACTTTACGCTTTAAATTAAGTCATATTTATATTTAATATTTTACATTAGGTTTTAATTGTGATTTAAGTCTTAAAATCGACAAACCGGTCATTAAACGGTAAAACCCCCTTTTTATAATAATAATACTACTTATATATATATATATATATATATATATATATATATATATATATATATATATATATATATATATATATATATATACAAATATAGTTTTTAAAATTATAGCGTTAAACTTAGTTGTATCCCTGTGGAACGAACCGGACTTACTAAAAACTACACTACTCTATGATTAGGTACACTTCCTATAAGTGTTGTAGCAAGGTTTAAGTATATCCCATTCTATAAATAAATAAATAACTTGTGTAAAATTATATCGTATTTAATATTATTTCGTAGTAAAATATAATCTATTTCGTACTACACCTCGTACACATCAAGTATTTTTGGCGCCGCTGCCGGGGACCCGAAAGCGAACGCTATAAAAAATATATATTTAGTTTTTAAGCTATTTTTGTAAAAATATATTTATATAAGTTTTAAATATCAAAAACAAAAATATAAAAAATGTATATATATATATATATATATATATATATATATATATATATATATATATATTTCTATTTAAGTGTTTAAATAAAAAGAAAATATATTTTTTTATATAAAGTATAAAAGTATTTTTTTTTGTTCTTAAAAATATAAGTTTATTTTAATAAATATTACTTATATTAATTTTGTAAACATTATAAAGTAAAAAGTAAAAAAAAAAAAAAACTGAACCTTTCGATTTTGAAACTGCATTTGATCTGAGTCTGCACACTCATGCGATCGCATGAGCAGGCAAGGTCATGGTATCATCTGACAGGGTCTGATCCTAGTACCGTACGATTAGGGTTACGTATTATTAATTATTATTATCATTAAACCTAATTAGGGTTTAGTTATTTAATAATTAGTTTTAGTTTTATTTAATTTTGTATTTTAAGTTTTAAGTAGTTTTATTAATATATAATTAATACTTTTATAAAATAATAATATAAAAATAATATTTTTATAAAAATAAGTAATTTTATCATTTTTTGTTTCTTTTTATAGATTGTATATTTTTATACATTTTAATTCGTAATTTGTATATTTATCGTTCGTAACTAGTTTTAAACTTAGTTTTTGCCGTAGAAACTTTTATATTTCTAGATTTTTAGGCTTTGCCGTAAAATCCCTTAAGTGTTTTTTCTTTAGATTAAGATTTAGGCACTTTAGAATTTTACGACGTCGCTTATCGCTTTAGTTTTAAATAAATTTTAGTGCCTTTTAAGTTATTACCGTTTTGGATATAGAATTCTTTTAAGCTTTAATACCTTTAGACGCAAGATTTAATATTTAGTTTTTAGACTTTTAAGTTTCGACGCTTTACTTTCTTCTTTTTATTTTTCGACTGTTTGTTTTTCGACGTTTTTCGACTCTTATTTCTCGACGCGCTTTTTCTTTTTCATTTCTACGCTCTAGTTTTTAGGACCTAGAATTTTCTATATTTTCTTTAAATTTCGACGAAAAATTATTTTAAGCGGTTAAATTGATAGACATCCAAAATTTTCTGGTTCGTAATAATAGTTGGATTTGTTAGTGGCGAGTTGTGGGCTTCCGATTTAAAGGGTCCTGGCTACCTGCTGCATCTATTGGCTATTCAAAATGTGGGCAAAATCAGAAAAGTCTATTAATTTAACAACTTATATAATTTTTATCTTTATAACTAATAGGATATTCAGTGAATGTACCGAGCAAAACGTTCACCACCTTTCATACGTTCACCACCTCTAACTCGATCAAGACATCTAGCCAATATTATCGCCGTTGATTTTTCTTTAGAATCATCATCTAGTCGACCGAGTACTCCAATTCAAATTTCTGATAATCCATTTTTTGAACCCGACCTCACAATTGAGAACCCGGAGGATATTCAGGGACAATTCAGAGATCCTGAACCACTAATTATTCCTCCTGAACCGCAAATTACTCAACCAGAGATTGTCGAGGAAGAAACCATTAAATCAGAATCCTCTAGTGATTCAGATTCAACAAATTCAATCATGAAAAATCAGGAACCTCTAAGTATGGAAGATCGAATGAGAGCTACACACACTGGCCAAGGTCATGCAATTACTCAACCAGACATTAATGCGCCAGATTATGAAATTAAAGAAAAATCCTACACATGGTAACTAATCAATGCCAATTTAGTGGTACGCCAAAAGAAGATCCAAACAAACATCTTCGAACCTTTAATAGGATCTGTACTCTATTCAAAATCAGAGAAGTTGAGGATGAACAGATCTGTCTCATGTTATTTTCCTGGACTTTAAAGGGAGAAGCCAAAGATTGGTTAGAATCGTTACCTGAAGGAGCAATTGACACATGGGATGTTTTAGTTGAGAAATTTCTTAAAAGATTCTTTCCGGCATCTAAAGCCGTGAGACTTCAAGGAGAAATTGTTACATTAACGCAAAAGCCAAATGAAACATTATATGAAGCGTGGACAAGATTTGGAAAGTTGTTAAGAGGATGTCCTCGGCACGGTTTAGATACTTATCAAATAGTACAAATATTCTACCAAGGATGTGATGTTACTATGCTAAAAGACATCGACACAGTAGCTGGTGGTTCCATTATGAAGAAAATCGCAACTGAAGCTCACAAAATTATTGATAACACAGCATCCCACTCACATGAGTGGCATCAAGAAAAATATATTTTTCGTTCATCTAAAGCGGCTAGAGCCGATTCTAGCCATGACTTTGATTCCATTTCCGCAAAGCTAGATGTTTTCGAGAGACGAATGGAAAAGATGACTAAAGATATTCATGCAATACGAATTAGTTGTGAGTAGTGTGGAGGACCACATTTGAAAAAAGATTGTCTCAGTATTGAACAAACAATGGGACAAAGAGAGAATGTTTCATACATGAACCAAAGGCCTGGAAATAATTATCAAAATAATTATCAACCGCCAAGACCAAACTACAATCAAAATCAGAATTATAATCGAAATGTTCCATACAACAACCAACAAGGTCCTAGCAATCAACAAGTATCTAATAATACTTACAACCAGCAAAGTCCTATTTTTCCAAATATACCACCACAAACCGATGATAAAAAGCCAAATTTAGAAGACATGATGTCGAAGCTAGTTGAATTTCAAACTCAATTTTTCACATCTCAGAAACAAACGAATGAACAAAATGCTCAAGCATTTAGAAATCAACAAGCTTCTATTCAAAATCTGGAACAAGAAGTAAGCAACCTCGCAAGGTTAATTGGTGAAAGAAAACCAGGGAGTCTACCTAGCGATACAAATGCTAACCCCCAAAATGAAACAGCTAAAGCCTTTACCACAAGAAGTGGTATTACACTTAAACCACCTGAAATGCCTGTAATTTCTGATGACTCTATTCCTACTACACATGCACCACAGCCTGAGCAAGATAAGGAATCAGAACCGGTAGTTGAAAAGGTTAATGAAGATAACACAGTTAAGGAAAAGCCTTATGTCAAACCATACCAACCACCGCTTCCTTACCCGAGTAAAATGAGAAAAGAAAGACTTGAAGCCGAGCAATCCAAATTCTTGGATATGTTTAAACAAATAAATGTCAATCTTCCTTTCATTGATGTAATTTCAGGAATGCCAAGATATGCCAAATTCCTAAAATATCTAATCACAAATAGAAAGAAAATAGAAGAACTCTCGGATGTTACAATGAATGCTAATTGTTCTGCAGTGTTGTTGAATAAGATACCAGAAAAATTATCAGATCCAGGAAGTTTCACAATTCCATGTTTTTTTGGGTAGTCTTAATTCAATAGAAGCATTAGCAGACTTAGGTGCTAGTATAAATTTAATGCTGTATTCACTATACGCTAAACTAGACCTCGGAGACTTGAAACCAACACGAATAAGCATACAACTAGCCGACCGATCAGTTAAATATCCTAGAGGGATAATGAAAAACATGCTAGTTAAATTTGGTACTTTAGTATTTCCAGTAGACTTTGTTATTCTAGACATGGAAGAAGATTCTCGAGTTCCTCTTATATTAGGAAGACCATTCTTAAACACGGCTAAAGCAATAATAGACGTGTTTGGTAAGAAACTGACCCTAAGTATAGAGGACGAGAGTGTTACCTTTTCTGTTGATAGAGCCATGCAACAACCGCAATCTGCAGATGATACATGTTATTATATTCAAACTATAGATTCACAAGCAGAATTGTTACAAGAATTTCCAGAATTACAAGGGACAGGAGAATGTTCTTTAGGAGAAGGAACTGAACCAATTGATGAAGCTGAAATATTAGCCACACTTATGGCTAATGAATACGAACCAACAATAGAAGAACTTCAAATGCTAAAAGAGGAAGACAGATATCGATACAAATCATCGATAGAAGAACCACCGATATTAGAGTTAAAGCCACTTCCAAACCATTTGGAATACGCTTCTTTACATGGTGTATCTGAATTACCCATAATAATATCGTCTTCTCTTACAGAAAATGAAAAATCTCAACTTATTTTTATGCTAAAAGCTTATAAACCAGCTATTGCATGGAAGATTCATGACATTAAAGGCATAAGTCTTTCGTATTGCACACATAAAATCCTTATGGAAGAAGGTCATAAAACATATGTGCAACGCCAATGAAGAATAAATCTAAATATGAAAGATGTTGTTAAGAAAGAAATTATTAAACTGCTCGATGCAGGTTTAATTTATCCAATCTCTGATAGTCCATGGGTAAGCCCAGTTCAATGCGTACCTAAGAAGGGTGGCATCACTGTCATCACAAATGAAAAAGATGAGCTTATTCCTACTAGGACTGTAATAGGATGGCGTGTTTGTATTGATTATAGAAAATTAAATGACGTCACCAGAAAAGATCACTTTCCCTTACCTTTCATTGATCAAATGTTGGAAAGGTTAGCCAAAAATAGTTACTATTATTTTCTTGACGGTTTCTCTGGATACTTTCAAATTCCAATCGCACCCAAGGACCAAGAGAAAACCACCTTCACCTGCCCTTATGGTACTTTTGCTTACAAATGCATGCCATTTGGACTTTGCAACGCCCCTGCAACTTTTCAAAGGTGCATGATAGCGATTTTTCACGACATGATAGAAGAATGCATGGAAGTTTTCATGGATGACTTTTCAGTCTTCGGTGATACTTTTGAAACATGTCTAGTTAATCTTGAACGAATGCTTATTAGATGCGAGCAATCAAATCTAGTACTTAATTGGGAGAAATGCCATATCATGGTTAAAGAAGGCATCGTTCTAGGGCATTAAATTTCAAAGGAAGGAATTGAAGTGGATAGAGCTAAAGTAGATGTAATTGCTAAACTTCCACATCCCACCAATGTTAGAGGAGTTAGGAGTTTTCTAGGGCATGCCGGTTTTTACCGACGTTTCATAAAATATTTTTCTAAAATTGCCACTCCTATGAATAAACTCCTTGAAAAGGATGCTCCATTCATCTTTTCAGATGAATGCATCAAATATTTTAATATTCTTAAAGAAAAACTCACTAATGCGCCGATCATAATAACTCCAAATTGGAATCTACCATTTGAACTCATGTGCGATGCAAGTGATTTTGCAATTGGAGTCGTTTTAGGTCAAAGGATTGAAAAACAATTTCAACCTATCTATTACGCTAGTAAGACGTTACAAGGAGCACAAACGAACTACACAACTACTGAAAAAGAACTCCTTGCTATTGTCTTTACTTTTGACAAATTTCGTTCATATCTCGTTCTAGCAAAAACGGTGGTCTATACTGACCATTCTGCTCTTAGATACCTATTTTCAAAACAAGATGCCAAACCACGATTAATCCGTTAGATCTTACTCTTACAAGAATTCGATATTAAAATCCGAGACAAAAAGGGAGCAGAAAATCTCGCCGCTAATCATCTTTCTCGTCTTGAAAATCCTGAAATAGAAGTTCTAAACGAATCGGCCATACAAGATAACTTTCCTGATGAATATCTTTTGAAGATCGATTATAGTGAAATTCCATGGTTTGCAGACTTTGCAAACTACTTAGTATGTGGATTCCTTGAAAAAGGGTTGTCGTACAAAAAATGAAAGAAATTCTTTAGTGATATAAAACACTATCTTTGGGAAGATCCACATTTGTTTAAGAGATGTCCCGATGGAATAATACACCAATGCGTATTTGGAGATGAAGCTAGTCAAATCTTAAACCATTGTCACACAGGATCAACAGGAGGGCATTATGGGCCTCAACTCACAGCAAGAAAAGTTTACGACGCTGGATTCTATTGGCCTACAATTTTCAAAGACGTACACCTTTTTTGTAAATCCTGTGATGCTTGTCAAAGGGCTGGAAAAATTAGTCAACGTAATGAAACGCCACAAAATGTCATTCAAGTATGTGAAGTATTTGACGTTTGGGGTATTGACTTTATGGGTCCATTTCTAAAATCTCATAATAATCTCTACATTCTCGTTGCCATTGATTATGTATCTAAATGGGCGGAAGCACAAGCTCTCCCAACTAACGATGCACGAGTTGTAGTCAACTTTTTAAAACTTCTTTTTGCAAGGTTCGGAACACCGAAAGCTTTAATAAGTGATTGGGGTACTCATTTCTGTAATAATCAACTTGAGAAAGTTCTCAAAAGATATGGAGTAACTCATAAAATCTCAACCGCTTATCATCCACAAATACGTGGACAAGTTGAAAATACCAACCGAGCTTTAAAACGTATTCTAGAGAAAACTGTGGGATCAAATCCGAAGGAATGGTCCATGAAATTGGAGGATGCACTCTGGGCTTTTCGAACAGCCTACAAAACTCCAATTGGAACCACACCTTTTAAACTTATTTACGGAAAAGCATGTCAACTTCCAGTAGAAATTGAGCACAAAGCATTTTGGGCTTTGAAGACGTGTAATCTTGATTTACATGAAGCCGGACGTCTACGATTAAGTCAACTAAACGAATTAGAAGAATTAAGACATGATGCATATGAAAATTCATTAATCTATAAGGAAAGAACAAAGAAATGGCATGATAAAAGAATCAGAAGTTTAAAAGAATTTAAGGAAGGAGACAGAGTTCTTCTTTTCAATTCACGATTCAAGATATTTCATGGAAAATTGAAATCAAGATGGTCTGGACCATTTATGTAACAACCCAACATTGATTTACCAAAAACATGACACAAAAAAAAAATTTCTGTGACTGCCCATCTGGATGGCGTCCAGAAATCGGGACGGCGTCCAGCCTTTACAACTGGGACGGCGTCCAAGGATTTGGGACGGCGTCCTAATGAACTAAAAAGTACTGATCAGTTTTTGTTTATACGCGAGCGAAAAACTCGCTCCCCGACACTTTTCAACGAAACCATTTTCACAATATGACATATTAAGTAAAACTAAGATATTGCCACCATAAAAACAAGTTTTACAACCCCGGGCTCACAATGACCCGTTTTACAAATAAAGTAGCAGTTTCGACCCATTTATCTCTTTAGACGGATTAGAACTCTACAACCCAACCCGATACCAAGAGCATAATCCCGGGGACTACCAAAACCCCCATCCGCGTCCAATTATCCGAAAGCTACCCCATCAAGCCCAACCGCTCCTGCACGTCTAGTCTAACAACTAGCTAGCATCAATAACACAATACCTGTAAAAAGGTAAACAACGAGAGGAGTAAGCCGAGGCTTAGTGAATGCAATAATTATACACATACATATATAATATACCTACTTGCAAACACTTACTCACATACCGCATACATGCTAGCAACACAATTAGCTTATCATCACAATTTAAGCTATAACCTCCAATAATCAAGCTAGCATAACAAAATCATATATAATATGAACAAATATAATATGCTTACGCTACAACACAAATAACCATGGTTAACCAATAGTACAAGGGAACGGCGCTCGCGAAAACGCCATCGGTGTTCATAACATCCGTTAGGGCACTTAACACCTCGCACCACTAACCCCTAGGGTGGCACCTTAACACCTCGGCACATCACCCCGAGTGGCATCTTAACACCTCGATGCAACACTCATTATTTTACGGAGTGGTGTCTTAACACCTCGACACTACACTCCTAGGTGGCAACTTAATGAAGGTTTTCGTATGCCCGAGAGACATATTTAATTAATGTGGCTAATATGTTATGATCCAAGTCGGGTCATACCCAATAACAAGCTTACCGACACCTTAATCGTATTTGATCTTAATGAATGGATCATTAAATCAATACGCGACACTTGGATTTTTGAAAATCGGTTTTCTAAAATATTATTACTTGAGATAAATTATTTGGATAATTTGTAAATTAAGGACTTAATTGTTTATAATGATAAACAATACATTGTGTTATATTTTATAAAAGGTTTATAAAATAAATATGTATGTAACTTAACAAGTCATGTTTTTTTTATACACGTTTTATAAAAATAAAAGGGTTATTTTATATAAAACCCATGTGAAGTGGAATGCAGATTTTGGGACTCCAAGACAAGCATCCCATGCTTGTTTTGTTACTTTTAACATAACACAAGTATTAAGGTACATGGGTATCAAGTCCTTGACTCAAGAGAGAATACATAATACATCCATACATGCAAAAACACTCTCTTTTTCAAACTTGCTGCATTCTGGCCGAATTTTGGAGCTAGAATAGAGAGTCCTTGAGCTTGTTTGGAAGCTTATCTTCAAGTGTCAATAAATCCTAACCATAGTATTAGGTGTTGGGTAAAAGTTTGGGGTATTATCTCTTGAGGTTTCATAGTTTTGAGGCTCCATTCACCATCATCTTTCTAGTTGCTGCTGATCAGAATTTTGGGTGCAAATAAAAGGGTTTTAAGCTTGGTTAATTAGCTAGTTAAGTGTCTAAATCTTAACTAACTTAAAGGGTGGTGTTGGTTCATCAAAGGATTAGGGTATTGCACACTTGAGGGTTCATTTTAAAGCTCCATTCTTCAACATCTTCATCATCACTTACAAGCTTGGAGTAGGTATAAACTCTTTACTTGCTTGTAGTTTGTAAGCATACTTCATAACTTGATCCTAATTGGGATTTAACTTTAATTGGTTAAAGATTAACAAGTTTAAATGGTAATAACAACATGCTTCCGCTTTAATTTGATTCTTAAAAGGTTTTATGTATCATGAAACTTGTTAAATCCCAACAATGGTATCTAGAGCCGAAGTTATTGAAATATGCTTCGAGATGTTTTTTTAAACCCGCTAGATTTTTGCATTTTATGAACATGCATGATAGTAGAATGTAAAAATTTTCGGTTTTGGGTGGGTGTATGTTTTGGCCGAATTTGGGAGACCCAAAAGTGGGTTTGGGTTCTTCCATTTTGGTCATATTTTGGTTGTATGTAAATGTTCACAATCTAAGCCTTGACCTTGTGTTTGGTTGCATGCTTATTTGGTTGATTAATTATTCATTTGGTATGTAATATTAATTATTCTTTTGGCATGTAATTTATTCATTCATTTGTTATGTAATTTATTTTATATTTGGTATGTAAAATAGATTAGGTTGTATTTCATTTTCTAGAGAAAAATGTATTAGGATATATTTTTTGTAAAGAGAATGAAGATGCACAAGATGGTGCAAAGGAAGAACACATGCATTTGGATGCAAGATTAAGTGGGAGATTTGAAATCTCCTACTTTATGTTATAACCCTTACCGGTGGCATTTGTTTTCGGCTAAACAAATGTCTACCAAATTGGCTTGATTGTGAACATATTTGTTTTGCATGCATGGTTGTTTTTTGTATGATTGTGAATTGCATGTTTGTGTGCTACAAGTTAATCACACAAGTAAAACAACAAGCAAAATGGCAATTTAATTGGTTAAATTAAACATTATTAACAACATGCAAAATGACAATTTAAATGGTTAAATTGAAATGGCAAAAGGACATTAATAAACGGTTAATAAGAATACATAATAAATGGTTATTAAAACACATATAAAATGGTTTATATCAAATCATGTAATTGGCTTAATTACAAGACATGAAAATGGATTTTCATACAAACCATATACTAAATGCATGTTGGTATATGGTGTAAAAGTTTTCTCAAACTAGAATTAATGAAAACTTAAAATCCCTTATTAACAAGGCAAACAAGTTAAACGCCATCTTTTTGTGTGACACTTAAAAATATTAGGGAACTCATAATGGGATAAAGGTCACCTAACCGTTATGAGCAAACTAATATGATTAAGGTAAATTTGGCACACTTGTGGGATAAAGGTCACCTAACCACTTGTATGTTAGATTTACACGTTTACACAAGTAGGATGACTTGATTTGGGAATCATGAACTTAGGGTCACCGAAGCATGAGGAACAAATAGGCGTTGATGGGATAAATATGCCATGCAAAAGGATTGCATGATTCCATAACTTAGAAGTTGCAAAAGGATTGCAATTGTCATACAATGACTACCTAGCTAAATTAAATGACGGATAAAGGTCACCTAACCGAAATTTGGTTTACCGTTGGTTTCTAAAATTTAATAAATATCAATTGGATTTAAAGGGTATTGATTGTTAAATTAAAATTGATACTTAAACAACTTTGTTAAATTTTGTAGATGGCCGCCAATAACAACAACATTCCAAATGCACCAATCAACTTTAACAACCTATCATTGAGGTCAATCCTCGAAAAAGAAAAACTCAACCATACGAACTTCATGGATTGGTTCCGCAATCTAAGAATTGTCCTCAAACTTGAGGATAGGGCGTATGTGTTGGAAGACCCCATTCCCGATCAATCGGACGAGGATGATACGGAAGGCATGGCCTATTGGGAGAAATATTGCACCGATTCGTTGCAAGTTTCTTGCCTCATGCTTGGGACTATGATACCAGAACTCCAAAAGGACTTCGAGCATCATAGTGCATATGACATGATCACACAGTTGAAGGAGATGTTCCTTCAACAAGCTCGTGTCGAGCGCTTTGAAACGGTCCGAGCGCTTCATGCAGGTCGGATGGATGACTCCCAATCCGTTTCATCTTATGTCCTTAAGATGAAAAGCCTTATTGATCGAGCAAACCGTCTAAATTGCAACGTGTCTAATGAATTAGCCACGGACCTTATTCTCAACTCATTGTCAAAAAGGTTTGACACATTTGTAATGAATTACAACATGAATGGTTGGGATAAAAGCATTGGCGAATTACATGCCATGCTTAAGACGGCCGAAGCGAGCATGGGTAAAAGGGCTTCACCCATGTATATGATCAATGAAGGCGGGTCCAAAAACAATAACACTTCTAAGCCGAAGGTGGCTAAGAGGAAAGGACCCACCTACCAAGGCAAGGGCAAGGGAAAGGGGAAGATGGTTACCCCAACCAATAACAACAAGAAGCAAAAGGTTGCCGGAAAGGCTAACCTCAAGGAAGATCCGTGCTTTGGTTGCGGTGAAATGGGTCACTGGAAGCGCAATTGCCCGGTCTACCTAAAAGAGTTGAAAGAAAAGAGGGATGCAGGGCAAACCTCAGGTAATGTATATGTGGTATACATTGAGCTTAGTATTACTTCTTCTAATACATGGGTATTAGACACAGGATGTGGAACTCATATTTGCAATTCTTTGCAGGGGTTCAAAAGAAGTGATCAAGAAGCGGGAACAACAAGTCTCTTCATGGGAAATGGAGCAAGGGTGCAAGTGAAAGCTCAAGGAGACTTTGTTTTGAAGCTACCAAGTGGTTTGGAGCTTATTTTGAAAAATGTTTTGTATGCACCCGATTTATCTCGAAACATTATTTCTGTATCCCGTTTGAAACAATATGGTTTTAATCTTAATTTCATTAATGATGATATCCATGTTTCTTTAGATAATGTGTTCTATTTTAAGGCTTCACCTTCGAATGGTATTTATGAATTGGTTCATGATAACACATCATATAATAGCTCAATGTTCCATGCAAACACCAAGAAACTCAAAAGAGATTTGAGTGATTCCTACTTATGGCATTGTCGCCTTGGTCACATAAACAAGAATCGAATGCATACACTTCAAAAGAATGGCCTTTTGAAATCAAATGAACTAGACTCGTTTGATGTATGTGAATCTTGTTTACAAGGCAAAATGACTAAAGCACCTTTCAAAGGGAACTATGAAAGGGCTAAGGACTTATTGGGATTAATACATTCGGATATATGTGGACCCTTTAAGCCCATAACTAGGAACGGTGAAAGATACTTCGTTACTTTCATTGATGACTTCAGTCGTTTCGGATATGTCTACTTATTAAGACACAAGGACGAAACTTTTGAAGCATTCAAGGAATATCAAAACGAAGTACAAAATCAACTCAATAAGACAATCAAGGTACTTCGTACCGATAGGGGAGGTGAATACCTAAGCGATGCTTTCCAAGATCATCTTAAAAGTTGTGGGATTATCTCGCAACTTACTCCTCCTGGAACACCCCAACTTAATGGAGTTTCCGAAAGGAGCAACCGAACCCTAATGGATATGGTTCGATCTATGATGGCTAGAAACTCATTACCTCTATCATTTTGGGGTTATTGTCTATGCTCCGCGACTCGTATTTTAAATATGGCCCCAACCAAGAAAGTGGAACGAACTCCTCATGAGATGTGGTTTGGAAAACCTCCATCTCTATCATACTTAAAGGTATGGGGATGTGAAGCTTATCCTAAGCATTACGTCCCTAATAAGTTGAATGCTCGATCCACGAAGTGTATCTTCATAGGATATCCCAAGGATGATATGGGATATTATTTCTATGATCCTTCCGAGCAGAATGTATTTGTTGCTCAAAAGGCGGAATTCCTTGAAACTAAGTTCCTAATGGAAGGTAATAGTGAAAGGAAGATAGATCTTGAAGAGGTTCAAGATCAAGTAGATGATACACAATTGGTTGACACTAGCACTCAACATGAAAATGTTGAGAATGATCAAATGGATGATCAAAGTATACAAGACGTTCGCAAATCTGGTAGGATTAGTAATCCTCCTGAGAGATATGGGTTTCTCATGGATGATTTCTATGTGGTTGATTTGGATGAACCAACTAACTACCAAGATGCTTTATCAAGGATTGATAAAGATAAATGGCAGGAAGCCATGAACGCTGAGATGCAATCCATGTATGACAATCAAGTTTGGGAACTAGTTGTACAACCTGCTAGCTCCAAGTTAGTTGATTGTAAATGGATTTTCAAGATGAAAACCGACATGCATGGAAACTTAAATACATATAAAGCCAGACTTATTGCAAAAGGTTTCACTCAAACTCAAGGGGTAGACTATGATGAAACCTTTTCGCCTGTGGCAATGCTAAAGTCTATTAGGATATTATTTGCCATTGCTGCTCATTATGATTATGAAATTTGGCAAATGGATGTCAAAACCGCTTTCCTAAATGGATATCTTGAGGAAGATGTCTATATGGTTCAGCCTGAGGGTTTTGTCGATCCGAAACATCCTAACAAAGTATGTAAGTTAAAGAAATCAATCTACGGATTGAAACAAGCATCTAGAATGTGGAATCATCATTTTAATGAGGAAGCCAAGAAATTTGGCTTCATTAAAAATGGTGATGAAGCTTGTGTATACAAGAAAGCTAGTGGGAGCACTATCATGTTCCTTGTATTATATGTGGATGATATATTGTTATTTGGAAACGATATTCCGACAATGCAAGGTGTTAAGACTTGGCTGAAAAGCTGCTTCTCCATTAAGGATCTTGAAGAAGCACAATACATTTTGGGGATTAGGATCTACAGGGATAGATCCAAGAAATTGATAGGTTTGAATCAAAGTGCATACATTGAAAAGATCTTGAAAAGGTTCAATATGGAGAACTCTAAGAAAGGTTTGGTACCTATTCAAAGAGGAACGCTCCTTAGTTCATCTCAGTGTCCCACCACAAAAGATGAACAGGAAAGAATGAAGAAAGTCCCATATGCGTCTGCTATTGGGTCAATCATGTATGCAATGATATGCACTAGACCGGATGTGTCATGCGCTCTTAGCCTCACAAGTAGATACCAGAATAACCCAGGAAACAGTCATTGGATTGCTGTTAAAAGTATATTGAAATACCTTAGGAGGACTAAGGATATGTTTCTAATATATGGGTCTGGTGAGGAGGAGCTCACTGTGAAAGGTTACGTGGACGCGAGTTTCCAAACTGATCATGATGATTCTCGATCACAATCCGGTTATGTCTTCACATTAAATGGAGGTGCGGTCTCTTGGAAGAGTTCAAAACAGGATGTTGTTGCATTATCCACTACAGAGTCGGAGTACATTGCCGCCTCATTGGCAGCTCACGAAGCTGCATGGATGAAGAAATTCATCGACGACTTAGGAGTAGTCCCTTCCATTCAGGACCCTCTTGAGATCTTTTGTGACAACGAGGGTGCGATTGCTCAAATCAAGGAACCTCGTGCTCACCAAAAGACCCGTCACATTGAGCGGAGATTCAACTACATAAGGGATGAAGTTGAAAAGGGAAAGATATGTATTCGCAAAGTTCACACAGATCTTAATATAGCGGATCCTCTCACGAAGCTCTTACATGGAGCAAAACATGCAGGACATGTTTGTGCATTAGGGCTTCGATATTCTAGTGATTGGTCATGATCTGTTTTAAGTATTGTAACGGAACGAAATTTGTTCAAACTCATTAATATAATTATGGTGTTAATTTATTAATCATGAGTCAGGTTCCTATTTTGCATATTTTATCCATGAATAAGCTATTATTCTAAATTCCGTAGTCGATCACATTTGTGGGAGCAAGTGTGAGGTTTAGACTATTATGAACTTGGATTGGTATACATTCACGGAATGAATGTGGGGCAAGGTTGCAACCAAGGTTCATAGATATTTGTGGGATACAAATATTGGAAGACCCGCCCTCAAGATTTACTGAATGGAGCCTTTGTGGTTGATCACGTGTAATCTTAAGTAAAGGCGAATATCATTGTATCCTCTGACCTGAGATACATATTGGGTTCGGATATTTATCGAGTATTGTGCCTTGATTCTTTTCTTCGCTATTCTGAAATATGGTAGTTCATAAGGAAGAGCTCAGGTATAATACAAGGTATATATTTAGGACGTATGTAGTCAAGATGGAATTTGTCCCTCTTATTCGTTGAGAGTCAGATGTCTAAGGCCTGATAAAGTTAAATCTAAAAGAGAGTGATCACTCTGTATCTCTTGGATTTAACATGACATCTAGGACGAAAGGATGTGATGAAAGATTCACCTATTCATATTCGATATGGGAACTCGAAAGGGATGATGTTATTGAATGGCACAAAGTCATAACATATTGGGGGTGATGGACGGTCGTTAGGTGGTATCCATCACTTGCATTAATTTCTTATGTTTCTCGTGCAAGTGGGAGATTGAAGGTTTTCGTATGCCCGAGAGACATATTTAATTAATGTGGCTAATATGTTATGATCCAAGTCGGGTCATACCCAATAACAAGCTTACCGACACCTTAATCGTATTTGATCTTAATGAATGGATCATTAAATCAATACGCGACACTTGGATTTTTGAAAATCGGTTTTCTAAAATATTATTACTTGAGATAAATTATTTGGATAATTTGTAAATTAAGGACTTAATTGTTTATAAGGATAAACAATACATTGTGTTATATTTTATAAAAGGTTTATAAAATAAATATGTATGTAATTTAACAAGTCATGTTTTTTTTATACAAGTTTTATAAAAATAAAAGGGTTATTTTATATAAAACCCATGTGAAGTGGAATGCAGATTTTGGGACTCCAAGACAAGCATCCCATGCTTGTTTTGTTACTTTTAACATAACAAAAGTATTAAGGTACATGGGTATCAAGTCCTTGACTCAAGAGGGAATACATAATACATCCATACATGCAAAAACACTCTCTTTTTCAAACTTGCTGCATTCTGGCCGAATTTTGGAGCTAGAATAGAGAGTCCTTGAGCTTGTTTGGAAGCTTATCTTCAAGTGTCAATAAATCCTAACCATAGTATTAGGTGTTGGGTAAAAGTTTGGGGTATTATATCTTGAGGTTTCATAGTTTTGAGGCTCCATTCACCATCATCTTTCTAGTTGCTGCTGATCAGAATTTTGGGTGCAAATAAAAGGGTTTTAAGCTTGGTTAATTAGCTAGTTAAGTGTCTAAATCTTAACTAACTTAAAGGGTGGTGTTGGTTCATCAAAGGATTAGGGTATTGCACACTTGAGGGTTCATTTTAAAGCTCCATTCTTCAACATCTTCATCATCACTTACAAGCTTGGAGTAGGTATAAACTCTTTACTTGCTTGTAGTTTGTAAGCATACTTCATAACTTGATCCTAATTGGGATTTAACTTTAATTGGTTAAAGATTAACAAGTTTAAATGGTAATAACAACATGCTTCCGCTTTAATTTGATTCTTAAAAGGTTTTATGTATCATGAAACTTGTTAAATCCCAACACTTAACACCTCGATGCTACACCCGAGTGGCATCTTAACACCTCGATGCTACACTCTTCACAAGAAACATGGTGTCTTAGCACCTCGACACTACACATTTCATGCTACAACAAATAGATACATTATATACCTACACATATAATTATTCCACTCACCTCGAATTGCCCGCACAAGTCATAAACGTAAATCGCCTCCAAAAGCAACCGATCAAACCTTTTACCTATAATACGCATATAGATATACAAACAATCAACATACATTCTCTACGAGAGAATTCGACTTCAACACCCTTAACCAAGGGTTTACACCTATCACCACAAACCGCCCATTTAGACACATAAAGTGGACTTCACCAATTACCACTACGGGTGGTAATTCCGACCCATCCAACTAGTACAATTTAACCAAAATTATATTTGACACCATTTAAACCAATCTAGGTCTTAACCAAAATTGCTTATCATCCAATTAATCCAAAATTAAAGTCATTACCAAATTTGACCCATCTAAGTCAACCCATTTTGACATAAGTCCCTAAAACATCTTTAATCACTAACGGCTAGTGACTAACTTTCCAAAATACCATTTAACACTTGAATCAAACATTTATATACTTGGTTCATCAAATCTTGACCCATAACTTAGTTTGACACCGAATCAAGCTTACTTGACTCAAAATACCCATTCGACCCATTTTAACCTAGATTAGGGTTTACACCTAAAAATCAAGTCAACACAAGTGTTCTAAGGTTTAACTAACACATGCAAGGTCTAAACTAACAATTCCATCAA
The DNA here is from genome assembly GCF_046630445.1 of Rutidosis leptorrhynchoides. NCBI lineage: Eukaryota > Viridiplantae > Streptophyta > Magnoliopsida > Asterales > Asteraceae > Rutidosis > Rutidosis leptorrhynchoides. The sequence continues at coordinate 450,639,245 of NC_092335.1, forward strand.
TTGAAACCCTAAGTCACCAATTCGGGTTTACATACATGAATCTTCCCCAAAAATCCCCAAACTTCATAATAAATGGGTTATAACTCTAACTAGCACAAACTTTAACTCAAACAATAATCTTAACAAAGAAATTCGGATTTAGAGCTTACCAACACTACCACCACGTAGCCGTGAACGAGGTGAACAACTTTAACTCTTGAGACCCGACCCGAATCACACTTCTTCTTCTCCAAATCCCCAACTCTCTCTCGCTAGAACCTCTCTCTCTCACTAGGGTTTGATGAGAGTGTTTGAGAAGGTGAAATGGGGATAAGAATGAGAGTGGATCAGTTTTAATGGCTCAAAATCGACCCCCAAGTGAAAAGACTCAAATACCCTCTTTTAAAACCTTTAAAATACAGCTGCTGGCCTGTCAGGCACTTTGGACGGCGTCCAAAATGGCCGGACGGCGTCCCACCCTTCATTCTTGGACGGCGTCCCAAAGTCTGGACGGAGTCCCAATGAACTGAGCCTGAAACTGAACTTGTTTTGGTCGTAACTTTCAAACCGTAGCTCCATTTTTAATGAACCAAATATCGTTGGTAACGTAATGAGATTTACTATCCAATGGTAAGGTTTTAGAACATCAACTCTAATTTTATTTGGGATCCAAATATACGCTTACATGCCTCGTATTTCGAATGACGCTCGAAATAACGTGTAACTGAAAAACGGGTGTTACAACTCTCCCCCACTTAAATTGGATCACATCCTCGTGATCCGCACAAACACTAGAAGTTAAGCACTTCTCCCACGAACATTTCCGCTTCCAACGCGGAGTCACACAAGTAGTAAACTCATCCGAATCCTCGCTTCATGCACTAACGCATCATAATACAACAACCGTACTTCACAATCGTCCTAAAAGAAGGACAATTCACCGGCAACCATCGTCGTCACACCTCACGATTCCTACAAAACACAACAAAGCCCGTCATCCATAACATCATCTGTGAATTCTAAGATCCCACCACACGCTAATGATCACTAGCGTGCACTACCGCAATAAACGATATCTCATACACTCAATGACCAGAATTTCCATTTAGGAAATACGAAAAATACCACATTTTCCTTCAAGTTCTCACGGCTACAACACGCAACAAGCGTCATCCATAACTATATCGCCCTATGCGATCTTCTAAATTCACTACGCCGCGAACCAAGTCTTACATTAATCCAAATCGAGAAGGATTCATGCTTCCTTAAAATTTCGTACTCATTCGGTTCATAACCGTACTACTCGACCGATCATTCCTGAATATTCTTTAGGCCAAGAACCAAACTCCCTCCGGCTCTACACCGGATCATTCCTTCAACGAAAAAATTTTAATAACCCCCGCAATAACACTTAAGAAGCACCACTTTCCCGCCGATCGATCCACACACGACTATACGTCACTGGATTAATCCAGGACGACAATAATACACCACGAATTAGACGAAACATCAACACATAGTCATAGGGTTTCCCCTCTGAACCATACAATACGGCTTCCTAGTACTAGCATAGAAGCTATTCGTATACCAAAATCCCGTCAACGGCGAATCATCATCACAAAATTTCCGCAATTCGCCACACGACTCACAAAAATATTCACCACGTTGGGTGAACTTTCCTACCTAGACCGTCCGTTAAGGATGGTCTCAACATTTCAATGCAACTAACAGTCGCATCACTAGGGAGCACACTCTCGCAAACAAACAACATCTGCGTGTCTCGATGTGAGACAGTCAAAAACGACACTCTCCGCCTCACATTCGTCCATAAAGTGGAATAATCCACTAACAATCTTCACGATTACATTTCCCGACAGGGAAAATACGATATTCGCCACGATATCGAACTCGTTCTCATTCAATTATACTGTCCGGGTTTCATGACAACCCAGATTTTTCACTACGGGAGCACTCGCAACGACACTTCATTCTCTTACTCCGGGATCTCAAACTTCACATTTGGTCTCATACCGCACATTGGTACTACACGACCACCTTACATAGGAAGTCTTACACTTCCTTCGATCCCATCATCACAATCTTCACGCATAACATTCCAGAGTTGTAACTCACAATCGTAAAGCACGATCTCGAGTCGACATTAGCAACCCGTCACTCTTCCTCGTTAGGAACTCCGAATACCTATTGAGGCTTAGCACGGTACGCTTTGACATTTCACTATACATAACACCACTGGAGTTTTCCTCGGGTGACAGTAAAAACTCCCCCACTTAGGATTTATCTCCCTATTCTCACCGCCAAGATGATAACATCCCACGGAATTGAAATTCCACGTCACACCTGACCATTGTCACCATTGGTCATAAACATCAATTCACCGCAAATTCACTTTAAGCTCTCAGAGCCGACAGACACAATCACTTGAGACGTCGTACACGCGATGAAATCGTACCTTCATACCACAATTCACAACTAACTACCTTAATCGTTCGAAAAGCAAACTCCACCAAAGTCTTACATATGCCTCTAAGCCTAGGCATATGTCACGCCGCTTACTTAGTCGTGATTCTCAGTCGAGATCATCCGACCTTCCACTTGACGAATCGTTATCAACAATTGCTCACTCTCATGGAGAAGAGTGACCAATGCTGACACCATAATTGCATTCACCACAATATCAACACTTCATCAAAACCCTTCGGACTAACCGACCATTATGTCCGTCACCGGCTCACCGGTCATCTTTACCCGTCTATCACTTAAGAGCAACAAGATTTGCTCACCCGTCACTTCATAAGAAGTATTCATCACAATGCTCTTAAACTTCGACTTTTGCAACCGTCGTATTACTATCACCCGTCGATCACTATTATAATCTCCGCTGCTTCCAAGGGTATCTCACCGGCACCCTAAGCACAAAGTGATCACACCATCATCGGAGTTGAACATCACACCAGCAGGTATAAGAAAGCACCTGACGCAGTGTCATACAGACTCCCGCCACAACCTACTAAATTTTAGAACTCGATCTTTAGGTTCCATACACCCGATGTCACCCGTCTCTCTATAATAATGACCTGAAGTCATACATACCGACAAACCTTATGGTTTATCGTCTTATCGAAGGTTCCTAGCGGTCACACGCTACCCGCAATTTTCACAAGGCCAAAACGATATAGCCTAACGAAACTCTTCATCAAACACTAAGGAGATGCTTGAGAACACCAAGTCTTACACCCTTCCACCTATCGGCATAGTCACAACGACAGGGGTATTCCGTTAGGAATGTTACCCTATAATCCACAACACACCAACACACTATCGTAAACATCGTCATATGGGTCCCACTCCCATGAGTTTAATGACCCTAAGACTCCTCGATTCGCCAATTCCAAGGCGACTCACAATTAGAATCCTAACACGATTCTCTACCCACACACTCTACCAAGTGTAACTCAAAACTACAATCATTAGACTTGTTGCATTCCATTACGGAATTCAAGTCCTCGTCGCACACATGCAAGCGTAAATCGGTCATCCTAGTTACGATGGGTAACTAAAACCAATTACAATCTCAATAATGCACCCACTACTTAGGGTGGCTAAGCACGCACCAAACTCGTGAGGTAGCTCGCTCGCTTAACTAACTGATTCCATCGTACACTTCCCGACTCACAAAGAACCTGATGTGATAACAAGCACATCACTTGAGACTACTATATCCTATGAACCAATAAAAGATTCCTAATTTATCCCGAATCAACCCCAACCATGCCACGTTTCCTCCGTTCGGTACTCGTCAGGTCATGCTTGGTGTCAAGATACACTTTCGTAATAATGGTGATCGGTCATTATTACAAATGCGTATCTTACCATTTCCACATGGTCAAGCAAAGTACTTTACCCGGACTGGCACAACATTCACACAAAATAACACGCGATAACTCCTAGTACCCGAATGACCAAAGTCCTTACCGTGAACTTTGAAATCTCCCGTTCTTATTGATTAAAAACGTTCCATATTAATTGATTTCGTTGCGAGGTTTTGACCTCTATATGAGACGTTTTTCAAAGACTGCATTCATTTTAAAACAAATCATAACCTTTATTTCATCAATAAAGGTTTAAAAAGCTTTACGTAGATTATCAAATAATGATAATCTAAAATATCATGTTTACACACGACCATTACATAATGGTTTACATTACAAATATGTTACAACAAAATAAGTTTCTTGAATGCAGTTTTTACACAATATCATACAAGCATGGACTCCAAATCTCGTCCTTATTTAAGTATGCGACAGCGGAAGCTCTTAATAATCACCTGAGAATAAACATGCTTAAAACGTCAACAAAAATGTTGGTGAGTTATAGGTTTAACCTATATATATCAAATCATAATAATAGACCACAAGATTTCATATTTCAATATACACATCCCATACATAGAGATAAAAATCATTCATATGGTGAACACCTGGTAACCGACATTAACAAGATGCATATATAAGGATATCCCCATCATTCCGGGACACCCTTCGAATATGATATAAATTTCGAAGTACTAAAGTATCCGGTACTTTGGATGGGGTTTGTTAGGCCCAATAGATCTATCTTTAGGATTCGCGTCAATTAGGGTGTCTGTTCCCTAATTCTTAGATTACCAGACTTAATAAAAAGGGGCATATTCGATTTCGATAATTCAACCATAGAATGTAGTTTCACGTACTTGTGTCTATTTTGTAAATCATTTATAAAACCTGCATGTATTATCATCCCAAAAATATTAGATTTTAAAAGTGGGACTATAACTCACTTTCACAAATTTTTACTTCGTCGGGAAGTAAGAATTGGCCACTGGTTGATTCACGAACCTATAACAATATATACATATATATCAAAGTATGTTCAAAATATATTTACAACACTTTTAATATATTTTGATGTTTTAAGTTTATTAAGTCAGCTGTCCTCGTTAGTAACCTACAACTAGTTGTCCACAGTTAGATGTACAGAAATAAATCGATAAATATTATCTTGAATCAATCCACGACCCAGTGTATACGTATCTCAGTATTGATCACAACTCAAACTATATATATTTTGGAATCAACCTCAACCCTGTATAGCTAACTCCAACATTCACATATAGAGTGTCTATGGTTGTTCCGAAATATATATAGATGTGTCGACATGATAGGTCAAAACATTGTATACGTGTCTATGGTATCTCAAGATTACATAATATATAATACAAGTTGATTAAGTTATGGTTGGAATAGATTTGTTACCAATTTTCACGTAGCTAAAATGAGAAAAATTATCCAATCTTGTTTTACCCATAACTTCTTCATTTTAAATCCGTTTTGAGTGAATAAAATTGATATGGTTTCATATTGAACTCTATTTTATGAATCTAAACAGAAAAAGTATAGGTTTATAGTCAGAAAAATAAGTTACAAGTTGTTTTTGTAAAGGTAGTCATTTCAGTCGAAAGAACGACGTCTAGATGACCATTTTAGAAAACATACTTCCACTTTGAGTTTAACCATAATTTTTGGATATAGTTTCATGTTCATAGTAAAAATCATTTTCTCAGAATAACAACTTTTAAATCAAAGTTTATCATAGTTTTTAATTAACTAACCCAAAACAGCCCGCAGTGTTACTACGACGGCGTAAATCCGGTTTTACGGTGTTTTTCGTGTTTCCAGGTTTTAAATCATTAAGTTAGCATATCATATAGATATAGAACATGTGTTTAGTTGATTTTAAAAGTCAAGTTAGAAGGATTAACTTTTGTTTGCGAACAAGTTTAGAATTAACTAAACTATGTTCTAGTGATTACAAGTTTAAACTTTCGAATAAGATAACTTTATATATATGAATCGAATGATGTTATGAACATCATTAATCCCTTAAGTTCCTTGGATAAACCTACTTGAAAAGAGAAAAATGGATCTAGCTTCAACGGATCCTTGGATGGCTCGAAGTTCTTGAAGCAGAATCATGACACGAAAACAAGTTCAAGTAAGATCATCACTTGAAATAAGATTGTTATAGTTATAGAAATTGAACCAAAGTTTGAATATGATTATTACCTTGTATTAGAATGATAACCTACTGTAAAAAACAAAGATTTCTTGAGGTTGAATGATCACCTTACAAGATTGGAAGTGAGCTAGCAAACTTGAAAGTATTCTTGATTTTATGTAACTAGAACTTGTAGAATATATGAAGAACACTTAGAACTTGAAGATAGAACTTGAGAGAGATCAATTAGATGAAGAAAATTGAAGAATGAAAGTGTTTGTAGGTGTTTTTGGTCGTTGGTGTATGGATTAGATATAAAGGATATGTAATTTTGTTTTCATGTAAATAAGTGATGAGTGATTACTCATATTTTTGTAATTTTATGAGATATTTCATGCTAGTTGCCAAATGATGGTTCCCACATTTGTTAGGTGACTCACATGGGCTGCTAAGAGCTGATCATTGGAGTGTATATACCAATAGTACATACATCTAAAAGCTGTGTATTGTATGAGTATGAATACGGGTGCATACGAGTAGAATTGTTGATAAAAGTGAACGAGGATGTAATTGTAAGAATTTTTGTTAAGTAGAAGTATTTTGATAATTGTATTGAAGTCTTTCAAAAGCGTATAAATACATATTAAAACACTACATGTATATACATTTTAACTGAGTCGTTAAGTCATCGTTAGTCGTTACATGTAAGTGTTGTTTTGAAACCTTTAGGTTAACGATCTTGTTAAATGTTGTTAACCCAATGTTTGTAATATCAAATGAGATTTTAAATTATTATATTATCATGATATTATCATGTATGAATATCTCTTAATATGATATATATATACATTAAATGTCTTTACAACGATAATCGTTACATATATGTCTCGTTTAAAAATCATTAAGTTAGTAGTCTTGTTTTTACATTTGTAGTTCATTGTTAATATACTTAATGATATGTTTACTTATCATAGTATCATGTTAACTATATATATATATCCATATATATGTCATCATATAGTTTTTACAAGTTTTAACGTTCGTGAATCACCGGTCAACTTGGGTGGTCAATTGTCTATATGAAACATATTTCAATTAATCAAGTCTTAAAAAGTTTGATTTGTTAACATGTTGGAAACATTTAATCATGTAAATATCAATCTCAATTAATATATATAAACATGGAAAAGTTCGGGTCACTACAGTACCTACCCGTTAAATAAATTTTGTCCCGAAATTTTAAGCTGTTGAAGGTGTTGACGAATCTTCTGGAAATAGATGCGGGTATTTCTTCTTCATCTGACCTTCATGCTCCCAGGTGAACTCGGGTCCTCTACGAGCATTCCATCGAACCTTAACAATTGGTATCTTGTTTTGCTTAAGTCTTTTAACCTCACGATCCATTATTTCGACGGGTTCTTCGATGAATTGAAGTTTTTCGTTGATTTGGATTTCATCTAACGGAATAGTGAGATCTTCTTTAGCAAAACATTTCTTCAAATTCGAGACGTGGAAAGTGTTATGTACAGCCGCGAGTTGTTGAGGTAACTCAAGTCGGTAAGCTACTGGTCCGACACGATCAATAATCTTGAATGGTCCAATATACCTTGGATTTAATTTCCCTCGTTTACCAAATCGAACAATGCCTTTCCAAGGTGCAACTTTAAGCATGACCATCTCTCCAATTTCAAATTCTATATCTTTTCTTTTAATGTCAGCGTAGCTCTTTTGTCGACTTTGGGCGGTTTTCAACCGTTGTTGAATTTGGATGATCTTCTCGGTAGTTTCTTGTATAATCTCTGGACCCGTAATCTGTCTATCCCCCACTTCACTCCAACAAATTGGAGACCTACACTTTCTACCATAAAGTGCTTCAAGCGGCGCCATCTCAATGCTTGAATGGTAGCTGTTGTTGTAGGAAAATTCTGCTAACGGTAGATGTCGATCCCAACTGTTTCCGAAATCAATAACACATGCTCGTAGCATGTCTTCAAGCGTTTGTATCGTCCTTTCGCTCTGCCCATCAGTTTGTGGATGATAGGCAGTACTCATGTCTAGACGAGTTCCTAATGCTTGCTGCAATGTCTGCCAGAATCTTGAAATAAATCTGCCATCCCTATCAGAGATAATAGAGGTTGGTATTCCATGTCTGGAGATGACTTCCTTCAAATACAGTCGTGCTAACTTCTCCATCTTGTCATCTTCTCTTATTGGCAGGAAGTGTGCTGATTTGGTGAGACGATCAACTATTACCCAAATAGTATCAAAACCACTTGCAGTCCTTGACAATTTAGTGATGAAATCCATGGTAATGTTTTCCCATTTCCATTCCGGGATTTCAGGGTTGTTGAAGTAGACCTGATGGTTTCTGATGCTCAGCTTTGACCTTAGAACACGTCAAACATTCTCCTACGTATTTAGCAACATCGGCTTTCATACCCGGCCACCAAAAATGTTTCTTGAGATCCTTGTACATCTTCCCCGTTCCAGGATGTATTGAGTATCTGGTTTTATGAGCTTCTCTAAGTACCATTTCTCTCATATCTCCAAATTTTGGTACCCAAATCCTTTCAGCCCTATACCGGGTTCTGTCTTCCCGAATATTAAGATGCTTCTCCGATCCTTTGGGTATTTCATCCTTTAAATTTCCCTCTTTTAAAACTCCTTGTTGCGCCTCCTTTATTTGAGTAGTAAGGTTATTATGAATCATTATATTCATAGATTTTACTCGAATGGGTTCTCTGTCCTTCCTGCTCAAGGCATCGGCTACCACATTTGCCTTACCCGGGTGGTAACGAATCTCAAAGTCGTAATCATTCAATAATTCAATCCACCTACGCTGCCTCATATTCAGTTGTTTCTGATTAAATATGTGTTGAAGACTTTTGTGGTCGGTATATATAATACTTTTGACCCCATATAAGTAGTGCCTCCAAGTCTTTAATGCAAAAACAACCGCGCCTAATTCCAAATCATGCGTCGTATAATTTTGTTCGTGAATCTTCAATTGTCTAGACGCATAAGCAATCACCTTCGTTCGTTGCATTAATACACAACCGAGACCTTGCTTTGATGCGTCACAATAAATCACAAAATCATCATTCCCTTCAGGCAATGACAATATAGGTGCCGTAGTTAGCTTTTTCTTCAATAACTGAAACGCTTTCTCTTGTTCATCATTCCATTCAAATTTCTTCCCTTTATGCGTTAATGCAGTCAAGGGTTTTGCTATTCTGGAAAAGTCTTGGATGAACCTTCTGTAGTAACCAGCTAGTCCTAAAAACTGGCGTATGTGTTTCGGAGTTTTCGGGGTTTCCCACTTTTCAACAGTTTCTATCTTTGCCGGATCCACCTTAATACCTTCTTTGTTCACTATGTGACCGAGGAATTGAACTTCTTCCAACCAAAATGCACACTTTGAAAACTTAGCGTACAATTCTTCCTTCCTCAATACTTCTAACACCTTTCTCAAATGTTCACCGTGTTCTTGGTCATTCTTTGAGTAAATAAGTATGTCATCAATGAAAACCATGACAAACTTGTCAAGGTATGGTCCACACACTCGGTTCATAAGGTCCATGAACACAGCTGGTGCATTAGTTAAACCAAACGGCATGACCATAAACTCGTAATGACCGTAACGTGTTCTGAAAGCAGTCTTTGGAATATCATCTTCTTTCACCCGCATTTGATGATACCCGAAACGTAAGTCAATCTTTGAATAAACAGACGAGCCTTGTAGTTGATCAAATAAGTCGTCGATTCTTGGTAGTGGGTAGCGGTTCTTGATGGTAAGTTTGTTCAACTCTCGGTAGTCGATACACAACCTGAATGTACCATCTTTCTTCTTGATAAACAAAACAGGAGCTCCCCACGGTGATGTGCTTGGTCGAATGAAACCACGCTCTAAAAGTTCTTGTAATTGGCTTTGTAGTTCTTTCATCTCGCTGGGTGCGAGTCTGTAAGGAGCACGAGCTATTGGTGCAGCTCCTGGTACAAGATCTATTTGAAATTCAACGGATCGATGTGGGGGTAATCCCGGTAATTCTTTCGGAAATACATCGGGAAATTCTTTTGCAATGGGAACATCATTGATGCTCTTTTCTTCAGTTTGTACTTTCTCGACGTGTGCTAGAACAGCATAGCAACCTTTTCTTATTAGTTTTTGTGCCTTCAAATTACTAATAAGATGTAGCTTCGTGTTGCCCTTTTCTCCGTACACCATTAAGGGTTTTCCTTTTTCACGTATAATGTGAATTGCATTTTTGTAACAAACGATCTCTGCTTTCACTTCTTTTAACCAGTCCATACCGATTATTACATCAAAACTCCCTAACTCTACTGGTATCAAATCAATCTTAAATGTTTCGCTAACCAGTTTAATTTCTCGATTCCGACATATATTATCTGCTGAAATTAATTTACCATTTGCTAATTCGAGTAAAAATTTACTATCCAAAGGCGTCAATGGACAACTTAATTTAGCACAAAAATCTCTACTCATATAGCTTCTATCCGCACCCGAATCAAATAAAACGTAAGAAGATTTATTGTCAATAAGAAACGTACCCGTAACAAGCTCTGGGTCTTCCTGTGCCTCTGCCGCATTAATATTGAAAACTCTTCCGCGGTCTTGTCCATTCGTGTTCTCTTGGTTCGGGCAATTTCTAATAATGTGGCCCGGTTTTCCACATTTATATCAAACTACATTGGCATAACTTGCTCCGACACTACTTGCTTCGCCATTACTTGTTCCGACACCATTTGTTCCTTTCGTTCTATTAACCCCTGGTCCGTAGATCTCACACTTCACCGCGCTATGACCATTTCTTTTGCACTTGTTGCAAAATTTGGTGCAGAACCCCGAGTGATACTTTTCACACCTTTGGCATAGCTGCTTCTGATTGTTGTTGTTGTTGCGGTTATTATTGTTGTTGGGATGATTGTTGTAGTTGCTGTTGTTGTTGTTGTTGTTATTGTTGGGCCGTTTGTTGTAGTTGCGATTGATGTTGCGATTGTTGAGGTAATTGTTGCGATTATTGTTGTAATTGCTGTTGTTGTTGTATTGGTGATTATTATCACCGTTTTCCTCCCACTTTCTTTTGACTTGCTTCACATTGGCCTCTTCAGCAGTCTGTTCTTTAATTCTTTCTTCAATCTGGTTCACTAGTTTGTGAGCCATTCTACATGACTGTTGTATGGAGGCGGGCTCGTGTGAACTTATATCTTCTTGGATTCTTTCCGGTAATCCTTTCACAAACGCGTCGATCTTCTCTTCCTCATCTTCGAATGCTCCCGGACACAATAGGCACAATTCTGTGAATCGTCTTTCGTACGTGGTAATTTCAAATCCTTGGGTTCGTAACCCTCTAAGTTCTGTCTTGAGCTTATTGACCTCGGTTTTGGGACGGTACTTCTCGTTCATCAAGTGCTTGAATGCTGACCACGGTAGTGCGTACGCATCGTCTTGTCCCACTTGCTCTAGATAGGTATTCCACCATGTTAACGCAGAACCTGTGAAGGTATGCGTAGCGTACTTCACTTTGTCCTCTTCAGTACACTTACTTATGGCAAACACCGATTCGACCTTCTCGGTCCACCGTTTCAATCCGATCGGTCCTTCGGTTCCATCAAATTCCAAAGGTTTGCAGGCAGTGAATTCTTTGTAGGTGCATCGTACACGATTTCCTGTACTGCTAGATCCAAGGTTATTGTTGGTATGTAGCGCAGCCTGTACTGCGGCTATGTTTGAAGCTAGAAAAGTACGGAATTCCTCTTCATTCATATTCACGGTGTGTCGAGTAGTCGGTGCCATTTCCTTCAAAATAGTCAAATGGAACAAGTTAATCATACAGAATATTAAGAGTAGTTAATTGTATCTCGTAGCATAATATGAACTCATTTATAAAAGCTTTTTTTTCATATTAGCGTTTTATAAGTTTAAATTCGGGTAGTACCTACCTGTTAAGTTCATACTTAGTAGCTAATATACAATTCAACTACTACAATTCTATATGAAAAACTGATTATAATAATATTTCGCTTTCAAACTTTTACACAATATTTTACAAACTTACAATACCTCTTATTTTACATATAGCATGAAATATAGCACACAATAAATTTGATACAAGATGGTTGTGAAGATAATTCTAGCTAGTACACAAGTCGCTCAGCAAAGGCAATAAAGACACGTAATTCATACGTCCAGAAACAAGTCATGCATTCTGGTTTTACTAGGACTACTTCCCATCCTTGGTCTTGTGGAACATAACCGTTATGGCCGTTGATAAGACAGCGTGTTGTAACGTCGTCAAAGGGACGAGGGTTACGTAATGTCCAACAGTCCTATAACAATCTAAAAACCTCATTTCTTACCCCAATTACCGACTCCGTCACTTGTGGGAACATTTTGTTTAATAGTTGTAGCCCGATTTTCTTGTTCTCACTTTGGTGAGAAGCGAACATTACTAACCCGTAAGCATAACATTCTTCTTTATGTTGCATGTTAGCCGCTTTTTCTAAATCACGAAGTCCTATATTCGGATATATTGAGTCAAAATAATTTCTTAACCCGTTGCGTAAAATAGCATTTGGGTTCCCCGCAATATATGCATCAAAGTAAACACATCGTAACTTATGAATTTCCCAATGTGATATCCCCCATCTTTCGAACGAAAGCCTTTTATAAACCAAGGAATTCTTGGAACGTTCTTCGAATGTCTTACAAACTGATCTCGCCTTAAATAGTTGTGCCGAGGAATTCTGACCGACTCTAGACAAGATTTCATCAATCATGTCTCCGAGTAGGTCTCTTAAAATATTGGGTTGTCTATCCATTTTGTATTTTTATACTGTAAAATAGACAAGAGTTAGATTCATAAAAAAAAATACTTATTAATACAAGCAATTTTTACATATATCATAAAGCATAAGCACACTATATTACATATATTACACCACACGAATACAACTATTTTATTCCGACTCGATCGTTTCTTCTTCTTCGGTTTTGGTTCGTTTTGCCAAGTTTTTAGGGATATATGATGTTCCCCTAGTACGAGTCATCGTTTTCCACATTGGTTTAGAAAAACCTGGTGGTTTAGAGGTTCCCGGGTTATTGCACAACTTAAGAAATACGGGTGTTGACGATACATATAAAGTTCATCGGGTTTGGAATCAAATTTCTCTATTTTTATGCCCTTTCCCTTATTGTTCTCTTTTGCCTTATTAAATTGTGTTGGGGTATTTTCTATAACATCATCGGAATCCTTGTCGGGATCCGATTCATCGGAGAATTGGTAATCCTCCCAATACTTTGCTTCCTTGGCGGAAACACCATTGACCATAATTAACTTTGGTCGGTTAGTTGAGGATTTTCTTCTACTTAACCGTTTTATTATTTCCCCCACTGGTTCTATTTCTTCTTCCGGTTCCGATTCTTCTTCCGGTTCCGACTCTTCTTCCGGTTCCTCTTCGGGAACTTGTGAATCAGTCCACGAATCATTCCAATTTACATTTGACTCTTCATTATTATTTGGTGAGTCAATGGGGCTTGTTCTAGAGGTAGACATCTATCACATAATATCAAACACGTTAAGAGATTAATATATCACATAATATTCACATGTTAAAAATATATAGTTTCCAAAAAAATTTGTTAAGCAATCATTTTTCAATTAAACATGGTCGAAGTCCAGACTCACTAATGCATCCTAACAAACTCGATAAGACACACTAATGCAAAATTCTGGTTCTCTAAGACCAACGCTCGGATACCAACTGAAATGTCCCGTTCTTATTGATTAAAAACATTCCATATTAATTGATTTCGTTGCGAGGTTTTGACCTCTATATGAGACGTTTTTCAAAGACTGCATTCATTTTAAAACAAACCATAACCTTTATTTCATCAATAAAGGTTTAAAAAGCTTTACGTAGATTATCAAATAATGATAATCTAAAATATCATGTTTACACGCGACCATTACATAATGGTTTACAATACAAATATGTTACAACGAAATAAGTTTCTTGAATGCAGTTTTTACACAATATCATACAAGCATGCACTCCAAATCTCGTCCTTATTTAAGTATGCGACATCGGAAGCTCTTAATAATCACCTGAGAATAAACATGCTTAAAACATCAACAAAAATGTTGGTGAGTTATAGGTTTAACATATATATTATCAAATCATAATAATAGACCACAAGATTTCATATTTCAATACACATCCCATACATAGAGATAAAAATCATTCATATGGTGATCACCTGATAACCGACATTAACAAGATGCATATATAAGAATATCCCCATCATTCCGGGACACCCTTCGGATATGATATAAATTACTAAAGCATCCGGTACTTTGGATGGGGTTTGTTAGGCCCAATAGATCTATCTTTAGAGTTCGCGTCAATTAGCGTGTTTGTTCCCTAATTCTTAGATTACCAGACTTAATAAAAAGGGGCATATTCGATTTTGATCATTCAACCATATAATGTAGTTTCAATTACTTGTGTCTATTTCGTAAAACAGTTATAAAAACAGCGCATGTATTCTCAGTCCCAAAAATATATATTGCAAAAGTATTTAAAAAGGGATTAATGAAACTCACTTTCACAGATTTTTACTTCGTCGGGAAGTAAGACTTAGTCACTGGTCGATTCACGAACCTATAACAAATATGTACATATATATCAAAGTATGTTCAAAATATATTTACAACACTTTTAATACATTTTGATGTTTTAAGTTTATTAAGTCAGCTGTTCTCGTTAGTAACCTACAACTAGTTGTCCACAGTTAGATGTACAGAAATAAATTGATATATATTATCTTTAATCAATCCATGACCCATTGTATACATATCTCAGTATTGATCACAACTCAAACTATATATATTTTGGAATCAACCTCAACCCTGTATAGCTAACTCCAACATTCACATATAGAGTGTCTATGGTTGTTCCGAAATATATATAGATGTGTCGACATGATAGGTCAAAACATTGTATATGTGTCTATGGTATCTCAAGATTACATAATATACAATAAAAGTTGATTAAGTTATGGTTGGAATAGATTTGTTACCAATTTTCACGTAGCTAAAATGAGTAGTTTTTACCAATTTTGTTTTGCTCGCCATTTCTTCGTTTCTAATCCGTTTTGAGTGATTTAAGAGGCCATGGTTTCATATTGAACTTTACTTTATGAAAATAAACAGAAAAGGTATAGGTTTATTGTCAGAAATACAAGTTACAAGTCATTTTTGAAAGAGGTAGTCATTTCCGTCGAAAGAACGACATCTTGATGACTGTTTTGAAAAACATACTTTCACTTTGAGTTTAACCATGATTTTTGGATATGGTTTCATGTTCATAAGAAAAATCATTTTCCCAGAAGTATAGCTTTTAAATCAAAGTTTTTCATAGTTTTTAATTATCCAAACCAAAACAGCCCCCGGTTGTAACTACGACGGTGTAAATCCGGTTTTATGGTATTTATCGTGTTTCCGGGTTTTAAATCATTAATTTAGCATATCATATAGATATAGATCATGTGTATAGTTGATTTTAAAAGTGTAGTTAGAAGGATTAACTTTATTTTTGAACAAGTTTAGAATTAACTAAACTATGTTCTAGTGATTACTAGTTTACCACTTCGAATATGATAGCTTTTTATGTATGAATCGAATGATGTTATGAACATCATTACTACATTAAGTTCCTTGGATAAACCTACTGGAAAAGAGAAAAATGGATCTAGCTTCAACGGATCCTTGGATGGCTCGAAGTTCTTGAAGCAGAATCATGACACGAAAACAAGTTCAAGTAAGATCATCACTTGAAATAAGATTGTTATAGTTATAGAAATTGAACCAAAGTTTGAATATGATTATTACCTTATATTAGAATGATAACCTACTGTAAGAAACAAAGATTTCTTGAGGTTGGATGATCACCTTACAAGATTGGAAGTGAGCTAGCAAACTTGAAAGTATTCTTGATTTTATGTAACTAGAACTTGTAGAATTTATGAAGAACACTTAGAACTTGAAGTTAGAACTTGAGAGAGATCAATTAGATGAATAAAATTGAAGAATGAAAGTGTTTGTAGGTGTTTTTGGTCGTTGGTGTATGGATTAGATATAAAGGATATGTAATTTTGTTTTCATGTAAATAAGTCATGAATGATTACTCATATTTTTGTAATTTTATGAGATATTTCATGCTAGTTGCCAAATGATGGTTCCCACATGTGTTAGGTGACTCACATGGGCTGCTAAGAGCTGATCATTGGAGTGTATATACCAATAGTACATACATCTAAAAGTTGTGTATTGTACGAGTACGAATACGGGTGCATACGAGTAGAATTGTTGATGAAACTGAACGAGGATGTAATTGTAAGCATTTTTGTTAAGTAGAAGTATTTTGATAAGTGTCTTGAAGTCTTTCAAAAGTTTATGAATACATATTAAAACACTACATGTATATACATTTTAACTGAGTCGTTAAGTCATCGTTAGTCGTTACATGTAAGTGTTGTTTTGAAACCTTTAGGTTAACGATCTTGTTAAATGTTGTTAACCCAATGTTTATAATATCAAATGAGATTTTAAATTATTATATTATCATGATATTATGATGTACGAATATCTCTTAATATGATATATATACATTAAATGTCGTTACAACGATAATCGTTACATATATGTCTCGTTTCAAAATCATTAAGTTAGTAGTCTTGTTTTTACAAATGAAGTTCATTGTTAATATACTTAATGATATGTTTACTTATCATAATATCATGTTAACTATATATATAACCATATATATGTCATCATATAGTTTTTACAAGTTTTAACGTTCGTGAATCACCGGTCAACTTGGGTGGTCAATTGTCTATATGAAATCTATTTCAATTAATCAAGTCTTAACAAGTTTGATTGCTTAACATGTTGGAAACACTTAATCATGTAAATAACAATTTCATTTAATATATATATATATATATATAAACATGAAAAAGTTCGGGTCACTACAGAAAGTACTTGATTAAGAAAGTTGTTGCCATTTCCTCCTATGAGGTGATAGATTTGGGTTCTAACCCCTCGAACCAGGTTTTTGCATGAAGAGTTAAGGAATAGGGGAACAGAAACAGACGAACTACATCTTGTTCAACCCCATTTTGCTTATATGAGTTGGATAAGGAGAGGAATTTATCTAAGTGAGAGTTGGGATCATCAATTGGTAAGCCATGGAATAGACAGTGATTCTGAATGAGTTGTATGATGCTATGCTTAAGCACAAAAGATGCTCCATTAACCTCGGGATAGAGTATCGGTCCTCCTCGTCCTTCTTACGAGGGTTTGGTGATGTCAGCGAGAGTGATGTGTGCGGCCATCGTCGAACTATCGGCGGGTAAGTGTGGATCTCGTCGGATGGGTACAATGTATGATATCGGATAAAAGAAAGGATGTGTCGGAAGAATTCTTAGCGGTCTAAGTAGGTTAAACCATCCTAAATGTTCACTAATAAGGAAGTAAATTTAAACATTTTAATTAATCTAAATTAAGCTAATATTATCTAACCTAACTACGGTAAACTAGTAACTTCTGACAAAGCTAGTCTCAGTCAAAAGGGTCTCGTAAAAACAAACTAATCTAAACAGGCTCCAAATCGTACTACCGCTCCCCGGCAGCGGCGCCAAAAATTAACTACCCCCGTGATATGCCCGAATCGGACGGTTTATTTATGCGGTGTCGTTAGGTCGCAAAACGTCAATTCGGGATATCAACAGAAGAAGTTGATTGTTTAATTTATATATGTTGGGCCTAAATGTATTATTCCTTCCTATGGGTTAGCAAGGGCAGATATGACCTAGGGTCGTTCCTTGAGCGATCAAATTTGAAACGGAGCTTATTCAGATAATCTAGTAATTAAGATTGGGTTTGTACACAATTTATTATCCAAGACAAGTGGCCAGGTACACCTTGTGTGGAGAGGCAGGATCCTTTTGGTCCCAATAAATTGGCGACTGTTCGGAAAATCCAACAACCAAGTCCAACCGGTTTATTTTAGACACCACTTTATCCGGAATATCAAATTATGTAAAGTCTATAGTTGGGTTGAATAGTTTATATAATTGTAATTAAAATACTAAAGCAATATAATTAAAATAAGCTAGCTAGCATGCAACAACTAAGGACAGAGAAGACGTGGTTCACCATGATTTAAGATAACGTAGTGTCGGGATGATTATGAGACACTCTTTGGATAGATATACCTTGTTGTGAACACTAGATTCCCTACTAAGCGGTTTCCCAATTAGCATATCACGAGGAACTAGGCTTTGAAGATTGTGATCGGATGGACTATGCGCAACTCCTAGCGCTTTATCCAGTTTAAGGATATAAGCGGCCCATCTTGGATGCAATGCATACCCTGGGCGCACGAATAAAGTAGCATAGCCATATAATATCCAACCTTTCTTAACACCTTAGTGTATCACCCAAATAGGTGGTTATGGTTGTATTTCGAATTCCTTTCTGTCAATGGTTTGGTAAAATCTAAAGGATTGTAGACAAGTTAGAACCTCTGATGGTTCAAAGTCATCCTTAAAGATTTATAAGCTTAGTTTATATTCTAGTGCATTAAATTCCCATTTATGACTTAAGCCAGCCCTTACTTGAATCTACCCAATAAATCCCTTAGTTATCCACCATGTACTAGACTTATAATGGTTCCATAGCTTATAACCTTGACCATTCTCAAGTGGTCCTATAGTACATCAACATTGTACTCTACAGTTGCAACAGTATTTTCTCGAGTCTTATACTCTTGACCAATGTCTTGATCTGGTCCTACGATAATTCCCCATGTACTTTATAGTATTTCCGATGGGTTCATACCTTGACCAATGTATAAACACAGATAATTAATTACCTTATAATTGTCGACTTTATAAAAGGTTTTAATCACGTTTATTGGTGGAAGGACGATAATAACGAGGTTTAATATCATAGACAGAAAGTGAGTACGAAACGATAATCATCCCTAACTAACATTATTATATCATGGCAAACAATCAAGCAATTACACACACATCATGGTAATAAGCATTTCTAATATTAATAAATCACAAACATTAAACAAGAATAATATAATAAATTAATAAAAGAAAGGATAAATGTTACCGAATAATGTCGGCAGAATAACACTTGTATTTCTTCATAATATCCATAGCGTTACAATGTTTGATAATTTCTACTACTAACTACATACTATTCTCCTATTGATCACTAGAGAACGACAATAGAGAGATAATTATTTTTCCAAATCTCTGTACTTTTCTCTCCTAGAAACTAGAGAGAGAAAGTAGAGAGAGAACTAATCTCTTATAGATCACTAGATAGTGACTATAGAGAGATAATTGAGAGAGAAGTGAAGAATTGGTGTGTGTTGAAATAGTGGCAAAGTTGTAAATATCTTGGTGGCAATCTTGTAAATATCTTGAAAAGTGCACATGCATGGTGATCAAGTAAGACATCTTGGAATATTCTTTGGCATCTTCTAAATTGGTGGGCAAGTAAAGCATCTCTAAGGCATCTTTTTGGCATCTTTTAATTTTAAAGGCCAAATAATTAATTTTAGCTGGCAAACGGCTGGCAGACCGTTTGGCAGGCCGTTTGCCAGCCTTGCCCATTTGATGTGCCCGTTTGCTTGACCTGTATACCAGGACGTTTACCATAGTGGCAGGCCATTTAGCAAGCCGTTTGGCCAGCCCTGGTTTGCTGAATTCACTGGACCGTAACTTGATTTCTGGTATTTTCACCGTTTTCGCTCTAGAATCTTCGTTTTAGCTCCGATTCTGACGATTCTTGCGCCCACGCGTTCATAATTAAATATCCTAAAACATGAGATTAAGTAAATAAACTTTTCTAAAAATTATAAAATAAGTTATTTAAACGCGAGTTAATCATCTTAGCTGATTTTGCTCGTTTTTCCTCGTTTTTCATCCGTTTTAAGTGATTCTTGAAACATAGCCTTCGTAATAACATAATCTACCAAATGAAGAAAATAAATGCTTATTTGGATGATAAAGTCAATTACTTGATCATAAATGAGGCTAATATCAAGGGTAAAAATGTGACTTTTTAGCCGATATCACCCTCTGATCTTTAAATCCTAAAATCAAAAAGTGTAATTCAAAGCTTGTGATTTCGTGCATCCAATTCAAGTGTTTTTAAGGATCAAATCAAGGTAAAAATCTCAGATTTTGGTGAATTAAGTTGGGTTGTAAGTGGGTTTTATTAAAGTAAGCTTTTTATGGTTAATTCATGCTTTGAATGTGTTTGTTATGCTTGATTGAGGCTAGAAATAATTTATATGTGTATTATGTGTTATTCTTAAGCTTTTGAATTGATCAAAACAAGCAGAAATCGAGTTTTAGGTGTCAAAAACTCAAAAACAGCAACCTGGTGCTGTTCTTTAACATATGTACGAGTGACAGCTCAACCACGCGGTTGAGCACACTTTTGAGGGCTTAACCACGCGGTTGAGGGCTCAACCGTACGGTTGAGGGCTCAACGGTTGAGCCGTGGTCAGCTTTCGGTAAAATTGTAAAGGGTGTCACTTTCAAACCGTAACTCTGTTTTTGACTGGAATCTTCTAGAGGTCTACTTTCCTATGATAATGTTTTAAAACACTAAATCAACCATTAGATTGGGTGTAAAAAGCTCGAATTGCAGGTCTACTGCAGTTCTTGCTCAACCGTGCGTTTGAGGCACTCACCCGTACGAGTGAAGTGTCCATCCGTGCGAGTGAGACACTAAACCGTGTGAGTAAGTTTCAAAATCACACGTACAAGTGATAGGTCAATCGTGCGAGTGAGGATACTCACCCGTACGAGTGATCTAGTCAGCCGCACGAGTGAGACCTCATCCGTGCGAGTGACAGTGCTTGTATGTTTGGGCCAAGTGTAATTCTGACCCCTTTTACTATGTTACTGTGTTTATTTATTCAGATACGTAACCTGATTGAAAAGTGTACTAACTAGAGGAATGATATTCTCAGGTGATAAATGG
Source organism: Rutidosis leptorrhynchoides (assembly GCF_046630445.1). NCBI lineage: Eukaryota > Viridiplantae > Streptophyta > Magnoliopsida > Asterales > Asteraceae > Rutidosis > Rutidosis leptorrhynchoides. The sequence goes on from NC_092335.1 coordinate 450,660,379, forward strand.
AAATGTGAAGGCTCAGTGATATAAGACAACTGAGTACTTGTGCTTCTAGGTGAGTGGGACTATCTTTATGGATGTGATTATACAGTGACAAGTATAGTGATAAGTGCCATGTTTATGATTAGACTGTTTAATAAGTCTGTAACCAGTGCTGTGACCGTATGTGATTATGTGTGCACCCAGTGCTAACATCGATTGTAACAGACTGAAATCCGGGCTAGTTGTAAGTTGCCTATTTTGCCCTTAGGGGTTGTGCTTAGTCTTAAGTGCTTTTATTTTAATTATTTTATTAGTGTTTTATTATATTTGCATTGTGACCAGTTTGTAACAAGGATCCCAGAACAGGTTTGTTTATTTTAATTGGACCTCGTTTGGGTTACCTAATCTTGTGCGAAAGATATCAGATAACTGGTAAATACCCGTGTGTCATGGAGTATTATGTTTTAACACAAATATAAGCTGGTGACCCGCTCCTTTCTTGAAGTTTCCTGAATTTCCTTTCACTCTCTCTCACTATACCTAACTTCACCATCTTCATCTCAATCCTAAAATCATTGATCTAAAATTGAAGCATAATTTCTGTGTCAAAGCGTTCTTTGTATCATTGTGAATCTAACAAGGTAAGATTTGTAAGATTTCATGATCAAATCTGTGATTAAATGGGTTTTAAAGTTAGTTTTTGTAAAATGGGTTTTTGTGTCAAATTGGTATAAATTGATGTTGTTTAGACTTAAATTTTATGGGTTTATATCTCAAAACGTTTGTTATAAAAGATGTGTTCGGTTTTGGGGTCTTAAACGAGTCCTAGGTCGAGATTTGGTGGTTTGAGCTTGAAACCCGTCATTTTGCTGCTGCCGTAGCTGATGAACTACCCTCGGCCGATGGTCTTAGTCCATCGCCCGATGGTGGGTGTCGAATGGCCTATGGACTAGACCATCGCCCGATGGTGTATGACCCTAGACCAGCGGATGTAATATTGACGATCGCCCGATAGGGGGAGACCATCGACCGATGGTGTGTTGACGATTGGCCGATGGAGGAGACCATAGGCCGATGGTCTTTTGCAGTAAATATTTTACTAAGTGTTAAGCATGAATTTTTAGCGAACGCTTTCTTTTACAGATTTACTGTAATGTGCTGTCGGTGTGTCCAATTTAGATTGGAACACTATTCTAACTTAGTTTTTTTGTTGTTCTCAGGAGATAAGAAAAAGGAAGAAGCTCAGAAATAATAACTGAGCAGTTGCTGGTAATTAGTGAGTGGGTCTATCTCCGGATAGAGTTTAAGTAGCATAACATGCTACTGTAGTTGACTCTTTTACTATGCATAGTGTAGGAATTGCCATGTTAGAACAATATAGTATGCATGTTTTTGTGTGTGAATTATATGTACACTATGTGAATGGCACCAGTCGGGCCTAGGGAGACTGGGGACTCGAGACTATGTCTATGAGAGGTTAGAGTCCGTATGAGGTCAACCGTGCCTAGGGGAGGTTGGGTCCATAGGCTACTGATTGTGGAGTATAGTGTGAATAATTCATCTGGATAACTATACTGTGAATTGAGTAGTAGGGACTATCGGTAGACTCAAGCCCGATCAGCTGAGAGTTATGTGCTCGTACAAGCTGTCGATCCTCGTATTGTCTTATTGTATGCTAGTTGGTAGTTAGCATGTATTGGTGTTAGTATATAGCTTGTGTGTGGCTTAAGTTATATCTGTTAGATAGATTCCATTCACTTAGCGATGCGCTAATCCCTCACATATTTTCCCCTTGCAGGTTTACGTACTGCTAGTTGGGATAGGTGCTGATGCAAAAGACATGTTTGATGACCCTACTTTGATGTGGACTTTTGTTTAAATAATGTTTTGTAATAACGTAACACCGTTGTGTAAACTTAAACTTAATTGCACGGATTAAAGTAATGACGTGATTTATATTGTGTTTATTAGTAAAATCTTCCGCTGTGTATAAAAAAAATTGCTGGTGTTACAAGTTGGTATCAGAGCTGGTTTAACCTGACTGGCAGGTTAATCGTAGAGGGGGTTCTCACAGTGGCGACCTGTGATGAAGCATTGGCTCTTATCCCTTGTGATCCCTTTATGTGTAAAGGGTTGGCCGGCTGTGCGGAGACGCGGACTGTAAAACCAGGCTTTCAGGTACGCTCAGTGGTCACCCTGTGCGCAGGAACGGAACTGAGTGGGATGCGTCCCCAACTTGTTTTAAAAGTTGGTATCGGAGCCTGGTTTGGCAGCAAGTACGTGCGCTTATTTTGTTCCCAAACCCTGAGGCAATGTCAAACATGTCTGTGGGTGGGATTAAGTGAGTCGCATAGGTATAATTGTGTTGGTTGTGAGCTACTAACCTTTGTTATACTAAGCTTTGGTGTGAGGTGATGTGCAGTACAGGCATGGTTGATAGTGACGGTAATGCTGTGACCCCGAATGCCCATGGAACAGTCAGAACTTCAGAGTACGTATGCGTGTCAGGTAAAGAACCGTGGGAACAGACTTTCAGGGTTGTAAGAACAGTTACTGACGGGTCAGAAATAGGTATATGACTTAGAGCAGAAAATATAAGATACAGGTGAACTCAGATATAGAGATCACATATCAGACGGTCTAGCCAGTTTCGGGTGGGAGCTTTGTTTCTAGTATATGCAACCGTAGTGGGTAAATAAAATAATAATAAATATGTATATATAAAAAAAATTTGCTGGTGTTACATCAATGGTGTAATTTCGATGTAGGAGGTCAACCCTATTTACCTTAGTGTGGGGTAATAGTGTTGGGTCCGTGATTACTGATTGGTGGTATAGTGTGTCACGTCTGGAGCACTATACCAGTGATTCAGTAGTAGGGGATATCGGTATATTCTAGCTTGATCAGTTATGGGTTGCCGGTCCTCTTGTGTATGACTTTAAGTGATCTAGTGACTAGTGTCTTGAAGTTGTGCTTGATGCTTGTAGTGATGTCCACCTAGATATTTCCATTTACTTAGCGTTATGCTAATTCCTCCACAGTGTTTTGCCCTGCAGGTGTGTAATAATAGCTTTTGGTGGGTATTGTCGGGCAGCTGCAGATGTTTGACACAGTGATACTCTGATAATTTTTGTAATCAATAATATATTTGAAATGGTTTGTAGTAATAACGTAACACCTGTGATAATCTATAATCATATATTTGTGTATTTTATATATGAGGTGTAAATTAGTAAGTCTTCCACTGTGAGTGTCCTTAAAAAAATGTGTATGTAAAAAGTACGGTGTTACAATTTGTAATTTGTGAAAAGGTTAACAGTAATAATTATGATTGGTTATGGTTGATTCGTAATAACTAAAAAGTTTTGTGGTTGATTTGTTAAAAGTGAAGAACTTTGTTTATTATTGTAAAATTGAAAAGTTTAGTATTGATTTTTAAGTTGAATTGTAAAAATAGAAGTGAAAAATGTAAAGTTTTGTGTTGAATTGTAAAAGTTGAAAAGTTTAGTGTTGAATTGAATAAATTGAAAAGTTTAGTGTTGTATTGTAAAAAGTTATAAAGTTTACTATGTAAAACAGTAAAAGTTGAAAGTTTGTGTTAAAAGTTGAAAAGTTTAAAAGTTTTTAGTATTGAGTTGTGAAAATTAGAAAGTTTAGTGTAATATTGTAAAACTTATAGATTTTAGTATTTATATTATTTATCTTTTAGAATAAGTTGTAATGTTAATGTTACTGTTAATTTTATAATATATATCATAATAAGCGTATCAAAAATTCGTATTATATTTCTCAATTAAATATGCACAAAAAATTGGCACATACCTTTATGTTTTAATTGCATAAATTAATGATATAAAAAAACTTTTCATTATTCATATCTTTTATGAAAATTGATCATTAATTTGAGTAATTTCATAACAGAAAAACTAGACTATTAAATTAGAATCGATGAAATACAAGTTATGATATAAAAAGTAATAATAAATATAAATATTTAATAAAGGTTTATAATATTTTACAAAGAAAAATACGTAATAAAAGTTTTAAAATATTAAAAAAAAAAGATCCATTATGTTATTAAAAAAAAAAGTAATAATTGCAAGTGACATCGTATGGGTAAAACAGCAATGCAATCAATGCTTAATGACTAAAAAGTTTGCCCAGTATAATTAATACTAGAAAGAGTTTGGAACCCGCGTTGCGGAAGTTGCATTTGAATATATATTGTTTGGTACCTGTTTCTAGTATCAGACGATATTTATGTACAAAATACCTACGAATGTTTACTAACTATTACATACGTACATAATGTTATACATTTAAAATTTTAAAAACACGATATTTAAAGAAAACAAGATAGAGTAACATTTTTTAATGATTATTTCTTTTCTTTATTTCTATCAAAGCCAAATAGTGACACCAAGATGCATTATAGTGTTCTCTATAACTCTCTCCAAGAAAAACAAATATAACTAATGGCCCGCGCATTGTGGTGGAACATTTTAACGTCTTTTATGAAACTAGTGTTGAGCGCGAACTGAGAAAAAAATTGCGAACTATTATAAAAAAGGGCAGGAGGACTCGAACATAGGTCTTTTCCCTTATAAACTCATGAACTTACACTTGCTTTAGACATCCTGTTAATATAACTAGTTGGCTTTATATATATATATATATATATATATATATATATATATATATATATATATATATATATATATATATATATATGTATATATATATATATATATGTATATATATATATATATATATATATATGTATATGTATATATATATATATATGTAGATATATATATATATATATGTATGTATATGTATATATATATATATATGTATATATATATATATATGTATGTATATATATATATATATATATATATATATATATATATATATATATAATCAAGAGGGAAACACTTTTTTGGGGGGAAGTAATTTTTTTTCTTTTTGTTTTCGATCACATGAAAATATGAAGATTTAAAAAAGACACTTTGTGATGAATGTTATTATTTTGGCGGAAAAATACTCGAAGAAATAAATGATAACATTCATTGTAATAAATGTTTTGCTTCTAATTTTCTTTAGGGTTTAAAAATTAGGGTTTAGAAATTAGTGGTTAAAAATTAGGGTTTAACTATTAGGGTTTAGAAATTGGGGTAACACGAACGGTTTAGAGTTTAGAGTTTAGGGTTTAGAGCTTTGAGTTTTGGGTTTAAGGACTAAATCCAAAACCCTAAGCCCTTAACCCTAAACCTTAAACCTAAATTCTAAATTGGGCTAAATCTTGCAAAAAACTTCACATATGATGGAAAACAAAATGCTCGAAAAATAACATTCAAAAATAACATTACGCATGATAAATGTTATCAGTTTTTTCTTCGAGCATTTTCCCTCCAAAATAATAACATTCATCACAAAGTGTCATTTTTTAATTTTTATATTTTCGTGTGCTCTTAATGATGGAAATTTTTTTCGAAATAACGAAGAAATAAAAAAAAAACTTATTTTACTTCCCCCTTCCCCCAAAAAAGTGTTTTCTTCTTGATTATGACCATTTACATATGTGTGTGTGTGTGTGTATGTATATGTGTGTGTATGTATATATATATATATACATACACACACACACACACACACATATATATATATATATATATATATATATATATATTAGGTGAAAATATGAACATTTAAAAAAGAAACTTTGTGATAAATGTTATTATTTTGACTAGAAAACCCTCGAAGAAATAACATTCATCGTGATGCATGTTATTATTTATGCGCTTTTTTTTCATCTTCAGTGAAGTTTTTTTTTTAAAAAAAAATAGCCCAATTTAGAGTTTAGGGTTTACTCCCTAAATCTAAAACCTAAACTCTAAACCAGTCATATTAAAAACTCAGTCTAAACCCTAAATCTAAACGCTAATTTCTAAAATCTAATTTCTAAACCCTAGTTTCTAAACCCAAATTCTAAACCCCAAAAACAACACTCAAAGAATATCATGCATCACGATGAATGTTATTTCTTCGAACGTTCGCTGGTCAAAATAATAACATTCATTCAAAGTGTCTTTTTTAAATGTTCGTATTTTCACATTATATAAATATTTGCAAAAATTTTTAAAAAAGAAAATTTTACTTTCCCCTTCTCGAAAACAATGTTTCCCTCTTGATTAAACACACACACACACACACACACACACATATATATATATATATATATATATATATATATATATTGAACGGTGATGACGGAGAAACCTACCTTACGGCGAAATAAGAATAAATCCCGTCACAAAATTGGTTGAGTTTTATTTAGTATTTATTATAATAAATTGGAAATTACATTTTAGCTGCTAAATTACTATCCATACCCTTGAACAGTTATAACTTTTATCCCTGAACAATTACAACTTTTACCCCTTAACTATTGCACATTTTATCCAAATCTTCCCTGACCAAAACTCAGCCATCAACACATAAACCATAAAACGATCAAATATTATCCTTATATACTAATCAAGATGAATTCTTACTATTCACAGGGGTAGGATAGTAATTTCACACCTTTAAAAACAAATTACAACTATCACGGCACAAGTTACAACTTACACAGCACAAGTTACATCCCATTATAAACCAACACAACTTAAAAACCCTAGCACTAAAGCACAACTGCCACCACCACCTCCTCCGCCGTCGCTACCAAAACGCCATTGTTACCACCATGCCGCTACCACCACCGGCCACTACGGGATCTTCAAATAAATAAATCTAAGGGTGGATTTTAAAAATTTTAATTGAAGCAAACCAGAGTACCAAAACATAAACTCGCCGCCTGATTTCCTGCAAAAGGAACATCGGAGAAGAAGATTCTAGCCAAAAAGCTTCAAAATCTGGTGAACATGCAAAAGCCATCGGAACAACCATCTACACACGGATCTGACGAGGACACAAACAACAAAAGACCACATGCGACTGACTTAACGACGATCACACCGGATCTTTGAAGCCGAGCCAAAATAGAGCCAAAAACAAAAGCAGATCTGAAAAGAAAGCGAGTCGCGATTTTTATCTATAGGTGTGTCGGAGGTGGTTGCAGATGTGGTGGTGGTGTAGAGGAGAAGGTGCGGAGGTTTTAGGGAGCATAAGTGGTTGTATTGTGTATAACGACCCTCACTTTTCCATTCTATATTTTTCCTTATTAAATGCCCAACAATATAATTAACCTTTATGATTAAACTTTAATCGATAATTGTTAAGCGTTAAGAATTATAAAATGTAATAATTAACTTTGTGTAATAAACGACAAGTTAATAAAAGACAGAAATAATAAGCTAATCAATTTTCGTGAACAAAAGATAATAAACTAAAGCTTAATATGTATAACTTAATTAATTTTAAACAAGATTGGAATTAATTAAGCTAATTTAAAGTACAAGGAATAAAACGAAAAATCCCAAACTACTCCTTGAAAAGCCCTAGCCGAAATTAAAAAAAATGAAATGACCAATTTGCCCCTCTAATTTTCGGCCAAGGCAACTCCCATTACTTCCTCATCAAGTTTGACTTGTTCCCTAAGTAAACTTAACCCTAACCCTAATTCTAGAACCCTCTAATCTTTCCTATAAATAGAGGCCTAGGCTAAACCTTTTTCTTGTACCAAATCATAACTACAATTCTCTCCCAAAATCTCTCTCCCTCTCTCTAATTTTCGGCCAAAACCGAAAATCCCCACTGTAGAGACCCGTCCTAATCCATCTGGACGAAGTCCATATCGATTACAAACGGTTCACAATAGTTGATTACATCGCGAGGTACTTGACCTCTATATGATACAATTTACAAACATTGCATTCGTTTTTAAAAAGACAACTTGCTTTACATCGAAAGTTGACGGCATGCATACCATTTCATAATATATCTAACTATAATTGATTTAGTAATAATCTTGATGAACTCGATGACTCGAATGCAACGTCTTTTGAAATATGTCATGAATGACTCCAAGTAATGTCTCTAAAATGAGCAAATGCACAGCGGAAGATTTCTTTCATACCTGAGAATAAACATGCTTTCAAGTGTCAACCAAAAGGTTGGTGAGTTCATTAGTTTAACATAAATAATCATATCCATCATTTTAATAGACCACAAGAATTTCATAATATACGTCCCATGCATAGAGACAAAAAAAAATATCATTCATATGGATTGAACACCTGGTAACCGACATTAATAAGATGCATATAAGAATATCCCCTATCATTCCGGGAAATCCTTCGAACATGATATAAAACAACATCGAAGTACTAAAGCATCCGGTACTTTGGATGGGGTTCGTCGGGCCCATAGATCTATCTTTAGGATTCGCGTCAATTAGTAGACTGTTCTTAGGTTACCAAGTAAAAAGGGGCATATTCGGCTTCGATCATTCAACCATATAATGTAGTTTTGATTACTTGTGTCTATTTCGTAAAACATTTATAAAAACAGTGCATGTATTCTCAGTCCCAAAAATATATATTGCAAAAGCATTTAAAAAGGGAGCAAATGAAACTCACAATACTGTATTTTGTAGTAAAAATACATATGACGAAACTGAACAATGCAGGGTTGGCCTCGGATTCATGAACCTATATCATTTGTATATTCATTAATACATATAATCGTAATTGATTAAATATATATGTAGTTGTTGATAGAGTTATGTTATATATATTTTTATATGGGGATTACTTGTTTGTAATAAATAATTATGATAATACTAATATTAGTAATAATATTGATACTTTATAATAATGATAAAAGTGATAATAATAATAATAATGTTAATAATGATATTAGTAATGATATTAATATTAACTTGTATTAAAGTAACTATGATAATATTTATTATAATAATTCTTTTAAGACGTACTTTAATTAAGATCTTAATAATTTTCATAATAATATTTATATCTAAAATTTCTATATTTTTAATCTTAACTATATTATTAAACTTGTATATTCATAGTTATAATAATCATAACTTTCGTGTTTAATTTATAAACTAATGACTATAGTTTCTATTAATATTACTTTGTATTCATAATCATAATTTACATGTGTTCATATAATTATAATCAATCTCCTAATCTTTATCATAGCACTTTTTATCATAAATTAACCTGTTTAGTATTCTCGAAATTCCAATATTATTACTAGCAAAAATAACACCAATAATACTATAAATGATAATATTAGTGATGATAATACTAAATGATGGTACTTGTATAGTTAGTAAATATAATTAATTTAATAATACTAATGATATACATGTATTAATGTTAATAATAATAACAAGTTACTTATCATAATAAATACATAATAATAATAATAATAATAATAATAATAATAATAATAATAATAATAATAATAATAATAATAATAATAATAATAATAATAATAATAATAATAATAATAATAATAATAATAATAATAATAATTAGTATTAGCAATAATAATAATAATAATAATAATAATAATAATAATAATAATAATAATAATAATAATAATAATAATAATAATAATAATAATAATAATAATAATAATAATAATAATAATAATAATAATAATACAAATAAAGAATGAAGCTACCTTCTCCTAGGAAATCGGCTAAAAAAAATAATGTCGCTCCAGGGACTCAAACTTCCGACCTCTCGAAACCCAACACTAACCCTTAACCATCTGGGCTATTGCCCATTTTCTAATTATAACCCAAATCCAAATCTATTTAACCCCTTTTTAGTGCTTACCATCTTCTTCCATGAACCAAATCAAACTCTCCAATAATAACCGCTAACTTACATAATCGATTTAAGGCTTCATATCTAACATATAAACATTTATTTGTGGTTAATTGATTTGAAAAAAAAATATAATAGCAACAATTGTTGGCTGCTGCTCGTCGCTAGTACAAGGGAAAAAAATTGATTTTGATTTTATGAAAGTTTTAGACAATTGTTATAACATAAAAAGGGTTAGAAATCATTAATGTAATCTTTTTGAATTGTCAAATGATCCTAAAACTTAACAACCAATTCGAATTTTAACCAAGAACATAGCATTTGACTTTTGAATAAATAACTTTGACTCAGGAATTGGAGTTTGATATCATGAATTGGAATACAAAATTTTGCAGAAAGATTGTTTAGACTATTCCTAACAAAACTGTATTATTACAATTTAAGATGGTAATCGAATTCGAACCTTGACTTGAAAGATGCAGTAAATAGGGAACGACCCTTTATATCTTTATCTATTTCTGTTTTAAAATCGATTAGACCAAAAAAAAATTGTGAGAGGTGTTTGTGATAGATAATGGAGGAAAGCTGAATGATTCTCTTATCATTATATCTGATTTGATTTATAACAGAAAGAAAAATGGGTGTCGACTAACCCAGACAAAAGAGAGAACAGAAGAACAAATAGAAAAATTTAAAAGAAGACCACAATTTCTAATAGAATCAGATAGGAAACAAATTAGATAAAAAGTGATGGTGATATCAAACGGATTTTGGACTTACCATCTGATTATATACATATTTATTACTTATAATTTAGTAAATATAAATAAATATATTAATAACAATAATAATTTTAATAATAATAATAATAATAGTTAATAATGATAATAAAAATATTAATTTTAATAAAAGTGATAGATTTAAGATAATAATACTTTTAATAATAATGATAATAATAATACTGATAATCATAAAATGATACAAGTAACACTTATGGATAATACTAATAACAATATTGTTAACCACAATAATTATAATTATAATAATAATAACAAAAGTGATAATAATAATAATAATAATAATAATAATAATAATAATAATAATAATAATAATAATAATAATAATAATAATAATAATAATAATAATAATAATAATAATAATAATAATAATACATGTAACAAGTTTATGTTTCACTAAATTAATTTGGATCTTAGTTTACATATTTAGTTTTAATGTTTAATTTTATAATTTTATGAATCTCAAATTATTATATGTACTTACATTCATATACATATATATATATATATATATATATATATATATATATATATATATATATATATATATATATATATACATATACATATATATGTATTTTTATTTACAAACAATTGTTCGTGAATCGTCGAGAACAGTCAAAGGGTACTTGATTAAATGAACACATTTCAAAGTTTTTGAGACTCAATATTACAGACTTTGCTTATCGTATCGAAATCATATAAAGATTAAGTTAAATTTAGTCGGAAATTCCAGGGTCATCACACCCATCACCACCATCGAATTCATCACCACCATCTTCAAGGGTTTTTCAAGTAATCTTCAAGTTGTTCATCGTGTTCTTCGCGTTCTTCAAAGATCTTCAAGGTGTTCTTCGATCTTCAAGTGATTCGATCTTCATCTTCAAGTGTTCATCAACTTTTCTTGTTAATCTTCATTAATCTTCATCAAGGTAAAACCCTAGATCCAAACTTTTAAATTTCATCTTGTTAATCCATGTTTATGTTCATGTTCTTAATCATATTCATGTTGGAAAGTATATATATATATATATATATATATATATATATATATATATATATATATATACATATACATATACCTACGGTTCTATAAAAAAAAATTTGTGTTTGATCTTTAAACCCTAGATGATTGTTAGAAGATTTGTTAATGTTTAAAAAAAAGGTAACAAGATATATACATACCATAAATAGATACACCATGCATATTTGTAAAAAAAAATATAAAAATACTATATATATATATATATATATATATATATATATATATATATATATACACGATTTATATATATATATATACATATAAAAATATTAAAACCCAAACTAATTAAACCTAACCCTAATTTATTAAACCCTAATTTAATAAAACCCTAATACATTAATTAAACCCTAATCATTTATTATTACTTTAATTAACTAAAACCCTAATACTATTATATAATACTAATACTTATACACTTACATTATTACTAACACATATAATATATGTAGTGACCCGAACTTTTCCATGTTTATATATATTAATTGAGATTGATATTTACATGATTAAATGTTTCCAACATGATTAAGCAATCAAACTTGTTAAGACTTGATTAATTGAAATAGGTTTCATATAGACAATTGACCACCCAAGTTGACCGGTGATTCACGAACGTTAAAACTTGTAAAAAACTATATGATGACATATATATGGTTATATATATAGTTAACATGATATTATGATAAGTAAACATATCATTAATTATATTAACAATGAACTACATATGTAAAAACAAGACTACTAACTTAATGATTTTGAAACGAGACATATATGTAACGATTATCGTTGTAACGACATTTAATGTATATATATCATATTAAGAGATATTCGTACATCATAATATCATGATAATATAATAATTTAAAATCTCTTTTGATATTATAAACATTGGGTTAACAACATTTAACAAGATCGTTAACCTAAAGGTTTCAAAACAACATTTACATGTAACGACTAACGATGACTTAACGACTCAGTTAAAATGTATATACATGTAGTGTTTTAATATGTATTCATACACTTTTGAAAGACTTCAAGACACTTATCAAAATACTTCTACTTAACAAAAATGCTTACAATTACATCCTCGTTCAGTTTCATCAACAATTCTACTCGTATGCACCCGTATTCGTACTCGTACAATACACAGCTTTTAGATGTATGTACTATTGGTATATACACTCCAATGATCAGCTCTTAGCAGCCCATGTGAGTCACCTAACACATGTGGGAACCATCATTTGGCAACTAGCATGAAATATCTCATAAAATTACAAAAATATGAGTAATCATTCATGACTTATTTACATGAAAACAAAATAACATATCCTTTATATCTAATCCATACACCAACGACCAAAAACACCTACAAACACTTTCATTCTTCAATTTTCTTCATCTAATTGATCTCTCTCAAGTTCTATCTTCAAGTTCTAAGTGTTCTTCATAAATTCCAAAAGTTCTAGTTTCATAAAATCAAGAATACTTTCAAGTTTGCTAGCTCACTTCCAATCTTGTAAAGTGATCATCCAACCTCAAGAAATCTTTGTTTCTTACAGTAGGTTATCATTCTAATACAAGGTAATAATCATATTCAAACTTTGGTTCAATTTCTATAACTATAACAATCTTATTTCAAGTGATGATCTTACTTGAACTTGTTTTCGTGTCATGATTCTGCTTCAAGAACTTCGAGCCATCCAAGGATCCATTGAAGCTAGATCCATTTTTCTCTTTTCCAGTAGGTTTATCCAAGGAAATTAAGGTAGTAATGATGTTCATAACATCATTCGATTCATACATATAAAGCTATCTTATTCGAAGGTTTAAACTTGTAATCACTAGAACATAGTTTAGTTAATTCTAAACTTGTTCGCAAACAAAAGTTAATCCTTCTAACTTGACTTTTAAAATCAACTAAACACATGTTCTATATCTATATGATATGCTAACTTAATGATTTAAAACCTGGAAACACGAAAAACACCGTAAAACCGGATTTACGCCGTCGTAGTAACACCGCGGGCTGTTTTGGGTTAGTTAATTAAAAACTATGATAAACTTTGATTTAAAAGTTGTTATTCTGAGAAAATGATTTTTATTATGAACATGAAACTATATCCAAAAATTATGGTTAAACTCAAAGTGGAAGTATGTTTTCTAAAATGGTCATCTAGACGTCGTTCTTTCGACTGAAATGACTACCTTTACAAAAACGACTTGTAACTTATTTTTCCGACTATAAACCTATACTTTTTCTATTTAGATTCATAAAATAGAGTTCAATATGAAACCATAGCAATTTGATTCACTCAAAACGGATTTAAAATGAAGAAGTTATGGGTAAAACAAGATTGGATAATTTTTCTCATTTTAGCTACGTGAAAATTGGTAACAAATCTATTCCAACCATAACTTAATCAACTTGTATTGTATATTATGTAATCTTGAGATACCATAGACACGTATACAATGTTTCGACCTATCATGTCGACACATCTATATATATTTCGGAACAACCATAGACACTCTATATGTGAATGTTGGAGTTAGCTATACAGGGTTGAGGTTGATTCCAAAATATATATAGTTTGAGTTGTGATCAATACTGAGATACGTATACACTGGGTCGTGGATTGATTCAAGATAATATTTATCGATTTATTTTTTGTACATCTAACTGTGGACAACTAGTTATAGGTTACTAACGAGGACAGCTGACTTAATAAACTTAAAACATCAAAATATATTAAAAGTGTTGTAAATATATTTTGAACATACTTTAATATATATGTATATATTGTTATAGGTTCGTGAATCAATAGTGGCCAAGTCTTACTTCTCGACGAAGTAAAAATCTGTGAAAGTGAGTTATAGTCCCACTTTTAAAATCTAATATTTTTGGGATGAGAATACATGCAGGTTTTATAAATGATTTACAAAATAGACACAAGTACGTGAAACTACATTCTATGGTTGAATTATCAAAATCGAATATGCCCTTTTTTATTAAGTCTGGTAATCTAAGAATTAGGGAACAGACACCCTAATTGACGCGAATCCTAAAGATAGATCTATTGGGCCTAACAAACCCCATCCAAAGTACCGGATGCTTTAGTACTTCGAAATTTATATCATATCCGAAGGGTGTCCCGGAATGATGGGGATATTCTTATATATACATCTTGTTATTGTCGGTTACCAGGTGTTCACCATATGAATGATTTTTATCTCTATGTATGGGATGTGTATTGAAATATGAAATCTTGTGGTCTATTGTTACGATTTGATATATATAGGTTAAACCTATAACTCACCAACATTTTTGTTGACGTTTAAAGCATGTTTATTCTCAGGTGAATATTAAGAGCTTCCGCTGTTGCATACTAAAATAAGGACAAGATTTGGAGTCCATGTTTGTATGATATTGTGTAAAAACTGCATTCAAGAAACTGATTTCGATGTAACATATTTGTATTGTAAACCATTATGTAATGGTCGTGTGTAAACAGGATATTTTAGATTATCATTATTTGATAATCTACGTAAAGCTTTTTAAACCTTTATTTATGAAATAAAGGTTATGGTTTGTTTTAAAAATGAATGCAGTCTTTGAAAAACGTCTCATATAGAGGTCAAAACCTCGCAACGAAATCAATTAATATGGAACGTTTTTAATCAATAAGAACGGGACATTTCAGTTGGTATCAGAGCGTTGGTCTTAGAGAACCAGAAAATTTGCATTAGTGTGTCTTATCGAGTTTGTTAGGATGCATTAGTGAGTCTGGACTTCGACCGTGTTTTCTTTAAAAATGATTGCTTAACATTTTTGTTGGAAACTATATATTTTTAACATATGAATATTATGTGATATATTAATCTCTTAACGTGTTTGATATTATGTGATAGATGTCTACCTCTAGAACAAGTCCCATTGACTCACCTAATAATAATGAAGAGTCAAATGTAAATTGGAATGATTTGTGGACTGATTCACAAGTTCCCGAAGAGGAACCGGAAGAAGAGTCGGAACCGGAAGAAGAATCGGAACCGGAAGAAGAATCGGAACCGGATGAAGAAATAGAACCGGTGGGGGAAATAATAAAACGGTTAAGTAAAAGAAAATCCTCAACCAACCGACCAAAGTTAATTATGGTCAATGGTGTTTCCGCCAAGGAAGCAAAATATTGGGAGGATTACCAATTCTCCGATGAATCGGATTCCGACGAGAATTCCGATGATGTTATAGAAATTACCCCAACTGAATTTAAAAAGGCAAAAGAAAATAATAAGGGAAAGGGCATAAAAATAGAGAAATCTAATTCCAACCCCGATGAACTTTATATGTATCGTCAACCCCCAAAGTCCTTAAGTTGTAACAATGACCCGGGAACCTCTAAACCACCAGGTTTTTCTAAACCAATGTGGACAACGACGGCTCGTATTAGGGGAACATCATATATCCCTAGAAACTTGGCAAAACGAACCAAAACCGAAGAAGAAGAAACGAGCGAGTCAGAATAAGATAGTTGTATTCGTGTGGTGTAATATATGTAATATAGTGTTCTTATGCTTTATGATATATGTAAAAATTGCTTGTATTAATAAGTATTTTTTTTATGAATCTAACTCTTGTCTATTTTACAGTTTAAAAACACAAAATGGATAGACAACCCAATATTTTAAGAGACCTACCCGGAGACATGATTGATGAAATCTTGTCTAGAGTCGGCCAGAATTCTTCGGCACAACTATTTAAGGCGAGATCAGTTTGTAAGACATTCGAAGAACGTTCCAAGAATGTCTTGGTTTATAAGAGACTTTCGTTTGAAAGATGGGGGATATCACATTGGGAAACCCATAAGTTACGATGTGTTTACTTTGACGCATATATTGCGGGGAACCCAAATGCTATTTTACGCAACGGGTTAAGAAATTATTTTGACTCAATATATCCGAATATTGGACTTCGTGATTTAGAAAAAGCGGCTAACATGCAACATAAAGAAGCATGTTATGCTTACGGATTAGTAATGTTCGCTTCTCACCAAAGTGAGAACAAGAACATCGGGCTACAACTATTAAACAAAACGTTTCCACAAGTGACGGAGTCGGTAATTGGGGTAAGAAATGAGGTTTTTAGATTATTACGGGACTGTTGGACATTACGTAACCCTCGTCCCTTTGATGACGTTACAACACGCTGTCTTATCAACGGCCATAACGGTTATGTTGCACAAGACCAAGGATGGGAAGTAGTCCTAGTAAAACCAGAATGCATGACTTGTTTCTGGACGTATGAATTACGTGTCTTTATTGCCTTTGCTGAACGACTTGTGTACTAGCTAGAATTGTCTTCACAACTATCTTGTATCAAAGTTATTGTGTGCTATATTTCATGCTTTATGTAAAATAAGCGGTATTGTAAGTTTGTAAAATATTGTATAAAAGTTTGAACGCGAAATATTATTATAATCAGTTTTTCATATAGAATTGTAGTAGTTGAATTGTATATTAGCTACTAAGTATGAACTTAACGGGTAGGTACTACCCGAATTTAAACTTATAAAACGCTAATATGAAGAAAAAGCTTTTATAAATGAGTTCATATTATGCTACGAAATACTATTAACTACTCTTAATATTCTGTATGATTAACTTGTTCCATTTAACTATTTTGAAGGAAATGGCACCGACTACTCGACACACCGTGAATATGAATGAAGAGGAATTCCGTACTTTTCTAGCTTCAAACATAGCCGCAGTACAGGCTGCGCTACATACCAACAATAACATTGGATCTAGCAGTACAGGAAATCGTGTAGGATGCACCTACAAAGAATTCACTGCCTACAAACCTTTGGAATTTGATGGAACCGAAGGACCGATCGGATTGAAACGGTGGACCGAGAAGGTTGAATCGGTGTTTGCCATAAGTAAGTGTACTGAAGAGGACAAAGTGAAGTACGCTACGCATACCTTCACAGGTTCTGCGTTAACATGGTGGAATACCTATCTAGAGCAAGTGGGACAAGATGATGCGTACGCACTACCGTGGTCAGCATTCAAGCACTTGATGAACGAGAAGTACCGTCCCAGAACCGAGGTCAATAAGCTCAAGACAGAACTTAGAGGGTTACGAACCCAAGGATTTGATATTACCACGTACGAAAGACGATTCACAGAATTGTGCCTATTGTGTCCGGGAGCATTCGAAGATGAGGAAGAGAAGATCGACGCGTTTGTGAAAGGATTACCGGAAAGAATCCAAGAAGATATAAGTTCACACGAGCCCGCCTCCATACAACAGGCATGTAGAATGGCTCACAAACTAGTGAACCAGATTGAAGAAAGAATTAAAGAACAGACTGCTGAAGAGGCCAATGTGAAGCAAGTCAAAAGAAAGTGGGAGGAAAACGGTGATAAGAATCACCAATACAACAACAACAGTAATTACAACAATAATCGCAACAATTATCCCAACAATCGCAACATCAATCGCAACTACAACAAACGGCCTAACAACAACAACAACAACAACAACAACAACAACAACAACAACAGCAACTACAACAATCATCCCAACAACAATAATAATCGCAACAACAACAACAATCAGAAGCAGCTATGCCAAAGGTGTGAAAAGAATCACTCGGGGTTCTGCACCAAATTTTGCAACAAGTGTAAAAGAAATGGTCATAGCGCGGCGAAGTGTGAGGTCTACGGACCAGGGGTTAATAGAACGAAAGGAACAAATGGTGTCGGAACGAGTAATGGCGGAGCAAGTAGTGTCGGAGCAAGTTATGCCAATGTAGTTTGTTATAAATGTGGAAAACCAGGCCACATTATTAGAAATTGCCCGAACCAGGAGAACACGAATGGACAAGGCCGTGGAAGAGTTTTCAATATTAATGCGGTAGAGGCACAGGAAGACCCGGAGCTTGTTACGGGTACGTTTCTTATTGACAATAAATCTTCTTACGTTTTATTTGATTCGGGTGCGGATAGAAGCTATATGAGTAGAGATTTTTGTGCTAAATTAAGTTGTCCATTGACGCCTTTGGATAGTAAATTTTTACTCGAATTAGCAAATGGTAAATTAATTTCAGCAGATAATATATGTCGGAATCGAGAAATTAAACTGGTTAGCGAAACATTTAAGATTGATTTGATACCAGTAGAGTTAGGGAGCTTTGATGTGATAATCGGTATGGACTGGTTGAAAGAAGTGAAAGCGGAGATCGTTTGTTACAAAAATGCAATTCGCATTATACGAGAAAAAGGAAAACCCTTAATGGTGTACGGAGAAAAGGGCAACACGAAGCTACATCTTATTAGTAATTTGAAGGCACAAAAACTAATAAGAAAAGGTTGCTATGCTGTTCTAACACACGTCGAGAAAGTACAAACTGAAGAAAAGAGCATCAATGATGTTCCCATTGCAAAAGAATTTCCCGATGTATTTCCGAAAGAATTACCGGGATTACCCCCACATCGATCCGTTGAATTTCAAATAGATCTTGTACCAGGAGCTGCACCAATAGCTCGTGCTCCTTACAGACTCGCACCCAGCGAGATGAAAGAACTGCAAAGCCAATTACAAGAACTTTTAGAGCGTGGTTTCATTCGACCAAGCACATCACCGTGGGGAGCTCCTGTTTTGTTTGTCAAGAAGAAAGATGGTACATTCAGGTTGTGTATCGACTACCGAGAGTTGAACAAACTTACCATCAAGAACCGCTACCCACTACC
This sequence comes from Rutidosis leptorrhynchoides, assembly GCF_046630445.1. Classification (NCBI taxonomy): domain Eukaryota; kingdom Viridiplantae; phylum Streptophyta; class Magnoliopsida; order Asterales; family Asteraceae; genus Rutidosis; species Rutidosis leptorrhynchoides. The sequence goes on from NC_092335.1 coordinate 450,679,752, forward strand.
GAGAATCGACGACTTATTTGATCAACTACAAGGCTCGTCTGTTTATTCAAAGATTGACTTACGTTCCGGGTATCATCAAATGCGGGTGAAAGAAGATGATATTCCAAAGACTGCTTTCAGAACACGTTACGGTCATTACGAGTTTATGGTCATGCCGTTTGGTTTAACTAATGCACCAGCTGTGTTCATGGACCTTATGAACCGAGTGTGTGGACCATACCTTGACAAGTTTGTCATTGTTTTCATTGATGACATACTTATTTACTCAAAGAATGACCAAGAACACGGTGAACATTTGAGAAAGGTGTTAGAAGTATTGAGGAAGGAAGAATTGTACGCTAAGTTTTCAAAGTGTGCATTTTGGTTGGAAGAAGTTCAATTCCTCGGTCACATAGTGAACAAAGAAGGTATTAAGGTGGATCCAGCAAAGATAGAAACTGTTGAAAAGTGGGAAACCCCGAAAACTCCGAAACACATACGCCAGTTTTTAGGACTAGCTGGTTACTACAGAAGGTTCATCCAAGACTTTTCCAGAATAGCAAAACCCTTGACTGCATTAACGCATAAAGGGAAGAAATTTGAATGGAATGATGAACAAGAGAAAGCGTTTCAGTTATTAAAGAAAAAGCTAACTACGGCACCTATATTGTCATTGCCTGAAGGGAATGATGATTTTGTGATTTATTGTGATGCATCAAAGCAAGGTCTCGGTTGTGTATTAATGCAACGAACGAAGGTGATTGCTTATGCATCTAGACAATTGAAGATTCACGAACAAAATTATACGACGCATGATTTGGAATTAGGCGCGGTTGTTTTTGCATTAAAGACTTGGAGGCACTACTTATATGGGGTCAAAAGTATTATATATACCGACCACAAAAGTCTTCAACACATATTTAATCAGAAACAACTGAATATGAGGCAGCGTAGGTGGATTGAATTATTGAATGATTACGACTTTGAGATTCGTTACCACCCGGGGAAGGCAAATGTGGTAGCCGATGCCTTGAGCAGGAAGGACAGAGAACCCATTCGAGTAAAATCTATGAATATAATGATTCATAATAACATTACTACTCAAATAAAGGAGGCGCAACAAGGAGTTTTAAAAGAGGGAAATTTAAAGGATGAAATACCCAAAGGATCGGAGAAGCATCTTAATATTCGGGAAGACGGAACCCGGTATAGGGCTGAAAGGATTTGGGTACCAAAATTTGGAGATATGAGAGAAATGGTACTTAGAGAAGCTCATAAAACCAGATACTCAATACATCCTGGAACGGGGAAGATGTACAAGGATCTCAAGAAACATTTTTGGTGGCCGGGTATGAAAGCCGATGTTGCTAAATACGTAGGAGAATGTTTGACGTGTTCTAAGGTCAAAGCTGAGCATCAGAAACCATCAGGTCTACTTCAACAACCCGAAATCCCGGAATGGAAATGGGAAAACATTACCATGGATTTCATCACTAAATTGCCAAGGACTGCAAGTGGTTTTGATACTATTTGGGTAATAGTTGATCGTCTCACCAAATCAGCACACTTCCTACCAATAAGAGAAGATGACAAGATGGAGAAGTTAGCACGACTGTATTTGAAGGAAGTCGTCTCCAGACATGGAATACCAATCTCTATTATCTCTGATAGGGATGGTAGATTTATTTCAAGATTCTGGCAGACATTACAGCAAGCATTAGGAACTCGTCTAGACATGAGTACTGCCTATCATCCACAAACTGATGGGCAGAGCGAAAGGACGATACAAACGCTTGAAGACATGCTACGAGCATGTGTTATTGATTTCGGAAACAGTTGGGATCGACATCTACCGTTAGCAGAATTTTCCTACAACAACAGCTACCATTCAAGCATTGAGATGGCGCCGTTTGAAGCGCTTTATGGTAGAAAGTGCAGGTCTCCGATTTGTTGGAGTGAAGTGGGGGATAGACAGATTACGGGTCCGGAGATTATACAAGAAACTACCGAGAAGATCATCCAAATTCAACAACGGTTGAAAACCGCCCAAAGTCGACAAAAGAGCTACGCTGACATTAAAAGAAAAGATATAGAATTTGAAATTGGAGAGATGGTCATGCTTAAAGTTGCACCTTGGAAAGGCGTTGTTCGATTTGGTAAACGAGGGAAATTAAATCCAAGGTATATTGGACCATTCAAGATTATTGATCGTGTCAGACCAGTAGCTTACCGACTAGAGTTACCTCAACAACTCGCGGCTGTACATAACACTTTCCACGTCTCGAATTTAAAGAAATGTTTTGCTAAAGAAGATCTCACTATTCCGTTAGATGAAATCCAAATCAACGAAAAACTTCAATTCATCGAAGAACCCGTCGAAATAATGGATCGTGAGGTTAAAAGACTTAAGCAAAACAAGATACCAATTGTTAAGGTTCGATGGAATGCTCGTAGAGGACCCGAGTTCACCTGGGAGCGTGAAGATCAGATGAAGAAGAAATACCCGCATCTATTTCCAGAAGATTCGTCAACACCTTCAACAGCTTAAAATTTCGGGACGAAATTTATTTAACGGGTAGGTACTGTAGTGACCCGAACTTTTCCATGTTTATATATATTAATTGAGATTGATATTTACATGATTAAATGTTTCCAACATGATTAAGCAATCAAACTTGTTAAGACTTGATTAATTGAAATAGGTTTCATATAGACAATTGACCACCCAAGTTGACCGGTGATTCACGAACGTTAAAACTTGTAAAAAACTATATGATGACATATATATGGTTATATATATAGTTAACATGATATTATGATAAGTAAACATATCATTAATTATATTAACAATGAACTACATATGTAAAAACAAGACTACTAACTTAATGATTTTGAAACGAGACATATATGTAACGATTATCGTTGTAACGACATTTAATGTATATATATCATATTAAGAGATATTCGTACATCATAATATCATGATAATATAATAATTTAAAATCTCTTTTGATATTATAAACATTGGGTTAACAACATTTAACAAGATCGTTAACCTAAAGGTTTCAAAACAACATTTACATGTAACGACTAACGATGACTTAACGACTCAGTTAAAATGTATATACATGTAGTGTTTTAATATGTATTCATACACTTTTGAAAGACTTCAATACACTTATCAAAATACTTCTACTTAACAAAAATGCTTACAATTACATCCTCGTTCAGTTTCATCAACAATTCTACTCGTATGCACCCGTATTCGTACTCGTACAATACACAGCTTTTAGATGTATGTACTATTGGTATATACACTCCAATGATCAGCTCTTAACAGCCCATGTGAGTCACCTAACACATGTGGGAACCATCATTTGGCAACTAGCATGAAATATCTCATAAAATTACAAAAATATGAGTAATCATTCATGACTTATTTACATGAAAACAAAATAACATATCCTTTATATCTAATCCATACACCAACGACCAAAAACACCTACAAACACTTTCATTCTTCAATTTTCTTCATCTAATTGATCTCTCTCAAGTTCTATCTTCAAGTTCTAAGTGTTCTTCATAAATTCCAAAAGTTCTAGTTTCATAAAATCAAGAATACTTTCAAGTTTGCTAGCTCACTTCCAATCTTGTAAAGTGATCATCCAACCTCAAGAAATCTTTGTTTCTTATAGTAGGTTATCATTCTAATACAAGGTAATAATCATATTCAAACTTTGGTTCAATTTCTATAACTATAACAATCTTATTTCAAGTGATGATCTTACTTGAACTTGTTTTCGTGTCATGATTCTGCTTCAAGAACTTCGAGCCATCCAAGGATCCATTGAAGCTAGATCCATTTTTCTCTTTTCCAGTAGGTTTATCCAAGGAAATTAAGGTAGTAATGATGTTCATAACATCATTCGATTCATACATATAAAGCTATCTTATTCGAAGGTTTAAACTTGTAATCACTAGAACATAGTTTAGTTAATTCTAAACTTGTTCGCAAACAAAAGTTAATCCTTCTAACTTGACTTTTAAAATCAACTAAACACATGTTCTATATCTATATGATATGCTAACTTAATGATTTAAAACCTGGAAACACGAAAAACACCGTAAAACCGGATTTACGCCGTCGTAGTAACACCGCGGGCTGTTTTGGGTTAGTTAATTAAAAACTATGATAAACTTTGATTTAAAAGTTGTTATTCTGAGAAAATGATTTTTATTATGAACATGAAACTATATCCAAAAATTATGGTTAAACTCAAAGTGGAAGTATGTTTTCTAAAATGGTCATCTAGACGTCGTTCTTTCGACTGAAATGACTACCTTTACAAAAACGACTTGTAACTTATTTTTCCGACTATAAACCTATACTTTTTCTGTTGAGATTCATAAAATAGAGTTCAATATGAAACCATAGCAATTTGATTCACTCAAAACGGATTTAAAATGAAGAAGTTATGGGTAAAACAAGATTGGATAATTTTTCTCATTTTAGCTACGTGAAAATTGGTAACAAATCTATTCCAACCATAACTTAATCAACTTGTATTGTATATTATGTAATCTTGAGATACCATAGACACGTATACAATGTTTCGACCTATCATGTCGACACATCTATATATATTTCGGAACAACCATAGACACTCTATATGTGAATGTTGGAGTTAGCTATACAGGGTTGAGGTTGATTCCAAAATATATATAGTTTGAGTTGTGATCAATACTGAGATACGTATACACTGGGTCGTGGATTGATTCAAGATAATATTTATCGATTTATTTTTTGTACATCTAACTGTGGACAACTAGTTATAGGTTACTAACGAGGACAGCTGACTTAATAAACTTAAAACATCAAAATATATTAAAAGTGTTGTAAATATATTTTGAACATACTTTAATATATATGTATATATTGTTATAGGTTCGTGAATCAACAGTGGCCAAGTCTTACTTCTCGACGAAGTAAAAATCTGTGAAAGTGAGTTATAGTCCCACTTTTAAAATCTAATATTTTTGGGATGAGAATACATGCAGGTTTTATAAATGATTTACAAAATAGACACAAGTACGTGAAACTACATTCTATGGTTGAATTATCAAAATCGAATATGCCCTTTTTTATTAAGTCTGGTAATCTAAGAATTAGGGAACAGACACCCTAATTGACGCGAATCCTAAAGATAGATCTATTGGGCCTAACAAACCCCATCCAAAGTACCGGATGCTTTAGTACTTCGAAATTTATATCATATCCGAAGGGTGTCCCGGAATGATGGGGATATTCTTATATATACATCTTGTTATTGTCGGTTACCAGGTGTTCACCATATGAATGATTTTTATCTCTATGTATGGGATGTGTATTGAAATATGAAATCTTGTGGTCTATTGTTACGATTTGATATATATAGGTTAAACCTATAACTCACCAACATTTTTGTTGACGTTTAAAGCATGTTTATTCTCAGGTGAATATTAAGAGCTTCCGCTGTTGCATACTAAAATAAGGACAAGATTTGGAGTCCATGTTTGTATGATATTGTGTAAAAACTGCATTCAAGAAACTGATTTCGATGTAACATATTTGTATTGTAAACCATTATGTAATGGTCGTGTGTAAACAGGATATTTTAGATTATCATTATTTGATAATCTACGTAAAGCTTTTTAAACCTTTATTTATGAAATAAAGGTTATGGTTTGTTTTAAAAATGAATGCAGTCTTTGAAAAACGTCTCATATAGAGGTCAAAACCTCGCAACGAAATCAATTAATATGGAACGTTTTTAATCAATAAGAACGGGACATTTCAATATACTACTACTTATATTATACGATTACGTTAGTCATTCACGATAACGTGTGATTACTCGAACGTCAACGCTACTCAAGGCCTAGGGTGATCCTTGGTACCACTATGGGACGCTTGTGGATTACGAATTCCAAACTTAGATTTTGGTCAAGAAATCCTGGGCCAACCGGTAACAATTGGTCATTCTGGTGACTCGGCGGTGGAATAGATATTTGAGTATGGTGCACAATGTCAAACCCGACTATAGTAATCATACACCTAGTTATCTTCACACTTAATGGGTGGTAGACTTATTAAGAACAACTCACTAGTGTTCAGCGCTAGCTTACTAAAAGTGGAAACTTACTAAAAGTGGAAACATACTAAGAATGGAAACTTAGTAAAACGAACTATACTTAAAACACTCACATACTTAAACTTAAACTTGGGCAAAACATTTAACTACTCTTAAATGTCAATAGGTTGACTTTCTGCTCATCCATCTAAACTTTCTATTCCGAGGAATAACTCTCTCTCCTACTTACTAAGGTGAACTCATAGCCCCACTCTTTATTGCTAGCAACTTATTTAACTTTTTGGGGTGAGACACATGCTACTTTTACTATTTACAATTTAGACATAAGTACCAACTGTTAAACTATGCTATACCCGGCTATGTCCGACTAAGTCCCTACAGTGATATTTTTAGTTGCTCGTTAAATGCATTCTTAATTATTGGGGGTAGGCCTATCGGGAGTAACGTTCCCGATACATTTGACCAAGTCATTGTATTACTTTAATAATAAAATTAAACCGACAAGTATAGACACAACTTGTCATTGGGGCATACTTTGAACGTTTAGTCTAAATATCACGAATTAGCATAACTTTTTGATCCCTGCGAGATCAACTTTATAAACTAAATCTTGTGGTCTAAAACAACGGTCAAACATTTTTTAAACCTATGAACTTCACTCAACCTTTTTGGTTGACACTTTAGCATGTTTGTCTCAGGTGCCGATTGATCAAGCTTATTTACTAACTGCTTATGTGATGCTACTTGGACTTAGGATCAAGAGATATCGCATTTATTATTCTTGTATTTTAAACAATTACTTTATTGTATATTCCATTAATGTAACGACATTCATTTTTCGCTGCGAACTCAATAAAGTTTGTTCTTATCATTTAGTATTGTTCTCGTATATTATAATATGTTGGTTTATTTGATATTAATGTCACATTCACCCAGGTCCTAATTAGGGGTGTGATAGATTGGTATCAGTGCATAACCAGGCTGTTATGGAGAACCAGGATTGCATCTTTATGTGTGCCTTATTTGCTAGCTAGGGTGCCTTAGCAATCTAGGAAACTATAATCTTTCCTGTCTTAGACTTTAAAGCACTTAGGATTGCCTTATAATCTTAACAATTATGCTTTAATAAACTTGACTCAAAGATCCTAATCAAAGTCTCTTTCCTAATGTTAGGATGTCAAGATCAAGCGTTAATCAACCAAATAAAATGACTCTCTTCAAATCCTCTAAAGAAATGGCTCGCTTTAAACCTACCACTGAAGTAGGTGTTGGACACTCTTCAACTTCGAGACGAGTCCAAAGACCACCTTATGGTCTTGGTGGTCCTCCCTCACCAAACTATAGTCCGAATACTTTACCTAAGTCTCCCAACTACCACCCAACCCCAAGAATTGAAGACAAGGGGAAATGCCTGCTGATTTTAATGAAGATGGCCCGTATAAGAAAAGAGCTCGATCTCCTTCTTACGATAACCATGATGCCATGTGTGATATTATGAATCTGCGAATGACTACCGAGAAGAACTTCAATGGTTTGCTTTGCCATATTTCAAGGATCGAGGCTCGAATGGATGAGAAGGACCTAGTAATCAAGAAACTTTTAGAGGAGAATGCAGAGTTAAAGAAAGAGATAAAGTTGGTGAAGTATGAGGAAGAGCGTAACACCCGTTGGGGAAAGCAATCGCTTGCTCATCTCAAGGAGAATGTTGATTTCTGGTTGGATATGGAAAGAAATCGAGTCAACAAGCAGCTTGCTCTGAAGGGGTATGATAACAATGCAGTCAACAGCCGCGTTACTAACCTCTACGATAACCTCGAGTATCTCTATGAGAATCAAAAGGCGAGGAACGAGAAAGTTGATGAGTTTATGAAGAAGGTTGAGGACGAGAAGAAGAAATATGAAGATTACTTCAATCTTAATATTCCCTAGATTATTTTTCCAATTCCTTGTCTATGTAAAGGCTATGCCTTAAACTATTTCTATTTCTGAATCGTGTATTAAAAAGGCTTATTTAATGCCTCGTTCTAATAATATAAAGTGTTCTATTAATATCATGTGATATCAATGCTTTATTTTATTCATTGCCCAAACTTATAACCTGTCACCTTACCAAACTTATGTTCACTTATATGTAGTGACATCATGGTTCGTCCAACTGCACCTACCGTTAACAACGTCGTGTTAACCACTGAGCAATTCCAACAGTTACTCGTTGCCGCCCAAGGCAACACTCAAGCTAATCATGCTAACACCCAACCGAAACCATGTTCTTACAAGGACTTTAAGAACTGCCACCATCCCGCTTTCAAGGGAAATGAAGAGGCTGCCGAACTAGTTCGATGGTTCGAGAAGCTAGAGTCCATCTTCCACATTTGCAACTGCGGTGATGACGATCGGGTCAAATATGCCACTAGCTCATTAGCTGGCAATGCTTTGACTTGGTGGACTGCTCATGCTAAGTCCGTGGGAATTGACAATGCTAATGCAATTCCATGAGATGAACTCAAAAGCATGATGATTAATAAATTCTATCCTAGAAGTCAAGTTCAAAAACTTGAAGCTGAGTTCTGGGAACTCAAGGTGAAGGGTACTGATATTGAAAGCTACACCAACCGTTTTCTTGAGCTTTCAACTTTGTGTCCTGAGATGTTTCCTACCGAAGCTAGAAGGATTGAAAGGTATATTTAAGGTCTCCCCGAGGATGTTCAAGGGAATGTTATCGCTGCCAAGAAGGTTACTCTTGATGCTGTGATTCTCATGGCACAAAATCTGATGTTGGCCAAGAGAAGAAGGGCGTCGGCTAATAAGCAGGTTGACACTAAGAGCAATAAAGGTAAAAGGAAGTTTGAGCCATCTCAATGTTCAACTCAAAATGTTAGTAAGAAGCCGGCGGATAGTACAAGGACGAATTATAAGGGCACTTATCCTTTTTGTATTCGTTGTGAAAGGCATCACCCGGGACGGTGTACTGCTACTTGTTCGTTGTGTAAGAGAGTGGGACACGTTGCTAAGACGTGTAAGACTCCACCAAAGGATAAAGCTATTGTTCCTACCAAAGCTCCTCCTACTTGTTACACTTGTAGAGAAAAGGGACACATTAGTCCAAATTGTCCTAAGAAGAAAGATACTCCCGCTACTGAAGCCAACATGACTGCTGCAAAGGGTCGTGCATTTGTTCTTACTGCTGCTAAAGCCCGAGATGAAGATGAGGTCATCACGGGTACGTATCTTGTCAATAATTATTACGCAACTATTTTATTTGATACGGGTGCCGACAAAAGTTACATGTCTAGTGAATTTTGTACCCTATTTACTGAAAAGCCTCAACCCTTAGAATCTAAACGATTAGTAGAAGTAGCCAATGGAAAGATCATGAAAGTCGATAAAATCTATAAAAACTGCAACCTAATCTTAGCCAACAAAGAATTTAAGATAGACCTTTTGCCAGTCGAGCTCAGAAGTTTTGATGTCGTAGTTGGAATGGATTGGTTATGTCCATTACATGCTACAATCTTGTGTTTTGATAAAACCGTTAACATTCCATTGGGAAATGGAGAGACACTAATCATTCAAGGCGACAAGAGTGGTTCTAATCTCAACATTATCTCCTGTATTAAAACTCGAAAATACCTTATGAAAGGTTATCCAGCTATTCTAGCCCACGTTAAGATGATCGAATCGAAAGACAAGTGTATTAAAGATGTACCAGTAGTTAAAGACTTTCCCGATGTGTTTCCCGAAGATCTTCCTGGTCTTCCACCTCCTCAACAAATTGAATTCCAAATTTATTTAGCTCCCGGTGCTGCTCCTATTGCTAAAGTGCTATACCGTTTAGCACCGTCCGAAATGAAGGAACTTTCTAACCAACTCCAAGAACTATTGGATAAAGGTTTCATTCATCCAAGCTCGTCCCCATGGGGAGCTCCTATTCTATTCGTTAAGAAGAAGGATGGTACGTTGAGGATGTGCATTGATTACCGCGAACTCAACAAGCTTACTATCAAGAACCGTTATCCGTTGCCACGTATTGATGATCTATTCGACCAACTTCAAGGGTCAAGTGTTTATTCAAAGATTGATTTGAGGTCCGGTTATCACCAACTCAAAGTCAAGGAATCCGATATTCCTAAGACTGCTTTTCGCACTCATTATGGGCACTATGAATTTTGTGTTATGCCATTTGGTTTAACCAACGCTCCTGCCGTATTCATGGATCTTATGAATCGCTGCAAGCCATATCTTGACAAATTTGTCATTGTGTTCATTGACGACATCTTAATTTACTCCTAGAGTGAGAAAGAACATGAGCAGCATTTACGCATGATTCTTGAACTCTTACGGAAGGAACAACTCTACGCTAAATTTTCAAAGTACGAGTTTTGGCTCAAAACCGTACATGTTGATAGTAACGAAATACATGTCGATCCAGCTAAGATTATCGCTATTCAAAACTGGGAGATACCAAAGACTGCGAAGCATATTCGTCAATTTTTGGGACTTGCCGGTTATTATCGAAGATTCATAAAAGATTTTTCTCTCCTTGCTAAACCCCTTACTGAAAGGACCCGTTCTAATCCATCCGGACGAAGTCCACATCGATTATAAAGGATTCACAATAGTTGATTACATCACGAGGTACTTGACCTCTATATGATACATTTTACAAACATTGCATTCGTTTTCAAAAGACAAACTTTCATTTCAACGTAAGTTGACAGGCATGCATACCATTTCATAATATATCTAAACTATAAATGACTTAGTAATAATCTTGATGAACTTCAATGACTCGAATGCAACGTCTTTTGAAATATGTCATGAACGACTCCAAATAATATCCTTTAAATGAGTAAATGCACAGCGGAAGATTTCTTTCATACCTGAGAATAAACATGCTTTAAAGTGTCAACCAAAAGGTTGGTGAGTTCATTAGTTTAACATAAATAATCATTTCATAATTTTAATAGACCACAAGGTTTCATATTTCCATTTCTCGTAAACATACGTCCCATGCATAGAGACAAAAATATCATTCATATGGATTGAACACCTGGTAACAGACATTCACAATATACATATTAGAATATCCCCATCATTCCGGGATCCTCCTTCGGACATGATATAAATTTCGAAGTACTAAAGCATCCAGTACTTTGGATGGGGCTTGTTGGGCCCGATAGATCTATCTTTAGAGTTCGCGTCAATTAGGGTGTCTGTTCCCTAATTCTTAGATTACCAGACTTAATAAAAAGGGCATATTCGATTTTGATCATTCAACCATATAATGTAGTTCGATTACTTGTGTCTATTTCGTAAAACAATTATAAAAGCGCATGCCTTCTCAGTCCCAAAAATATATATTGCAAAAGCATTTAAAAAGGGAGTAATGAAACTCACGCATATAATTATTGTAAAACAGTTAATAAAGCATTTGCATGTATTCTCAGCCCAAAAACGTAAAGAGTAAAAAAGGGAGCAAATGAACTCACCATACTGTATTTCGTAGTAAAAATACATATAACAACATTGAACAAGTGTAAGGTTGGCCTCGGATTCACGAACCTATATCATTAATGTATATTAACACATATATTTGTAATCGAACAAATTTATATATATTATATCTTAGTTTATATGTTATATGTATTTAATTTGTATATATTTAAAATGATTAATATTTATACATGTAAATATTTTAGTATGCATATTAGTATTTTATAAATAATTTGTTATTTGTAATATTTAAACAAAAAACAAAAACAAAAAATATTAATATGATTAGTATACAATTATATGTAATATAAGTATAATATTTATTTGTTATAAAGATAATAATAAAAATGATAATTAAAATAATAATGATAATTAAAATAATAATGATAATAATAATAATAATGATAGTTTTTAATAATAATGTAAATTAATAATAATAATATTAAAAGTAATAATTTTTTATATAAAAATCATTTCAATAATAAAAATAATAATAATAATAATAATAATAATAATACAAATAATAATAATAATAATAATAATAATAATAATAATAATAATAATAATAATAATAATAATAATAATAATAATAATAATAATAATGATAAATAAGTAAACTACCTCCAAGGAGTAGCCCTTAAAACAAATGCCCAATTTCGGGTTTGAACCCGCGACATCCCGATAACATCCTTAATCATTACCCATTATCCTAATCATTATCATTTTACATGATCATCATCGATCATCATTCGTTTACCCCAAAACTACTCATCATCATTAATCATGATCGCGACATGATCATAATCATAATCATCTTCTTTTAACCATATCATCATCCTAATCATACGTAACGATCACCATAACGAATTTCTTTTCATCATAATAAATATCATCACCATCTCGCTATTTATCATGATCATGATTATCATCAACTTATCCTATTATCATAATCTTAATCTATACCGTATCATTTTTATTATTTCATAATCGTTTTTAGTTCACAGCAATATCATCTCACGGTTTTTCCATCTTCTATTTATCGTGTACCATACTATCTTCATCTCATCTTCCTGGTCATCACCATAATACATCATCATCTCATCTTTTAACATCATCTTGATATCATAAGCATTTTATCATCGTCTTTACCACCATCTTCATGGCATCATATCATAATCTCATACAAAATCCTCATCATGATTATCATCATACATAATCACAACATTATTGTTCATCACGAGTACTCACCTATCATCACCTTAATCATAATCAAAATCATAATCTTAATCCTTTCGTCATTATGATCATTACCCCACCTTCATCATAATACTATCATCATCATCTACAAACTTACCTCACCTTAATCCATCCTCACTGTAATACCTGTACCCATTCTCATCCTTCCTATTATTTTATGTATCATCATTTTATGTGATGATCTCTATCCTTGTTATCATTAACGGTCCACAAGCCAAGTTTATCTCGGCCCAATTGATTTAAGCTACAGCCCATGCTATAAAGTCTATATGATAACTTTCATGGATCCACTATCTTGTTCCGTAATATAAATCAAAAGATGTTCGGTTAAATGAAAAAAAATCAGTATCAAGAAGAGGTAATCGTAGCAGCCTTATGTTTTGCTCCACTCATCTTTTTAAAATTAAATCACAATACAGCAATTGAGGTTAATTGAGTGATGTCTGTCGGCCACTAAGGAAAAGAGGAACAGAAATAAAAATCACTCTCCCATCTCCTTTATTAGTTTATTTGCAAGTGGGTTGGTTATAATTAAATAACAATAGCAGTGACTTTTGCATTCGGATAATATCAAAAGAACATTACTGCAGATCGAGAAGAAAACCGAGAAGGAGTGTTTGGCCTGGGGTTGCTCATCAGAAAACAGAAACTATGGTGATCGATGGTTTAGTGATAGCTTGGGTGGTGTCTAGTTCACAAGGAAACAGATATATATTTAGATAGTAGCAATAGCAATTAGGGTGTTTGGCTTTGGTTAATCAAGAAGTAGGAACAATACGCTTTTCCCGATAAGTTAAATAGGTTGTGTAGGTGATTGAGCAAGAAAGGTGTGACAGTTAAATGGGTTTCGAATGAAGATGGAGTTGTGGTGTTTGTACTGGAAGAAACCGGAATCTTTTTTTTTTGTAGCGGTCCACGACTGGGTTTTTGAATGGGTAAGGAAAACGGAACAGAAAGCAAGTATTGGTGGTTGGTGTTCGAAATAGAAAGGAACAGAAAGAATAGACGTAAAAACAGGTTTGTGTTGTACGAAGGTGATGATGATTATGGGGACTGTGAGGTAGTGGTTATGATGGTTAATTGACAGAACATATACATGGGTTAGTTTGGAGTGGTGTTTGATTCGATCCCGTATATAAACAAGGGATGATGATTATAATGAACCGAAAATAGAACCTAATAAACGATGTTGATTGTGGTGTTTCTTTGGTAGTTAAGTGTGGCGATGGTAAAGATTTCATTGTAGTGGCGGATAGAGGTGATTAATGGTGGTCATGGTGGTTTGTGGTTTTGATCAACCGAAAAAAAAAAGAAAAAAAAGAGGGAGTTGGTGTTGGTGGTTCTCGGTTATAATTTAAAGTGAAACAGAAAGATGGTTTTTATAAAGTTGATCATGGTTGTGTGAACTTCGAGTGTTGGCTCTAATGATTTCATCATGGCTCGGGAGGTGGTTGATGTTTGTTGAGCATTCAATGAAGAAGAAGGTGGAAGTGATGGTGGGTTGAGCTGTGGTCGATGAAGGAACAAGGAGAAAAAGAAGTGTGAATTAAAGATGGTGTATATGTATATTATATCTATATACATATATCAATGATATCAATCAATGATATCAATCAGTGAAAAAGGGTGATCACAATACAGTGATCTTAAATGAAAAATCACGGATTCAAAAAGTATATAATATAATAATATTAATAATAATAAACATGCAAATCATGAATTCATAAAATAACATATTAGCAGCCATAAAATTTGTAATCATTATCGACATATTAATATATAGAAAGTTAAATGATAGATAGAGATAGATTAGATAAAATATATGGAATTAGATAGAATCTCAATTGGAAAGTTAAGAGAAAACTGTGTCACCAATTAATCAATTACAAGTTCACGATTTTAATTAAGAAGTATGATGTCGACACTTTTAATTAGGGTGTCATATCGTGCTTCGTCGATAATCAGTGGCAGATATAAGTTTTCGAAAATATTCCAAATTTTTACATTAAATAACATTATTAATTTTAGTCGTCAACTGTGAAACTTGTGCTCAAGAGGTTCGTCTAAAATTTATTTTAATACGCTCACAAGCTCGCATCTTACTTGTTTATTATCAATTGAAATGACAAATGGTTATTACAATCATTAAATATTTATTTATTTATTTTTTTAATATATATCATTTATATATATATATATATATATATATATATATATATATATATATATATATATATATATATATATATATATATATATATATATGTATATATAGATATGTGTTAAATAATAATTATTATCATATTCACATGAATAACTATATATAGTATGTACATATCTATACACACATAAATGTTCGTGAATCGTCGGGCACAGTCAAAGGGTAATTGCTTACATGAATATAAATTTCAAAGTTTTCGAGACTCAACATTACAGACTTTGCATATCGTGTTGGAAACATATAAAGATTAAAGTTTAAATTTGATCAGAAATTTCCGGGTCATCACAGTACCTACCCGTTAAAGAAATTTCGTCCCGAAATTTGATCGAGGTCGTCATGGCTAACTATAAAAATGTTTTCATGACGAATATGAGGTGATAATAGAGTTTTATCATCATTGAGTAATATAGATAAAACGATTTGATTACGCAAGGAATATAAGTGAAGCTATCGCAAGAGTGTGAAATGAGTAAATGTATATTCGCTTTAATCGATGACATAGTTATGATTGACTTCCGGAATTCAAGGGAATTAAAGAAAATCTTCGTAATAAGATTTGGTTCTTCGGCGATTAAGGAAATCAAGATCTTTTTTTTTTTTATTAAATGCGATAATCTGTTTCGATTGCTCTTTTGGATATTTCACTATAAATCCACCCTCTTCGTTTTTTTTTATTTTCCACAACTCACACTTTTTATTCTTTCTCCTCAACTCATACTTTAAAACATCCGTTAATATGCTCCATCCCATTCTGATCCTTAATATCCTCTTAACTTTCATATCTGTCATTCCTTTTTTTTTTTTTTAGCCACCGGAAAAATCTATTTACTTCTACTATACCATTGAGTTTATAGTATTTTTAGTTCTCCCGTGTCTTTAAGTTACTATATGCATCGATATACACGGTTTGTAATTTCTGGGTTGTTGTTGGGTTTTATATCTTCCCTTATATTTCGAACCTCTTTGCCTTTTTATTCTCCTCTCGATCTTTAGTGAAGCGAGTAATGGTTTAGAATTCGTAAGTATGAATTTTGAAATGAACATAGTTAATATTCTAAAAAGGAAATCGTAATGGTAAAATCTTGCTTTGTCAAATTACCAGAATATCCCGAAAAAGACCGAATCATCAAGAAAAATATTTTCTTGATATGTTTAGAGATTAGATAGAATGTAAGAGTCGTGTAAATGGCACATGATGACGGTATGTTCTGTGAATCATCACCTTTCAATAGAAACTCAGCATGACTTACCGTAATATAACCACGTTGATCAAGTGTCATTATATTATAATAACTCATGCATCAGTTCCCAACACTACTTCAAAACATTCATAATTTAAATTCAAAGATTTATAGAATATAGAAACTAAAACAGTTTTCTTTTATGAGATAACACAGATAGCGCGGAGAGATAATTAATATTGGACGAGAATATTTATGAAAATATCTTCAGAAATATTGAGGATATTTACAATGAATGATACGATAATATCTTGGAATGTTAGAACCAAATTGTGATGAAGAAATTCATTCACGATGATTTAGAACGGTTAAGGAGTAAGGTATTCGCTAAAGATTTCATCAGAAACAGAATCATCAGGATTCTTTAAATACAGAGTTTGATCCTTGTATTTGTCCTTGGTCTCCTTCATGGTGTGCTTAATTCGTTTTTCAGTACCAAAATTTTCTATCGCGCGTTCCCAACACTCCATACTTTATCATCAAACTCTTGACCATTTAGGCCATCTACAAATATTTTTACTGTTTCGTCTGCATTTAATGCAGCCATATTTGAATCGTCGATTATCAATCCGAGGTGGTTTCAGGAAAATTTTGTTTTTAGATGATTAAACGCTGGTGATAATAAGGTGGAATATGAAAGGTTATCTGGTAACAATAAATAAGCACGCATATATATCAAGGTTATAATAAGGTTGTTTTGAATGAAAAGTAGAAGTTGTCTTGCTGGAGCTGTGACAAAATTAGCTATTTTGAAAGGAATTACCAAGTTATTTTGGGTGATAATAACACTAAATGAATTAGCACAGCTACGTGTTAAACGTTTACTCAGTTTCTGAGTGTTTTCAGGTGCATAACTATATGCATCAATCTCTTCTTCCATAGATGGAGTGCGGTTGGTTCATCCTATCGATTGAAGTGTTTTCAAGAATTATGAAAGGTTTGAATCGCAGATTGTAATCGTCAAGATACAAATGAGGTTTAAGACAAAATCAAGTGGCAAACTTGAAGAATTTTTTTTTTTAGTTTCATATGTTATAATCAATATTTTAATTCATTTTTAATTGTCCAATCTTGATAGTCCACAGTTAACAGTCCAATAATTCATATATAGTTTAATTTATAATATTCAAATTAATTAATATGTATCGTGATCCATGTACATGTCTCAGACTCGGTCACAACTCAAAGTATAAATATTATTATAGAATCAACCTCAACCCTGTATAGAGAACTCGATCATTACTGCATATAGAGTGTCTATGGTGATTCCAAATAATATATATAGATGCGTCGATATGATATGTCAAAACCTTGTATACGTGTCCCGGTATTTAAAGTGCGTAAAATAAATAACAGAAATTAAATAACTATAAATAAAGTGCGTAAAGTAGATAACAGAAATTAGATAACAATAAATAAAATTGCGAGAATTAAATTGCGATAAATAAAATGTAATATGGAATTAACAGTCAGCTAGGATCAGTTAGCTAGGATTTTGTTAGTGTGGATTCTTAACAAAATTTCATATTGTTAATTAGTCTGTTTCTAATCAATTTTTATTGTGTCCATTTTTCTTCATTATGCCACTTGTTGGATTCTGATATGTCAAAATCCTAATATGAAATTGAATTTGAATGAAAATAGTTATTCTTTGGTGAACGGATACGTATATCGGTGGATGTAAGTTAGGATAGTATATGACTGTTGAAACAGATTCGAAGAACGTACATTATAACTTATAAACGTGAAATTTAAATATTCCTCGGGTATTACCTACCCGTTAAAATATTTTCACCATTAACAGTTTGTACAAGAGAATTTTTAATTACAATCTTTATGAAAATATATATACATATATATTTTCTTTAGATGTATACATGGATTTAATGAGTTAATATGATATTAAACTCATTTGCTTTTCGGTTGGAACTAGAATAAATAATCTCTAAAACTTTAGAGATTACATATTCGCCATGGATTGTTGATGGTACCGGTGCTGTTATCGATGGTACTGTTGGTGCCGGTGATGTTGCTGAAGCTGGTACATTTTGCACCATATTCTCCGAATTGATTATTCGAGCGTGAAGTTCGTTGACTTATTATTCCAGGATGATTGTCGATCGGAACGAGCGGATGAATAAGGTTCAGAATTGTGGATAGAATATAATCTTGTCGAGTTACCCTGGAAATGAGACTGAAAATGGTGTCTCGAACAGGTTCGCCGGTACACGCTTCAGGTTCATTGTGAGGTGAATTCGGTTGGTGGAAGGGATTGTCTTCTGCGCGTTTCCATTAATTAAGTCGACTATGAACCCATCAAATGAATTGATATTGGCTGATTGGTTGATTCATGACGATAACGCTGTTTTCGGAGTTTATGTGGACATCTATGTCGGAATAGCTGTCGGAATAACTATCGGAATAGCTATCGGAATCTGAGGGACTCGAACTGGTTACAGGATTCATCTCGTACGATCAGATGAAGGATTTTCGATAAGAAATAGATTATAGTATGTAGATTAGTACCCTGCAATACATAATTTACATATGCATATATAATACTAAAATCCCATAAGTTACGGAGGAATCTACGGGAGTTGTCAGACAAAGTTACAGTAACAGATACGCTAAGATATGAAGTAGCAGATACGCTAAGATATGAATTTTTTCTATACACTATTCATGCAGTCAATGCAGTAAAACGTGTCTAGACTAAGAATGATAAGCAAGTGATTCTTTAAGAATGATAAGCAGGTAATTTTTGACACAAAATGATAAGCAAAACTTTTGACATGCAGACACGGTCGAAGTCCAGACTCACTAATGTATCCTAACAACTTATCAGTTAGACACACTAATGCAGACATGGTTCGCTAAGACCACCGCTCTGATACCAACTGAAAGGACCCGTTCTAATCCATCCGGACGAAGTCCACATCGATTATAAATGATTCACAACAGTTGATTACATCACGAGGTACTTGACCTCTATATGATACATTTTACAAACATTGCATTCGTTTTCAAAAGACAAACTTTCATTTCAACGTAAGTTGACAGGCATGCATACCATTTCATAATATATCTAAACTATAAATGACTTAGTAATAATCTTGATGAACTTCAATGACTCGAATGCAACGTCTTTTGAAATATGTCATGAACGACTCCAAATAATATCCTTTAAATGAGTAAATGCACAGCAGAAGATTTCTTTCATACCTGAGAATAAACATGCTTTAAAGTGTCAACCAAAAGGTTGGTGAGTTCATTAGTTTAACATAAATAATTATTTCATAATTTTAATAGACCACAAGGTTTCATATTTCCATTTCTCGTAAACATACGTCCCATGCATAAAGACAAAAATATCATTCATATGGATTGAACACCTGGTAACTAACATTCACAATATACATATTAGAATATCCCCATCATTCCGGGATCCTCCTTCGGACATGATATAAATTTCGAAGTACTAAAGCATCCGGTACTTTGGATGGGGCTTGTTGGGCCCGATAGATCTATCTTTAGAGTTCACGTCAATTAGGGTGTCTGTTCCCTAATTCTTAGATTACCAGACTTAATAAAAAGGGCATATTCGATTTCGATCATTCAACCATATAATGTAGTTTCGATTACTTGTGTTTATTTCGTAAAACATTTATAAAAGCGCATGCCTTCTCAGTCCCAAAAATATATATTGCAAAAGCATTTAAAAAGGGAGTAATGAAACTCACGCATATAATTATTGTAAAACAGTTAATAAAGCATTTGCATGTATTCTCAGCCCAAAAACGTAAAGAGTAAAAAAGGGAGCAAATGAACTCACCATACTGTATTTCGTAGTAAAAATACATATAACAACATTGAACAAGTGTAAGGTTGGCCTCGGATTCACGAACCTATATCATTAATGTATATTAATACATATATTTGTAATCGAACAAATTTATATATATTATATCTTAGTTTTTATGTTATATGTATTTAATTTGTATATATTTAAAATGATTAATATTTATACATGTAAATATTTTAGTATGTATATTAGTATTTTATCAATAATTTGTTATTTGTAATATTTAAACAAAAAAAAAACAAACAAAAAATATTAATATGATTAGTATACAATTATATGTAATATAAGTATAATATTTATTTGTTATAAAGATAATAATAAAAATGATAATTAAAATAATAATGATAATTAAAATAATAATGATAATAATAATAATGATAGTTTTTAATAATAATGTAAATTAATAATAATAACATTAAAAGTAATAATGTTTTTATATAAAAATTATTTCAATAATAAAAATAATAATAATAATAATAATAATAATAATAATAATAATAATAATAATAATAATAATAATAATAATAATAATAATAATAATAATAATAATGATAATGATAAATAAGTAAACTACCTCCAAGGAGTAGCCCTTAAAACAAATGCCCAATTCCGGGTTTGAACCCGCGACGTCCCGATAACATCCTTAATCATTACCCATTATCCTAATCATTATCATTTTACATGATCATCATCGATCATCATTCGTTTACCCCAAAACTACTCATCATCATTAATCATGATCGCGACATGATCATAATCATAATCATCTTCTTTTAACCATATCATCATCCTAATCATACGTAACGATCACCATAACGAATTTCTTTTCATCATAATAAATATCATCACCATATCGCTATTTATCATGATCATGATTATCATCAACTTATCCTATTATCATAATCTTAATCTATACCGTATCATTTTTATTATTTCATAATCGTTTTTAGTTCACAGCAATATCATCTCACGGTTTTTCCATCTTCTATTTATCGTGTACCATACTATCTTCATCTCGTCTTCCTGGTCATCACCATAATACATCATCATCTCATCTTTTAACATCATCTTGATATCATAAGCATTTTATCATCGTCTTTACCACCATCTTCACGGCATCATATCATAATCTCATACAAAATCCTCATCATGATTATCATCATACATAATCACAACATTATTGTTCATCACGAGTACTCACCTATCATCACCTTAATCATAATCAAAATCATAATCTTAATCCTTTCGTCATTATGATCATTACCCCACCTTCATCATAATACTATCATCATCATCTACAAACTTACCTCACCTTAATCCATCCTCACTGTAATACCCGTACCCATTCTCATCCTTCCTATTATTTTATGTATCATCATTTTATGTGATGATCTCTATCCTTGTTATCATTAACGGTCCACAAGCCAAGTTTATCTCGGCCCAATTGATTTAAGCTACAGCCCATGCTATAAAGTCCATATGATAACTTTCATGGATCCACTATCTTGTTCCGTAATATAAATTAAAAGATGTTCGGTTAAATGAAAAAAAAAATCAGTATCAAGAAGAGGTAATCGTAGCAGCCTTATGTTTTGCTCCACTCATCTTTTTAAAATTAAATCACAATACAGCAATTGAGGTTAATTGAGTGATGTCTGTCGGCCACTAAGGAAAAGAGGAACAGAAATAAAAATCACTCTCCCATCTCCTTTATTAGTTTATTTGCAAGTGGGTTGGTTCTAATTAAATAACAATAGCAGCGACTTTTGCATTCGGATAATATCAAAAGAACATTACTGCAGATCGAGAAGTAAACCGATAAGGAGTGTTTGGCCTGGGGTTGCTCATCAGAAAACAGAAACTATGGTGATCGATGGTTTAGTGATAGTTTGGGTGGTGTCTAGTTCACAAGGAAACAGATATATTTAGATAGTAGCAATAGCAATTAGGGTGTTTGGCTTTGGTTAATCAAGAAGTAGGAACAATACGCTTTTCCCGATAAGTTAAATAGGTTGTGTAGGTGATTGAGCAAGAAAGGTGTGACAGTTAAATGGGTTTCGAATGAAGATGGAGTTGTGGTGTTTGTACTGGAAGAAACCGGAGTCTTTTTTTGTAGCGGTCCACGACTGGGTTTTTGAATGGGTAAGGAAAATGGAACAGAAAGCAAGTATTGGTGGTTGGTGTTCGAAATAGAAAGGAACGGAAAGAATAAACGTAAAAACAGGTTTGTGTTGTACGAAGGTGATGATGATTATGGGGACTGTGAGGTAGTGGTTATGATGGCTAATTGACAGAACATATACATGGGTTAGTTTGGAGTGGTGTTTGATTCGATCCCGTAAATAAACAAGGGATGATGATTATAATGAACCGAAAATAGAACCTAATAAACGATGTTGATTGTGGTGTTTCTTTGGTAGTTAAGTGTGGCGATGGTAAAGATTTCATTGTAGTGGCGGATAGAGGTGATTAATGGTGGTCATGGTGGTTTGTGGTTTTGATCAACCGAAAAAAAAAAGAAAAAAAAGAGGGAGTTGGTGTTGGTGGTTCTCGGTTATAATTGAAAGTGAAACAGAAAGATGGTTTTTATAAAGTTGATCATGGTTATGTGAACTTCGAGTGTTGGCTCTAATGATTTCACCATGGCTCGGGAGGTGGTTGATGTTTGTTGAGCATTCAATGAAGAAGAAGGTGGAAGTGATGGTGGGTTGAGCTGTGGTCGATGAAGGAACAAGGAGAAAAAGAAGTGTGAATTAAAGATGGTGTATATGTATATTATATCTATATACATATATCAATGATATCAATCAATGATATCAATCAGTGAAAAAGGGTGATCACAATACAGTGATCTTAAATGAAAAATCACGGATTCAAAAAGTATATAAGATAATAATATTAATAATAATAAACGTGCAAATCATGAATTCATAAAATAACATATTAGCAGCCATAAAATTTGTAATCATTATCGACATATTAATATATAGAAAGTTAAATGATAGATAGAGATAGATTAGATAAACTATATGGAATTAGATAGAATCTCAATTGGAAATTTAAGAGAAAACTGTGTCACCAATTAATCAATTACAAGTTCACAATTTTAATTAAGAAGTATGATGTCGACACTTTTAATTCGGGTGTCATATCGTGCTTCGTCGATAATCAGTGGCAGATATAAGTTTTCGAAAATATTCCAAATTTTTACATTAAATAACATTATTAATTTTAGTCATCAACTGTGAAACTTGTGCTCAAGAGGTTCGTCTAAAATTTATTTTAATACGCTCACAAGCTCGCATCTTACTTGTTTATTATCAATTGAAATGACAAATGGTTATTACAATCATTAAATATTTATTTATTTATTTATTTTAATATATATCATTTATATATATATATATATATATATATATATATATATATATATATATATATATGTATATATAGATATGTGTTAAATAATAATTATTATCATATTCACATGAATAACTATATATAGTATGTACATATCTATACACACATAAATGTTCGTGAATCGTCGGGCACGGTCAAAGGGTAATTGCTTACATGAATATAAATTTCAAAGTTTTCGAGACTCAACATTACAGACTTTGCTTATCGTGTTGGAAACATATAAAGATTAAAGTTTAAATTTGATCGGAAATTTCCGGGTCATCACACTTACGAAGTTAACTCACAAAGGGAAGAAGTTTGAGTGGTCCGAAGAACAGGAATCTGCTTTCAAGATTCTGAAGGATAAATTGACCACAGCCCCGATTCTCTCTTTACCTGAAGGTACCGACGACTTTGTTGTTTACTGAGATGCCTCAAAGCAAGGCTTTGGTTGTGTTTTAATGTAACGTGAAAAGGTTATTGCCTATGCATCTAGACAGTTGAAGAAACATGAGGAGAACTATACCACACACGACCTTGAGTTAGGTGCTGTGGTATTTGCATTAAAGATATGGAGACATTATCTATATGGTACTAAGTTTACGGTGTACACTGACCATAAAAGTCTTCGACACATCTTTGATCAGAAACAGCTGAATATGAGGCAAAGCCGATGGCTCGAGCTATTGAACGATTATCACTGTGAGCTGAAATATCATTCTGGCAAGGCGAATGTAGTTGCCGATGCCCTTAGTCATTAAGACGATGTTAAACGTGTTCGTGCTTTGAACCTGAAAATCAAATCGAACCTTATATCGCGAATCTGTGAAGCTCAACTTGAAGCTATCAAACCAACACTTATCGAAGATGAAGGACCTATCGGTTTTAAGAACCAACTCTAAGTGAAAGGGAACGGTACACGGTACTTTGGCAACAGAATTTGGGTCCCTCGCTTCGGTAATCTCCGTGAACTAGTCTTGGATGAAGCTCATAAGACTAGATACTATATTCATCCCGGTTCCAGTAAGATGTATCACGATGTGAAAGAATTCTACTGGTAGCCTAACATGAAATCCGACATTGCTACTTATGTTAGTAAGTGTCTCACTTGTTTGAAAGTCAAGGCTGAACATTAAAAGCCTTCTGGTCTGTTGACACAACCCGACATTCCGCAGTGGAAGTGGGAATGCATCACTATGGACTTCGTTACTAAATTGCCTAAGACTTCAAACGGTAACGATACTATTTGGGTCATAGTTGATCGTCTTACTAAATCTGCACATTTCATACCGATCAAGGAAACTGACAAGATGGAGAAATTATCACAGCTTTATATTAAAGAAATTGTCTCACGTTATGGAGTTCCTATCTCGATTATTTCTGATCGCGATGGTCGATTCGTTTCTAGATTCTGGAAAACTTTACAATCCGCTCTTGGAACTCAACTCGACATGAGTACAACTTATCATCCGCAAACCGATGGTCAAAGTGAACGAACTATTCAAACCTTGGAAGATATGCTACGTGCTTGTGTAATCGATTTCGGAAAAGGTTGGGATAGACACTTGCCTTTGGTTGAATTTTCTTACAACAACAGTTATCACTCTAGCATTAAAGCTGCACCTTTTGAAGCTTTATATGGCCGAAAGTGTAGATCCCCTTTGTGTTGGGATGAACTCGAGGACAGACATTTAACTGGTCCTGAAATTATCCATGAATCTAACGAAAAGATCGTTCAGATTTAGCAACGATTAGAAACTACCCGTAGCCGACAAAAGAGCTATGCCGATAGAAAGCGAAAGGACATAGAATACCAAGTTGGAGATAAAGTCATGTTGAAAGTATCCCCTTGGAAAGGCGTTGTCCGTTTCGGTAAACGAAGCAAACTCAGTCCACAATATGTTGGACCTTTCACAGTCACTCAAAGAGTCGGTCTCGTGGCGTACCGATCAGAACTACCAACTGAACTTAGCCAAGTACATGATGTGTTTCATGTCTCAAATCTTAAAAGGTGTCTTGCTGATGACACACTTGTTATTCCATTGGATGATATCCGCATTGATGAGCAAATGCACTTCGTTGAAGAATCTATAGAAATCATGGAAGGAGAGGTAAAACAAACGCGTAAAAGCAATATACCTATCGTTAAAGTCTGTTGGAATTCGCGTAGAGGCCCCGAATATACCTGAGAACGCAAAGACCACATGATACGGAAATATCCCCATCTCTTCTCAACTGCTGATGCAAACGAGGAATCTACCTAAAACTTCAGGATGAAGTTTCTAATAACGAGGAGGTACTATAACGACCCTCATTTTTCCATTCTATATTTTTCCTTATTAAATGCCCAACAATATAATTAACCTTAATGATTAAACTTTAATCGATAATTGTTAAGCGTTAAGAATTATAAAATGTAATAATTAACTTTGTGTAATAAATGACAAGTTAATAAAAGACGGAAATAATAAGCTAATTAATTTTCGTGAACAAAAGATAATAAACTAAAGCTTAATATGTATAACTTAATTAATTTTAAACAGGATTGGAATTAATTAAGCTAATTTAAAGTACAAGGACTAAAACGAAAAATCCCAAACTACTCCTTGAAAAGCCCTAGCCGAAATTAAAAATAAAAATAAATGAAATGACCAATTTGCTCCTCTAATTTTCGGCCAAGGCAACTCCCATTACTTCCTCATCAAGTTTGACTTGTTCCCTAAGTAAACTTAACCCTAACCCTAATTCTAGAACCCTCTAATCTTTCCTATAAATAGAGGCCTAGGCTAAACCTTTTTCTTGTACCAAATCATAACTACAATTCTCTCCCAAAATCTCTCTCCCTCTCTCTAATTTTCGGCCAAAACCGAAAATTCCCACCACCACCATCGAATTCATCACCACCATCTTCAAGGGTTTTTCAAGTAATCTTCAAGTTATTCATCGTGTTCTTCGCGTTCTTCAAAGATCTTCAAGGTGTTCTTCGATCTTCAAGTGATTCGATCTTCATCTTCAAGTGTTCATCAACTTTTCTTGTTAATCTTCATTAATCTTCATCAAGGTAAAACCCTAGATCAAAACTTTTAAATTTCATCTTGTTAATCCATGTTTATGTTCATGTTCTTGATCATATTCATAATCATATTCATGTTGTAAATTATATATATATATATATATATATATATATATATATATATATATATATATATACCTGCGGTTCTATAAAAAAAAAATTGTGTTTGATCTTTAAACCCTAGATAATTGTTAGAAGATTTGTTAATGTTTAAAAAAAAAAGGTAACAAGATATATACCTACCATAAATAGATACACCATGCATATTTGTAAAAAAAATATAAAAATACTATATATATATATATATATATATATATATATATATATATATATATATATACACACGATTTATATATACACATATACATATTAAAATATTAAAATCCTAACTAATTAAACCTAACCCTAATTTATTAAACCCTAATTTAATAAAACTCTAATACATTAATTAAACCCTAATCATTTATTATTACTTTAATTAACTAAAACCCTAATACTATTATAAAATACTAACACTTATACACTTATATTATTACTAACACATATAATATACTACTACTTATATTATACGATTACGTTAGTCATTCACGATAACGTGTGATTACTCGAATGTCAATGCTACTCAAGGCCTAGGGTGATCCTTGGTACCACTATGGAACGCTTGTGGATTACGAATGCCAAACTTAGATTTTGGTCAAGAAATCCTGAGCCAACCGGTAACAATTGGTCATTATGGTGACTCGGCGGTGGAATAGATGTTTGAGTATGGTGCACAATGTCAAACCCGACTATAGTAATCATACACCTAGTTATCTTCACACTTAATAGGTGGTAGACTTATTAAGAACAACTCACTAGTGTTCAGCGCTAGCTTACTAAAAGTGGAAACTTACTAAAAGTGGAAACATACTAAGAATGGAAACTTAGTAAAACGAACTATACTTAAAACACTCACATACTTAAACTTGGGCAAAACATTTAACTACTCTTAAATGTCAATAGGTTGACTTTCTGCTCATCCATCCAAACTTTCTATTCCGAGGAATAATTCTCTCTCCTACTTACTAAGGTGAACTCATAGCCCCACTCTTTATTGCTAGCAACTTATTTAACTTTTTGGGGTGGGACACATGCTACTTTTACTATTTACAATTTAGACATAAGTACCAACTGTTAAACTATGCTATACCCGGCTATGTCCGACTAAGTCCCTACAGTGATATTTTTAGTTGCTCGTTAAATGCATTCTTAATTATTGGGGGTAGGCTTATCGGGAGTAACGTCCCCGATACATTTGACCAAGTCATTGTATTACTTAATAATGAAATTAAACCGACAAGTATAGACATAACTTGTCATTGGGGCAAACTTTGAACGTTTAGTCTAAATATCACGAATTGGCATAACTTTTTGATCCCTGCGAGATCAACTTTATAAATTAAATCTTGTGGTCTAAAACAACGGTCAAACATTTTTTAAACCTATGAACTTCACTCAACCTTTTTGGTTGACACTTTAGCATGTTTGTCTCAGGTGCCGATTGATCAAGCTTATTTACTTACTGCTTATGTGATGCTACTTGAACTTAGGATCAAGAGATATCGCATTTATTATTCTTGCATTTGAAACAATTACTTTATTGTAATTTCCATTAATGTAACGACATTCATTTTCCGCTGCGTACTCAATAAAGTTTGTTCTTATCATTTAGTATTGTTCTCGTATATTATAATATGTTGGTTTATTTGATATTAATGTCACATTCACCCAGACCCTAAATGGGGGTGTGATATTGTGGGGTGGTCGGCGTTCATAGTGGCCGGAGGTTGTGGTTGGAAGTGGTGATTGGTGGTTGAAACTGTTGGTTAGTGGTTAGAGATTGTGATTTAAAATGGTTTTTTTGAAGAAAGATGAAATAAAAGTTTTATGAGATGAAGAGATAAAGTTATATTTAACTAGGAAGTGGTTGAGTGGCCCACTCCGTTGGACCAAATAATCGGGGTGAAAAAGGTTTAAAAAAAATCACTAAAAATGAAATAGATGATGTCATCATGATATCAGCGAGGTACTATTCATTGACGGTGACTATTATACATATATTGTTATTGTTAATTAATGGATGAAGAATAAAGGGTTGAATATGATAAAGTTGTTTCCATAAGTCGTTGCTTCTTCGCAATGTTCACATAGTCAAGTAACCAAACAAAGTTTGTTCATTTTTTGTTTTTTTTTTTTTCCCAAAATGATAAGATATCATTGAAATAATTTTTCACAAAGAAGTGAAAACTTAACAAGTACACAAGAAAGCATATTGGGCTTTACATATCACTTAGCCCACTTGCAAACAAAAAGCCTCTCATGACTTACAAAGCATCACACATATATCAAACATTAAACTATGCGTACACTAGACGAACATAAACTCATTTTTATTACTGTAGTACATAAAAGAAAATGGCCAAAAAAAGAAATTAGTAGAAAGTTATCTAAAATATAATTTGAATAAAGCGATTAAAATATTTATACTGTATTAGTTTAGTCTTAAATAGAAAAATAAATGAACATTTGAAGTCTTTGATATTTAATTTATTTTACCCGACTTAAATAACTGTATCATTATTCGATGAACTTTCTTTTGATTATAAAAGTTTTTCGATTACCATAAATTCACATTCCTAAGAACTACCATTTTTAAGCTTCTATAACTTAAAATTTGTTTTTATTATTAGTCAAAACAACAATCGCATAAACATAGTCTTTCATATTCCTTTATTTTTTTTAAATGTTCAACTAACCAACTATTAACCGTATTTTTTAACAAACCGCTTTTCTAAATGTTCAATTAACCAATCGTCAGTCCGTCACCTTTTTCTATCTGTCCAATTTTAACTTTCTTTTTTTACCTTCCTTTTTCATTCTTTTTATTAATTTACATGTACATTTAAGCAATCGTTAACTGTTTTCTTTTATCGTTTAATTAATCAACTGTTAACCGACCAAAATCATTCCGCAGCGAAGCGTGAGTTTACTTATTTTATCCTAACATATAAAAGCATAAAACAGTCAAATATTTTGTTGCTACGAGTCCATTAACCGAGATACGCATAGCAAGGTTGCTGATAATGGGCCATCGGACCATAAGTCC
Source organism: Rutidosis leptorrhynchoides (assembly GCF_046630445.1). Classification (NCBI taxonomy): domain Eukaryota; kingdom Viridiplantae; phylum Streptophyta; class Magnoliopsida; order Asterales; family Asteraceae; genus Rutidosis; species Rutidosis leptorrhynchoides. The sequence continues at coordinate 450,709,553 of NC_092335.1, forward strand.
TCGACCAAATAAAAAAGTAAAATGAGTTTTGCCCCCATTTTAATTAAAACTGTACAAGTTATTAACCACTACGTACAACTTATCACCGGCTGCAAAATAACCTTCAAAATTCACCGGAGAAACAAGGCATCGGTTCATCATCATCATCATCATCATCATCATCGTACGAAAAACTCAGAGATCGAGAAATGGCGCGAGAAGTATCAGAAAGCTGTATGGACAGTTTACTTACAGAAATCGTATCATCATATTGCAATGTTCTCTACGCTTCTAAACCAGAACTTGCTGCTCGAAGAATTGAAGCCATCGGTTATCAAGTCGGTCATCAGCTCTCCGAAAGGTATACGAATCACATCGCATCGCTATAAATATATAAAAATATATTCAATTATATATAAAAAAAACTATCATGTACTGTGTTTATTTTATTGATTCTAGTGTTAGATCGTGTTAGGGCACGGTACCTGTAGAATCGGTATCTGTTCGTCTGGATCTTAACATGTGTTATAGATATTAACTGATTAAATTTAATTCTGAAGCTGTTAGTTTATTTTACAGATCTTGAGATACGTTTCTGTTAATTAATTAATATTTAAATTTAAGAAGGTTAGCTGAATGAAGGTATGTTGTTGGAGTTATATCCAATGGAACTTGTGATTTGATTTATTTTTGTTTATCTTAAATTTAAAATTGAGATATGCCATGATCTAGTATAATTCAGAAAGTGAGTTTCTGATTTTGAAAATATAAATCCCCCGGTGTATGTCATGATCTGGTACATTTCAGGAGTTGATTACGGAGTATTATATTAGACGGATGAAACAACTACACGTTGTAGCTTACTCTATGCGATAACATTTGGAAATGTAAACTAAACGGTGTGTGTATTGCTAGATAGAATGAGTTTGGTGTATAGTTAGTTTGAGCTCTTATCGTCAGGTAGTTAACATGTGTACTGAATGTCATTTGTCTGGCATGGGTATGATGGGCAGCTTATGAACTGCTGCATAAAGTTGGTTCGGAACAGGAAGACACATAACACTCGAATGTAAGGCACTAAGGTGATTGATTATGTTTTAGGAGTTAGGACATTACTCTATTAAATAGTTACTTTAGGAGTTAATTGAAGGGTCAGAATTTGAGAATTGAGATAGTAGATTTTAGACTTTTGAAGTCTTAGCATGAACCTATAAGGCTAGATGGCGTAAGATGTAGACCATGTATATGATATTCTGACTTAATATTACCTGATTGTGTTACAATCTTATAAATTACTGCTTCTATGGACCATGTAAGTTTATAGTTATATAAAATGTTGGATTGCAACAACAAAACGAGATGTTTGTAGTAAATATTGTTAATGTTTTTTCCATATACTATTTGACTATTTCATCACAGAGATTTGTTGACAATGATAATCATGTAGTGTTTTTTCATATACTACTTTCTAAGCTCTCTTTTGTTAACGATTGTGGCTATTCATATCAATCATTTGAGTATATTGAAGCTCTAACAATCTGAGTCCTCCTATACTTGCATCAATCACCTGTTTTTTTTTTTTTTTTTTTTTTTTAAACAAGGGGAAATGATATACAATTAACCATTCATGTATCGATTGTTATAATGAATACACTAACTGGCTAAGGTGATGTTTTTTTAAGATGTTTTTGTCTGAAGATCTGCAGACCATGTCTGTAAAGAAGATGTGGTCTAAAGGTCTGTATGCCGAATACTGAATACTGAAGACTGTTTGTTTTTTTGTCTGCAAAATAACTTAATTTTGTTTGCAACACTTAGAAGCACATTTCTAAGTCTGCGAGTTTGCAGACAGAATAAGACATTATTTTATCTTATGTCTTCAGAAAAACAAACAGTCTGCAGTGAAAACATCTGCGGGCGCGCTGACATAAGACATAATAAGATCTGCAGACTGAAAAACAAACGACACCTAAGTGTTGCTCCCCTTGTTCATAATTGCATATTTAATGTCCAAATCTTGTTTATCTTCTATATGGAATATTTTTAACATCATCAAAATTATAATTTTACCGAGTTTAAAATCTAAATAGATACACAATGGAGAGACCACGCTTTAGTGATCATCTGGAAGCAATCAAGTTCATCTGTAAAGATTTCTGGTCCGAGCTCTTCAAGAAGCAAATAGACAATTTAAAGACTAATCATAGAGTAAGTTCTAACTCCATATCATATATCAATCAATATCAATATCAATTATTATAATATAATAATAATTATATAGTGGTTTCTGATGTTGTTGTAGGGTACATTCGTTTTGCAAGATGATAAGTTCGCATGGCTTTCACGCATGTCGGGGGTCCCGTCCACCGAAACCCAAGGGTCAACTCAAGAGGCAGTAAACAAAGCTGCAGAATTAACCGGCATGCATCTTTACTTCCCATGTGGAATTATAAGGGGAGCTCTTTCAAATTTGGGTATTCCTTGTGCTGTTTCTGCAGATATATCTAACCTTCCCGCTTGTAAGTTTTCACGTGCTTTGACTCGAGATTTTGACCCAACTAATATGAATTTATAAAGGCAAGCGTATCTATATAGTGTGTTGGTTACCAGAAAAAAGAAAATTATCAGCCTTTTCAAGAAAATATAGTACATTATAACAGTTAACCAACTTCAAGAAAATATTGTTAATCAACCGCCTTAGATACATGTTAATCTTAATACGGAAATTATGACCCATTTACCTACATTCAAATGTATCTAAATACACAAAATCTCTTAAATCGCTTACCTCAAAATAAATTGGTTAATCGTTGTTATAACATTTGGGTATATGTACTTCTTTTTGGTCATCTTGCTATAGCAAAATGGCCTTTATGTAATCATTTTTTTTTTTATGTAATTATTTCTTGTTAATGTTGATAATAGAGAACAGGGAAGTTTTTCTATCAGATATACTCTCCATAAAAGCAAAAATAATATAAAAATTTCCTAAAACCCTTGCACAACATGAAAAATTGAATAGTATTTTTGTGGCTAGACAGTTTTGCTATATTCATAGTCACTCATTACTCATACGCATCAGAATATCTTTTTTAAGAGAAAAATATAAGCATAAAATGAACAAGACATTGAAATTTGTCACGCTAATCACTATAATGGCTTTCCTACTGTATGTCCTACTAAACCTAAGGAGCTTGTATTTTGCATTAATTGATGAACAGGTTCATTTGTAATTCGCATAAAGGTGTAGAAAACATCAAGGTTTCTTGGGCTGCAAACCAAGCTCTATGTAGTTTTCGTTTTTCTATAACACGGCAGTGTACGTAACCAACTGTGTAACTTTTGTTTTTGTTTTTTCGTGGCTTTTGATAGCTTAGTTAAAACTTTCTAGAATGTCATAATATATTAATATATTATAGTGTAATATTGTCAAAGTGTTGATGTTTGTGTTTATACCTGCTCTCAACAGAGATCAACTTGCATTGATAAAAAAAGTGAAAAAGTTATACCGATACATATGAAGTCAGCAGGATCGTTGCAGTAATACCTTGTATTTTCAATTGTTTCAAATTGGTTAAATCCATTTATTAATATAGTCAAAACTATTACTCGTACTTGTATCCGATTCTTGAGGTCTTGACCTCCGGTCACCAAGGCGCTTGCGTATGGTTTTAAAATGAAAATATAAAGTGTATGTGATAGCTTTGTAAGAGAAAGGAAATGTTAGAAATAGGGGATTGATCGTGATTGTGACTACAATGATGATACTAGTGACAAATAGATGGTCCATGAGGAGATATAGATATTTGAAGAAGGTGGTTTGCAAAGGCGTCTAAGAGCACGCCCTATGCTTATACTCTATTAATGAGCTTTTTTACAAGTCATTTTCATCACGCTATAGGCACCGATGGGTTATGGCCTCCTCCGTAACTGCCTCTGTTCTCTGCCTTAAATTTATCTTTCCTCCGTTATACGTTGGTATTTGTGGTTTTGTGGGGTTTGCAAGTATTATTTAGTTATGATAGGTAACGTTCATTTATCAGTTAATTATGGGTTAGTGAGGGGATGATACTGACGTGGAAGTTTAGTTATGATAGAGTTATCTACAGTCAGGATAGGATAGTAAGTGGTCAAGTGTGAAACAAAGAGCACTACATAGAAACCGTGGAAATTAATCAAGCAATTGAAAACGTGTTACTTTTAAGTTTCAATGGTTAACAAAACGGTTGTAATGTTTTCTTAAGTACTCTAGTTAAAAAGACACAAATGATAAATTGATAATTCTAATAATAAGTATTACCACCACTTGTGCATTGACTCAGTGCTATCCAGGTTATCCGGGTATTCGGTAGATGTAAAAGGTCAAGAGTTCGATCTTCAAGGGTGTGTCCTCAATATGATTCCCTCCCGACACGTATCATGGATATGATTGGGTGTGTGGGGTTTCCCAATGCGGATCCCAATGCGTGACTCATAACTCGCTATTAATACACACACACACACACATATATATATATATATATATATATATATATATATATATATATATATATATATATATATATATATATACATATATAGGGGCAGGATCAATGAGGAAGTAACCAATCGGGGGGAAGCAAATTTTTTTTTTTTTCGTTCTTTTTTGAAATTTTTTTTTTCCGGCATCAAGATCACACGAAAATATGAACATTTAGAAGAGACACTTCGTGATGAATGTTATTATTTAGGCGGGAAAACGATCGACAAAAATAACATTCAAGATAATATTGTTCGTGAAGAATATGAACGTTTTTTTTCTTCATGTTTTGTGAAGTAAAATTTAGCCCGATTTAGAGTTTAGGGTTTAGGGTTTAGTGTTTTGGGTTTGTTCCATAAACCCAAAACACCAAACCCTAAACCCTAAACCCTAAACCCTAAACCCTAAACCCTAAACTCTAAACCGTTCGTGTTAAAAACTCAATCTAAATCCTAAATCTAAACCCTAAATCTAAACCCTAAACCCTAAATTTCTAAACCCTAATATCTAAACCCTATAAACCCTAATATCTAAACCCTAATATCTAAACCCCAATAGCTAAAACCTCAAAATACGCTCGAAAAACACGATAATTGTTATATATTACTTCTTCGAGCGTTTTCCCGCCAAAATAAAAACATTTATCACAAAGTTTCTCTACTAAATGTTCATATTTTCATCTCATCTATAATGTTCGTGAACAAAGTTTTTTCAAAAAACGAAAAGAAAAAAAAAAGTTTTTGCTTCCCCCCACCACTTCCCCCCGAATGGTTACTTCCCTCATGATTCTACCACTATATATATATATATATATATATATATATATATATATATATATATATATATATATATTACCAAAAGAAGGTCGTGAATTAGTTTAAGTGTGTAAATGAGTTGATGCTTGCTGGTTTGCAAACTTATTAGGGTGGTGCGTATTGTGATAATCAACCTGAGCGTCTCTAAGACAATGCAATAGGCATCGTCTATTCTTATCAGTTATGATAGTCACAGGGGCGATCGGTTTGTACAAGGCGGTGCATTTATGTATGTTTATGTGTATTTTTGAGTGGTCGTGTTGTCCAGTATATGTGTTAGTCTTGTTGTCACGGTACGTAGTGTTCAATTCGAGCTAGGCCTCCTATTTTAGGGCTAATATGTTGTTGATGTGATCTTAAAAAAAAATTCAAACTTTAAGTGTCATGATAGTGAATGGTGTTAATAAGACGTAGAATACTTTGTAAGTTTGAATATACTTCTTTGTCTTGGCTTAAAAAAAACTTATTCATTTCAGATAACCTAAATATATATTTTATTATGAGAGTTGTAGTTATTTTATTTTAGTTATTTTATTTTATAATACTTTTTAACGAACGAGTAAAGTGATTGTTATGTCAATTTACCTAACGCACCCACACTAGCGGAAGCGAGGATATAATTGTTTGAGACAAACTTGCGAGAAATAAAAGAAAGCAAAATAAAGTAACTGATAACACGACGATTTAACGTGGTTCGGCAAAACCCTGCCTACGTCCACCCCAAGAGTCCCTTTATTCTTATAATATAAAAGAATCCGATATAAGAAAAAGTACACTATGAGTAAACTCAAACTCAAGCCCCTTAGATTTTAGTATAAAATCTAAGTTTCTCTTACACTCTTCGTTTACACTCCTTACAAGAATAAAACTCTCAACCACACAAAGAAAGGTTCCCGTTGATGTTACTGATCAACTCCCTATCTACTTTGTGATACCCTCACAAATAAACACACTCCGTTGATAAACCCTATCAACTATGTTTTTCTCTCATTTGTGATATCTTGATCCTCTCTCTCTTTTGGATCACTTGATCCCACTCTTGGATGCCCTATATCCTTTCCAAGTTCATCTATTTATAGATGCACATATACATGTGAAAACATTAATGACATGCCGTATTCTTTGACTTGAAACATCGAGAGCCATGTATGCCTTGCAAACTCCAATTTGGCAACTATTGCTAAACACTACATGTATACATTGTATCTTGACTTTTGAGCAATGCAAATCAAACTTTTCTACAATGACTTCACACATGAAGAAGACAATTTCATTTTGATGTCTTCACCATGCAAAAGACAATTTCAATTTGTCTACTAAATGTGAGCCATCATATTGGACAACCGTCCAACAATCTCCACCTTGGTGAACATTCCATCTTCTCCGTTACCAAAAAAACTAACGACTAGTACTTTTACCATTGGCCTCCGTATCACTGATGCACACACCTTAAATCACCTCGGTCCTGAACCTGATTCAAATAAACCGGCCAATAATCATGTGCAGCTGACCCTGTCAACTTACCTAGTTGACACCGAAGAGGAGTCTCGAATCACCTCTTCCACCACAGTAGGATTTTCCTTCTCACCCTCGTCTACCTTGGTCAAACATGTCCCAACATGTTCCCGACATGTTTCCCGCGTGCACGCTTTCAAAACCTTCGAGACACGAGTACATTTTGTACTCGCCACCAGATGATGTAAACCCTCATACTTCTCTCCCTTCATCCGGACCTTTACACCACGTGTGATTTTCATAACTCCACCTACGACCGAATAGGCGTATCCTTGAGAATCCACCTGGCTTAAGGATATTATATTCTTGCACATCTTTGGTGCGTACGCCACACCACCAAGCGTGTAAGCAGCTCCGTGAAACAATTTTGTTTTTACCATGCCAACACCCTCAACATCACATGTCAATCCACCACCTAAAGTCAGCACCCCAGCCTTCTTTAATATTAGCTTATCAGAATAAGCTTTCTTGGAACACACATGCATCGTACAACCCGAATCTAAAATCCATTCATCTTGAGCAGAAGTAGAACTTTTGGAGATTGTGAGAACATCTCCCAAAATAACCGATTCATTAACTGTTATTACAGCTAATGAACCCCCAGATTTATCTTCACCATTCTTCCAGAGTGAACAACCCTTCTTGTAGTGACCCCACTCTTGACATTTGAAGCACTGGAAACCCTTCACGCCTTCTCCAGATCTAGACCTACCGTTATCATTAGATCTCTTCTCGGCAAACCTTCCCCTTCCATGACCAACCATAGCAAACCCATGCTCAAAATGGTCAATGGATCTTTGCCTCTTATCCTGTGATAAGATTAACGGTACTACATCCTCCATCTTTATAGTAGCCTTACCATAAAGAACAATAGTGACCATAATATCATACGAACTGGGAAGAGAGGTAAGAAGAATAAGGGTCTTATCTTCTTCCTCAATATAAACCTCAACTTTTGTAAGTTGATCCACTTGACCATTAAACACGTTCATGTGTTCAATGATATTTCAATCGTCATTCGCCATCTAAAATGGCTCCACCTTAAATTGCATACCGTCGTGTCCCGCCAACTCCAAACAAAAACTATCCGATAAACCTGGATACGCTCTGTGTGATGACCCGTCCAAATCCATTTGGACGAATACATCATTCATTGATTTCATAGTGAGGTTTTGACCTCTATATGATACGTTTTGTAAACATTGCATTCATTTGAAAAGGCACACCATAAATGAATATATAAATTCAAGGTTTTCGACATCTGATAATTTCTACGTATAGACAATCACCGTATATAATAGTTTTTAACAATACATCCGTTGACAATAGAGTCAAATAATATACATGGTGATGATTTTGTGAATGCAAAATTTTCTTGAATAAAGCATGTATGACTCCATGCACATAGCTTGTATAACGTATAAGCAAACAACGGAAGACTTCTAGGAACCTGAGAATAAACATGCTTAAAAGTGTCAACACAAAGGTTGGTGAGTTCATAGTTTTAATGTTGCGCATAATCTGTATATAAAGGTGGATCACAAGATTTCAGTTGTTTCATCCAGAAACGTTTATCAAAATATTCTACGAAATTGAGCACCCTGGTAACTAAACTTTAACGTTATAATAAGTACACCTGTTTTAACATACATGCAACCAACATGTAAAATACACGTAAACCAACGTGTACTAAACTCAAATAGCATACGTCTGTTTTATAGTTCAGGCTAGGGTTTCTATACCTTGAACAGACGGGGATGTCAAGCCCTATGGATCCATATACAACTATTCGCGCCCACCAGTTCTTATAACTGGCAGTTACTAGTTACCAAAGCTAAGGGATTTTAGGTTCAAACTCGGTGTAGAATTTAGTATGTACTTGTATCCTTTGCGTTTAAAATAAAGTGCATGTATTCTCAGCTCAAAAACATAGATTGCAAAAGCAATTAAAAAGGGCGCAAATGAAACTCACCTTAGCAGCACATAAGGTCATTCACCGAAATGTGATCGAAACTCGGAATGCAAAATAACCGTAGATCTCAACGTATCAATATTGTGATTCAATATTACAGGAAAGTACGTAGACGCAACGGAGATGATAAACACTAGGTTTGACTTGCGAACAATACCCACGAACATTACCCATAACCTCCATAGCTATAACCCATATTTTCCTTAGTTCTATCCTGCTTGAAAAGCTTGTTTCGAAATCGTTTGGGCATAACCTCGTCGTAATATTTTATGTATAATAATACTCCTAACTATAAGATTAATAATAATATTAATCTTAATAATAATAATAATAATAATAATAATAATAATAATAATAATAATAATAATAATAATAATAATAATAATAATAATAATAATAATAATATAAATATAATTATAATACAGAGTAAGAATGGATAGATAGATTGAAGAATGAATCGAGAGCAGAAGGCTCGTGCCTTTTATAGGCTTTTTCCGATTTTTACAGCTCCGCGATCGTGGAGTTATTGTGCCTTACAGCTCCGCGATCGCGAAGGTGCGCATTTCCAGCTCACACATTTTTGTTCACTAGCTTGTCGACATAATTTTATATTTATATATAATATATATAATTTATTTTAATTAATTATATATTATATTATATTCTCGTGCATAGTTAACTTGTAACAATAGCTCCGTTGTCTTGTACGTTGATGCCCGGTTTATATCCCGATTCCGGTTTTTCGAACGTCCTTTCGTACGCTTAGAAAACTTGTACTTTATGTTTCGTGACTCGTACTTTTGTCAAAATATATACTTACATTACCAATAACCATATTACCCGAAATGTATCTTGTACGTTCGAGTGTTTTGGTCATTTGCTTCTTTAAATTACCTTCGCGTTATTTATTAAAATACATTTAATAATATATTAAGTCTTTATAACAAATCGTTTTAAATCTAAATTTATATTATATTTTATCACTTTGTAAAATATATATATATATATATATATATATATATATATACATATCTATTTACATATAATTTGTTCGTGAATCTTCGAGCACAGTCAAAGAATAATTGATTACATGAATATAGTTCCAAAACTTTTGAGACTCAACATTACAGACTTTTCTTATCGTGTCGAAATCATTTAAAGATTAAGTTTAAATTTGGTCGGAAATTTCTGGGTCATCACAGTACCTACCCGTTAAAGAAATTTCGTCCCGAAATTTGATTGGGATCGTCATGGCTGACAATAAGTATGTTTTCATGACTCATATGAGTTGAAAATTAGAGTTTTATCATCATTGAGTAATATGAATAAAACAATTCGTTTATGTGAAGAGTACGAGTGAAGCTATCGCAAAAGGTTGAGATAGAGATTTAACTTTTGACGTAGTCACGGTGGATTTCTGGATTTCAAGGAATTTAAAGATAATCCTTGAAATCCATAATAGATTTGATTCTCCGGTAATCAAGAAAATTATGATCCTCTTTGATTAAATGCGGTAATCTGCCTCGATTGTTAGGTCTGATATTTCGCTATAAATTGACCTCTTCCGTTCCATTATTTTCTCCACTTCTATACTTTCTTTCTTAATTCATACTTTAAAGTATTCGTCAATATGCTCCATCCAGTTCTGATTCTTGATATACTCCTAACTTTCATATCTGTCATTCTTCTTTTTCATCTGCCGCTGGAAAAATCTATTTACTTCTACTATACTCTTGGTTTTATAGTGTTTTTAGTTTTCCCGTGTCTTTATATTTCTATATGCATCGATATACACGGTTTGTAATTTCTGAGTTGTTGTTGAGCTTTATATCTTCCCTTATATTTCAATGTCTCTGCTTCTGTCTTTCTATAATCATTGACATCCATAGTTAATGCTCTCTTCTATTTGCTGCAATTTATACTCCCATTTCTATTTCGGAGCTTCATGCTTTTGTTTTCTCTTCGCAAGTAATGATCCATAATTCGTAGGTATGGAGTTTCGAATGAACATGGCTAATGTTCTAAGAGAGAAATTATAATAGCACGATCTTGATTGGTTAAATTACTAGAATTCAATAGAAAAGATAGAACTATCAAGAAATTATGTTTTTGATATGTTTATATACTAGATAGAGTGTAAGAGTCGTGTAACATGGCACATGATGACGTTATGATATGTGAATCATCACGTTCCATTAGAAACTCAGCATGACTTACTGTAATATAATCACGTTGATCAAGTGTCATTATATTATACTAACTCATGCTTCAGTTCCCAACACTACTTCAAAATATTCATATTTTAAACTCGAAGGTTTACAGAATATAGAAACTAAACAGTTTTCTTTATGATGTAGTACAGATAACGCAAGAAGATAAATGATTTCAGATAAGGATAGTTATGAAAATATCTTCAGAAATATCGAGGATATTTATAATGAAAGTTACGATGATATCTTAGAATTTCTAATATCGAAAGGTGATGAAGAATATTTGTCCGCAAAGGTTAGTCAGGAGCAAGGTATTCGTTAATGACTTCAGCAGACACTGAATCATTTGGATTCTTTGAAGGCAGGTTTAGTCTTTATGATTTGTCCACAGCCTCCTTCATGGTTTGCTCAATCCGTTTTCCAGTTCCAAACCTTTTCTTTTTCTGAGCTTTGCCAACGCACTATTCTTTATCATCAAATTTTTGGCTGTTAAGGTCGTTTACAGTTTTTGCTGCTTCCTTCAACTTTTTCAACATTCAGAGTATTGATTCGTAGACTGGTTGCTTTTCAGAATTTTAGAATGAAAGCTCATAATTCTAAGAGATGAATGTTATATGTATACATATGATGTTCTAGTACAGTTTTGAATTCAAAGTATGGCATTTGAAAGATGTAAAAATCTAAGAGTGATGTTTTCTGTTAAATCTTGGCTTGGATTCTGATTTTTCAAAATCATAATATGTAATCAAATTTGGATGCGAATGGTTGTTTTGATTTCTAGGAAAGAATGTATATCGTTGTGAAAGTAGTGAGTATAGTTGATGATTTGCTGAATCAGAATCGAAGAATGTAACATATTAATTGTGAATTTATATATCTTTCGGGTACTACCTACCCGTTAAAAGTTTCACAAGTAATATTTTGTACCAGAGAATTTTATTACAGTCTTTATGAAAATATATGTATGTATATTTTCCTCAGATGTAATACAGATTTAATGAGTTAATATCGTATTAAGCTCATTTGATTTTCGGCTGGATTAGAAATGAATAATCTCTAAAACATTAAAGATTTCATAATCTTCACGGAGTATTTCACTAATGTAATCAATACTTCGTTATTCAGTTTTATTGATATTTCCTCAGTGAATCATGTTGGTGCTTATGGAACTCTTGCTAACTTCGCAAGGTATGAATGATGTTTTCTGGAAAGTTTCAAGTATATCGAAAATGAAAGTGTAAAATCAAACATGTATTTGAATAATACACTTGATTTATTATGAAATGGAATCTATTAAGTCGAAGCAGAGATTATAGTTAACGATTGTTAAGTCATTAACGAAGGATATACATCATAGCATATTAATAACATGAACTAACCAAGTAGTTAAGATTCACACGTAATAACTTAGTACGAAAAGATTTATTTTGATCTCAAAATTCATATATATATATAAAATATACATATAATTTCTTCAGAGGAAATGAGTTAATACTTCATAACTCGTTGATACAATATACGCGTTGTTGATTAGTGATGATGTTTACGGTGATTATGGATCTGGCGGAGCTTGTGATGTTGTAGATGCTGATGATGCTGACGATGCTTGTAGCGACCCGACAAAATCGTCATTGACGGCGCAGTCTACTTAGGTCCCGTTACGTGGTCATAAGTCTTTAAAACAACGTTTGACCAAAAATATGTCGCATTCATTTCAAATGTAAGGATGTTTCAAAGTTTACAAGAATAGTTCAACCACTAGTTACATTACAATGTTATAAGTATAAATGAAACCTATGCGACACAGTTTTAAATAAAGTCAAAAGACGCTCCATGTATGCATATATACTCGACATCCAATGCAAGTATCAAAATAATGAGCGGAAGCATGTATCACAAAACGTTCAAGGACCTAAGAAAAACATAGAAATCTGTCAACGAAAACGTTGGTGAAATCATAGGTTTAATAAATAAGTGAATAAGTAAGTAAGTCGAACCACAAGATTTGCAACGTTGAAATATTAGTACTATATTCTAAAACTTGATATCACGAGCACCCAATTATCAAGGCTTAACTTCTCTTTTACCCCATACACAATAGTGTTAGAACATACACTGTTTCTCGAAAATATATTTCATCCGCATAACGGTAGCGAACCGTTCGAATGAGGGTTTGTCAAACCCATATGGCCATACAATATAAGTTCTCGCTTACACCCGGCGAGTGTAACTAATGATAATCAAATTGAGGATTTTGTTCTAACTCGTATGTAGAATGTTTGTTTTCGTACTTGTGTTCACTTAGTAAAACGAAACGTTTATGTTTTCTCATCCCAAATGTAAGGTTTAAAAGAGTAAAAGTGGGACTATGATCTCACCTTGAGTGCACAAGTAAATAAAGTACTTCACAAAGTAACGTGTGCAAGAACGAGTGCTAGTCTTGACCTAAACAAGTAGGTTGTATCAATAACGGTAAACACGGTTGGTCAAAGTTGTTCGATTAGTCCTATGGCTCGTTACGACTCGATTAATGTAGCATGTGAATCAAATTGTCAAGTTTCATGCAAGAATCAAGTATACAAGAAGATTAGAACGGTTTAAACAAGTATTGGTTAAGTTTGGACAAAAGTCAACTTTGGTCAAGTCAAAGTCAATGAAAAAGTCAACACGTTCGGGTCGGGTCCCGAACTATTTTTCTGAGGTTTTTAATCATATATAAGCATGTTGGCCAAGTTTCATGTTAATCGGAGGTACGTAGCATAGTTAGAATTAAATGAAAAAGTGAAAATTTGGACAGCCGGGTTTGGAGCGCCGCTCAAGGTATTGGAGCGCCGCTCCATGTATCTGTTCAGCTCTGGGCAGTTTGAACACTTAAGCACGAATCCAACTTCAAACAACCATAACTAATGAACCGTAAACATTTAAAACACGTATCTTATATCGTTGGAAAGGTAATTTAACGAGGAACATAACTAAATACCTTTCATCAATCAAATTCATCTTTTACAATAACCGGTTTCTCGTCAAGTGATCATTAAAGGTCAATTTTCAAAGTTTCAAGTTCATAAATTGCATAAGATGCTTCGAGAACTTAATACACACATATAATACGTCGTTTCGTAGGTAATCACGCATACAATACTATCAAACACTTACAAATAACATTGCAATGCATTCAATGCATTAAAAGTCCATTTTACTTCTATCAAACCCTAATTCAAAATCACAAATTTAACAATTATGTTTATGAAGCTTTTCCATGTCAACTTATATACCAAATTGAAGCTAGTGATGCTAGTAACACATTTAATACATGCACTTTTAACATCTAACAACATTTAAGCAACCAAATCTCAAAATCAAACACACCCATTTCAAGTTTAAGCTAGTTACATCAAAATGACAAGAACAAGCATATAAATCACATATTCATGTTAGACTTGAGCCATAGACACTAATTAACACACCTTTAAGTTTAAAAATCAAGAACAAAAAATTTAGTGTTTTTAGAAAGTTACCCAAACGAGATGAAGTTAGTATCAAAATGTAGAGGATGAATAGAGGATCACGAATATGTAGGCGGATTTGTTGTGAGCTTCCTAGATCCGAATTAGATGATGAATGAGTGATTTGGTAAGTTGAGAGAAAAATGAAAGTATGAAAAAAAAAGAGAAGAGAGAATGAGATGAATGAGTGGTGTGAAGTACTTTGACTAGTTGACCTAGTCAATCCTTTGCCCACTTGGCAAGTTTAGTCCCTCAAGTTTCAAAGCGGGTGCGTGAATTAACCGAACGAATTATTTTGAAATACACAAGAGTAAACGGAAGATGTTATAATCCAATAACGAAAATATTGAGAACATTAGCTAATGGAGGATACGAATCTAGATACGAATCTAGATACGAATCTAGATACGAATGATATTATCAAAATAAAAAGACGGGCGTTAAAAATAATTTAACGAAAAAATGCGGGATGTTACATTACCCACACCTTAAAAGAAATTTCGTCCCGAAATTTAGTTGGAAGTAGTAGTCGATGTCTCTTCCTCGAGACCTTGTGTTGTCAATTCTATGAATAAGTGAAGGTACGTCCTTGGGCATTCCCACGAACTTTGATAGTCTGGATTTTACGTTGTCTTATGGTTTGGTTTTACGATCCATAATTTCAACCGGTTCTCCTATGAAGTGGAGTTTGTCGTCAATGGTAAGCACATCTAAAAGAATAACAAGTTCCTGTTCCGCAGGACACTTCTCAAAGTTTGATACCTGGAATGTAGGATAAACGGGAATTTAATTGAGTTGGGTGATCTAAACGGTATGTAGCGGTTCCAATACGCCCCAAGATTTTAAAAGGATCAATATATCGCGGAGTTAACTTTCCACATTCCCGAAACGGATTACACCTTTCCAAGGTGCAATTTCTCAATATTACGCGGTCACTCACTTGGAGTTCAAGAGGTTTACGTCTAACATCGGCATAGCCCTTTTGGCGACTACGGGCCGTCTTTAGCCCTTCTCGGACTTGAACAATCTTAACGGTTATTTCTTGCATGAGTTCAGATCCGGTGATTTGCTTGTCACCTAATTCGGTCCAACGAATAGGAGAGCAACATTTGCGGTCATATAAGGTTTCGAAAAGTGCGGCGTTAATACACTAGTGGTAACTACTGTTGTAAGAGGAATCGGCTAAAAGCGACAATACATGTTTGTAACGTGTCTTTCCAAGATTCGGATCGTACGTTTGCTTGGTCCGTCAGTTTGTGGATGATACGCGGTACTCATGTTTAAACGTATTCCTAAGGCTTCTTGTAAAACTAGAAGTGAAACGAGTATTTTGGTCCAAGATAATTGACAATGGTACACCGTGTTGGAATAGAACTCTTTAAGATATGTTTGAGCAGTTAGTTAGGGCTCGAATACGTTTGTTGAAACAAGTTTCTTATCGGCTACTGAAAACGTTCATCAGCGCTACTCACCCTCGTGGTGAATACTAGTAATACGTGAAGAGTCTCTCTCTCCATTGAGAATTTAGATAAAAGGTTTCCTTATACGGAAGTACGAGCGAAAAAGATAGGAGTGAAATGAGGATTTAGAATAGGATGAGTTTTCACCTCGATGTAGCCATATCGTGCATCTTGTGGCCAAACGTTGAGACTTGGTGGGAATGAGATAGTACACGTAGTTGTATAGTCCGGAGTTGAGTAGTAGTTGGCCATATATCAGAAGCATGAGGACGATAAGTCAAAGAAGAAAGAGGTATCCTTGGGTTGTGTATTATCTTGGGTCCCAATAATATCAGACGATAATAGTGAAATAACAGAGTTATGTAACGTGGTACGTGCTGATGAGAAAAATTGATCGGGTCCATAATTAAGTATTCAAATTCTTCGTGCAAAGTAACGAATTTTAGTTTCCTTGAATTTCGAGTCGAGAGAGTATGCCTTTCAGGCGTTCACGTAGAAATATTTCCATATTTGAGTTCCATCTTGTACTACACGAATTTAGCTAGTCAGGTTGGTGTGGATAATCACGTTCGAGGTTCGGACACGGAGAGATTTAAGGACGAACGATACGGGGAAAGTCGGAAATGAATCTTCGGTAATAACCTGCGAGATCCAAGATTTTACGAATACAATTCAGAGTAGTGAGGGTTTCCCGATTTCGTGTGACTTTGATTTTCGCGAGATCTACTTTAATACCTTGACCACTAACAACATGGTTTAGAATTTGGACTTCGTCTAACCAAAATTCTCACTTAGAGAATTCGGCATAGAGTTGCTCTTTTCTCAAGAGTTCGAGCATAGGGCGGAGACGTTGTTCATTTTCTTCTTCGCTTGAATTGAATAGGTTAAGTCATCACCTTTGAATAAAATAACGGATTTGTCTAGAATAGTTTACATACGCGATTCACGAGATCTATGAATACGGGCGGAGCCTTAGTTAAACTGAACGGTCACTAAAAGAAATTCATAACTATCGTAACGAGTTCAGAAAACGGTTTTGGAGATACCTTCTCCCTTAACCCTCAATTGTTGATAATCGGAATGGAGGTCGATTTTGGAATACACACGGAATCCTTATAATTGATCAAGAGGTCGTTGACACGGGGAAGAGGATATCGGTTCTTAACCGGAAATTATTTAGTTCACGATAATCGATACATATTTGTGGGGAAACATTTTCTTTTTAACGGATGGTTCTGAGCTCCCTAGTTCTATAGGTATCAAGTCAATATCAAATTCTTTACCCAACAAGTTTAACGTATACCCTCCGATAAGATTTGTCGGCACGAAATAGTTTTCCAAATGGCCTAAGTAGTATTTAGGGGAAAATGGTGGAGTGCAACGAGTACGAGTCAAAGCCTTGGTTATAAAACATTTATCGGCACCTGAATTGATTTAAACAAGAAACATAAGAGTTGTTGAGAAGAAACGTACCCGTGACTAGTTCATTGTCATCTCGGGCATCCAAAGTGTTAAGGTTGAAAGCTCATTCGCGTACATTGGGGTTTGCTTTCTTCTTTGGACATGCATTCTTAAAATGACCCAGTTGGCCACATTCGAAACAAGCACCCCTTCTGCGTGCACTATGAAATGTCCCGTTCTTATTGATTAAAAACGTTCCATATTAATTGATTTCGTTGCGAGGTTTTGACCTCTATATGAGACGTTTTTCAAAGACTGCATTCATTTTTAAAACAAACCATAACCTTTATTTCATAGATAAAGGTTTTAAAAAAGCTTTACGTAGATTATCAAATAATGATAATCTAAAATATCCTGTTTACACACGACCATTACATAATGGTTTACAATACAAATATGTTACAACAAAATAAGTTTCTTGAATGCAGTTTTTACACAATATCATACAAGCATGGACTCCAAATCTCGTCCTTATTTAAGTATGCGACAGCGGAAGCTCTTAATAATCACCTGAGAATAAACATGCTTAAAACGTCAACAAAAATGTTGGTGAGTTATAGGTTTAACCTATATATATCAAATCATAATAATAGACCACAAGATTTCATATTTCAATACACATCCCATACATAGAGATAAAAATCATTCATATGGTGAACACCTGGTAACCGACATTAACAAGATGCATATATAAGAATATCCCCATCATTCCGGGACACCCTTCGGATATGATATAAATTTCGAAGTACTAAAGCATCCGGTACTTTGGATGGGGTTTGTTAGGCCCAATAGATCTATCTTTAGGATTCGCGTCAATTAGGGTGTCTGTTCCCTAATTCTTAGATTACCAGACTTAATAAAAAGGGGCATATTCGATTTCGATAATTCAACCATAGAATGTAGTTTCACGTACTTGTGTCTATTTTGTAAATCATTTATAAAACCTGCATGTATTCTCATCCCAAAAATATTAGATTTTAAAAGTGGGACTATAACTCACTTTCACAGATTTTTACTTCGTCGGGAAGTAAGACTTGGCCACTGGTTGATTCACGAACCTATAACAATATATACATGTATATCAAAGTATGTTCAAAATATATTTACAACACTTTTAATATATTTTGATGTTTTAAGTTTATTAAGTCAGCTGTCCTCGTTAGTAACCTACAACTAGTTACCTACAACTAGTTGTCCACAGTTAGATGTACAGAAATAAATCGATAAATATTATCTTGAATCAATCCACGACCCAGTGTATACGTATCTCAGTATTGATCACAACTCAAACTATATATATTTTGGAATCAACCTCAACCCTGTATAGCTAACTCCAACATTCACATATAGAGTGTCTATGGTTGTTCCGAAATATATATAGATGTGTTGACATGATAGGTCGAAACATTGTATACGTTTCTATGGTATCTCAAGATTACATAATATACAATACAAGTTGATTAAGTTATGGTTGGAATAGATTTGTTACCAATTTTCACGTAGCTAAAATGAGAAAAATTATCCAATCTTGTTTTACCCATAACTTCTTCATTTTAAATCCGTTTTGAGTGAATCAAATTGCTATGGTTTCATATTGAACTCTATTTTATGAATCTAAACAGAAAAAGTATAGGTTTATAGTCAGAAAAATAAGTTACAAGTCGTTTTTGTAAAGGTAGTCATTTCAGTCGAAAGAACGACGTCTAGATGACCATTTTAGAAAACATACTTCCACTTTGAGTTTAACCATAATTTTTGGATATAGTTTCATGTTCATAATAAAAATCATTTTCTCAGAATAACAACTTTTAAATCAAAGTTTATCATAGTTTTTAATTAACTAACCCAAAACAGCCCGCGGTGTTACTACGACGTCGTAAATTCAGTTTTACGGTGTTTTTCGTGTTTCCAGGTTTTAAATCATTAAGTTAGCATATCATATAGATATATAACATGTGTTTAGTTGATTTTAAAAGTCAATTTAGAAGGATTAACTTTTGTTTGCGAACAAGTTTAGAATTAACTAAACTATGTTCTCGTGATTACAAGTTTAAACCTTCGAATAAGATAGCTTTATATGTATGAATCGAATGATGTTATGAACATCATTACTACCTTAAGTTCCTTGGATAAACCTACTGGAAAAGAGAAAAATGGATCTAGCTTCAACGGATCCTTGGATGGCTCGAAGTTCTTGAAGCAGAATCATGACACGAAAACAAGTTCAAGTAAGATCATCACTTGAAATAAGATTGTTATAGTTATAGAAATTGAACCAAAGTTTGAATATGATTATTACCTTGTATTAGAATGATAACCTACTGTAAGAAACAAAGATTTCTTGAGGTTGGATGATCACCTTACAAGATTGGAAGTGAGCTAGCAAACTTGAAAGTATTCTTGATTTTATGTAACTAGAACTTGTAGAATATATGAAGAACACTTAGAACTTGAAGATAGAACTTGAGAGAGATCAATTAGATGAATAAAATTGAAGAATGAAAGTGTTTGTAGGTGTTTTTGGTCGTTGGTGTATGGATTAGATATAAAGGATATGTAATTTTGTTTTCATGTAAATAAGTCATGAATGATTACTCATATTTTTGTAATTTTATGAGATATTTCATGCTAGTTGCCAAATGATGGTTCCCACATGTGTTAGGTGACTCACATGGGCTGCTAAGAGCTGATCATTGGAGTATATATACCAATAGTACATACATCTAAAAGCTGTGTATTGTACGAGTACGAATACGGGTGCATACGAGTAGAATTGTTGATGAAACTGAACGAGGATGTAATTGTAAGCATTTTTGTTAAGTAGAAGTATTTTGATAAGTGTATTGAAGTCTTTCAAAAGTGTATAAATACATATTAAAATACTACATGTATATACATTTTAACTGAGTCGTTAAGTCATCGTTAGTCGTTACATGTAAGTGTTGTTTTGAAACCTTTAGGTTAACGATCTTGTTAAATGTTGTTAACCCAATGTTTATAATATCAAATGAGATTTTAAATTATTATATTATCATGATATTATCATGTATGAATATCTCTTAATATGATATATATACATTAAATGTCTTTACAACGATAATCGTTACATATATGTCTCGTTTAAAAATCATTAAGTTAGTAGTCTTGTTTTTACATATGTAGTTCAATGTTAATATACTTAATGATATGTTTACTTATCATAGTATCATGTTAACTATATATATATCCATATATATGTCATCATATAGTTTTTACAAGTTTTAACGTTCGTGAATCACCGGTCAACTTGGGTGGTCAATTGTCTATATGAAACATATTTCAATTAATCAAGTCTTAACAAGTTTGATTGCTTAACATGTTGGAAACATTTAATCATGTAAATATCAATCTCAATTAATATATATAAACATGGAAAAGTTCGGGTCACTACAGTACCTACCCGTTAAATAAATTTCGTCCCGAAATTTTAAGCTGTTGAAGGTGTTGACGAATCTTCTGGAAATAGATGCGGGTATTTCTTCTTCATCTGATCTTCACGCTCCTAGGTGAACTCGGGTCCTCTACGAGCATTCCATCGAACCTTAACAATTGGTATCTTGTTTTGCTTAAGTCTTTTAACGTCACGATCCATTATTTCGACGGGTTCTTCGATGAATTGAAGTTTTTCGTTGATTTGGATTTCATCTAACGGAATAGTGAGATCTTCTTTAGCAAAACATTTCTTCAAATTCGAGACGTGGAAAGTGTTATGTACAGCCGTGAGTTGTTGAGGTAACTCAAGTCGGTAAGCTACTGGTCCGACACGATCAATAATCTTGAATGGTCCAATATACCTTGGATTTAATTTCCCTCGTTTACCAAATCGAACAACGCCTTTCCAAGGTGCAACTTTAAGCATGACCATCTCTCCAATTTCAAATTCTATATCTTTTCTTTTAATGTCAGCGTAGCTCTTTTGTCGACTTTGGGCGGTTTTCAACCGTTGTTGAATTTGGATGATCTTCTCGGTAGTTTCTTGTATAATCTTCGGACCCGTAATCTGTCTATCCCCCACTTCACTCCAACAAATTGGAGACCTGCACTTTCTACCATAAAGTGCTTCAAACGACGCCATCTCAATGCTTGAATGGTAGCTGTTGTTGTAGTAAAATTCTGCTAACGGTAGATGTCGATCCCAACTGTTTCCGAAATCAATAACACATGCTCGTAGCATGTCTTCAAGCGTTTGTATCGTCCTTTCACTCTGCCCATCAGTTTGTGGATGATAGGTAGTACTCATGTCTAGACGAGTTCCTAATGTTTGCTGTAATGTCTGCCAGAATCTTGAAATAAATCTGCCATCCCTATCAGAGATAATAGAGATTGGTATTCCATGTCTGGAGACGACTTCCTTCAAATACAGTCATGCTAACTTCTCCATCTTGTCATCTTCTCTTATTGGCAGGAAGTGTGCTGATTTGGTGAGACGATCAACTATTACCCAAATAGTATCAAAACCACTTGCAGTCCTTGGCAATTTAGTGATGAAATCCATGGTAATGTTTTCCCATTTCCATTCCGGGATTTCGGGTTGTTGAAGTAGACCTGATGGTTTCTGATGCTCAGCTTTGACCTTAGAACACGTCAAACATTCTCCTACGTATTTAGCAACATCGGCTTTCATACCCAGCCACCAAAAATGTTTCTTGAGATCCTTGTACATCTTCCCCGTTCCAGGATGTATTGAGTATCTGGTTTTATGAGCTTCTCTAAGTACCATTTCTCTCATATCTCCAAATTTTGGTACCCAAATCCTTTCAGCCCTATACCGGGTTCCGTCTTCTCGAATATTAAGATGCTTCTCCGATCCTTTGGGTATTTCATCATTTAAATTTCCCTTTTTTAAAACTCCTTGTTGCGCCTCCTTTATTTGAGTAGTAAGGTTATTATGAATCATTATATTCATAGATTTTACTCGAATGGGTTCTCTGTCCTTCCTGCTCAAGGCATCGGCTACCACATTTGCCTTCCCCGGGTGGTAACGAATCTCAAAGTCGTAATCATTCAATAATTCAATCCACCTACGCTGCCTCATATTCAGTTGTTTCTGATTAAATATGTGTTGAAGACTTTTGTGGTCGGTATATATAATACTTTTGACCCCATATAAGTAGTGCCTCCAAGTCTTTAATGCAAAAACAACCGCGCCTAATTCCAAATCATGCGTCGTATAATTTTGTTCGTGAATCTTCAATTGTCTAGACGCATAAGCAATCACCTTCGTTTGTTGCATTAATACACAACCGAGACCTTGCTTTGATGCGTCACAATAAATCACAAAATCATCATTCCCTTCAGGCAATGACAATATAGGTGTCGTAGTTAGCTTTTTCTTCAATAACTGAAACGCTTTCTCTTGTTCATCATTCCATTCAAATTTCTTCCCTTTATGCGTTAATACAGTCAAGGGTTTTGCTATTCTGGAAAAGTCTTGGATGAACCTTCTGTAGTAACCAGCTAGTCCTAAAAACTGGTGTATGTGTTTCGGAGTTTTTGGGGTTTCCCACTTTTCAACAGTTTCTATCTTTGCCGGATCCACCTTAATACCTTCTTTGTTCACTATGTGACCGAGGAATTGAACTTCTTCCAACCAAAATGCACACTTTGAAAACTTAGCGTACAATTCTTCCTTCCTCAATACTTCTAACACCTTTCTCAAATGTTCACCGTGTTCTTGGTCATTCTTTGAGTAAATAAGTATGTCATCAATGAAAACAATGACAAACTTGTCAAGGTATGGTCCACACACTCGGTTCATAAGGTCCATGAACACAGCTGGTGCATTAGTTAAACCAAACGGCATGACCATAAACTCGTAATGACCGTAACGTGTTCTGAAAGCAGTCTTTGGAATATCATCTTCTTTCACCCGCATTTGATGATACCCGGAACGTAAGTCAATCTTTGAATAAACAGACGAGCCTTGTAGTTGATCAAATAAGTCATCGATTCTCGGTAGTGGGTAGCGGTTCTTGATGGTAAGTTTGTTCAACTCTCGGTAGTCGATACACAACCTGAATGTACCATCTTTCTTCTTGACAAACAAAACAGGAGCTCCCCACGGTGATGTGCTTGGTCGAATGAAACCACGCTCTAAAAGTTCTTGTAATTGGCTTTGTAGTTCTTTCATCTCGCTGGGTGCGAGTCTGTAAGGAGCACGAGCTATTGGTGCAGCTCCTGGTACAAGATCTATTTGAAATTCAACAGATCGATGTGGGGGTAATCCCGGTAATTCTTTCGGAAATACATCAGGAAATTCTTTTGCGACGGGAACATCATTGATGCTCTTTTCTTCAGTTTGTACTTTCTCGACGTGTGCTAGAACAGCATAGCAACCTTTTCTTATTAGTTTTTGTGCCTTCAAATTACTAATAAGATGTAGCTTCGTGTTGCCCTTTTCTCCGTACACCATTAAGGGTTTTCCTTTTTCTCGTATAATGCGAATTGCATTTTTGTAACAAACGATCTCTGCTTTCACTTCTTTCAACCAGTCCATACCGATTATCACATCAAAACTCCCTAACTCTACTGGTATCAAATCAATCTTAAATGTTTCGCTAACCAGTTTAATTTCTCGATTCTGACATATATTATCTGCTGAAATTAATTTACCATTTGCTAATTCGAGTAAAAATTTACTATCCAAAGGCGTCAATGGACAACTTAATTTAGCACAAAAATCTCTACTCATATAGCTTCTATCCGCACCCGAATCAAATAAAACGTAAGCAGATTTATTGTCAATAAGAAACGTACCCGTAACAAGCTCCGGGTCTTCCTGTGCCTCTGCCGCATTAATATTGAAAACTCTTCCGCGGCCTTGTCCATTCGTGTTCTCCTGGTTCGGGCAATTTCTAATAATGTGGCCCGGTTTTCCACATTTATAACAAACTACATTGGCATAACTTGCTCCGACACTACTTGCTCCGCCATTACTCGTTCCGACACTATTTGTTCCTTTCGTTCTATTAACCCCTGGTCCGTAGACCTCACACTTCGCCGCGCTATGACCATTTCTTTTACACTTATTGCAAAATTTGGTGCAGAACCCCGAGTGATACTTTTCACACCTTTGGCATAGCTGCTTCTGATTGTTGTTGTTGCAGTTATTATTGTTGTTGGGATGATTGTTGTAGTTGCTGTTGTTGTTGTTGTTGTTGTTGTTGTTGGGCCGTTTGTTGTAGTTGCGATTGATGTTGCGATTGTTGGGATAATTGTTGCGATTATTGTTGTAATTGCTGTTGTTGTTGTATTGGTGATTCTTATCACCATTTTCCTCCCACTTTCTTTTGACTTGCTTCACATTGGCCTCTTCAGCAGTCTGTTCTTTAATTCTTTCTTCAATCTGGTTCACTAGTTTGTGAGCCATTCTACATGCCTGTTGTATGGAGGCGGGCTCGTGTGAACTTATATCTTCTTGGATTCTTTCCGGTAATCCTTTCACAAACGCGTCGATCTTCTCTTCCTCATCTTCGAATGCTCCCGGACACAATAGGCACAATTCTGTGAATCGTCTTTCGTACGTGGTAATATCAAATCCTTGGGTTCGTAACCCTCTAAGTTCTGTCTTGAGCTTATTAACCTCGGTTCTGGGACGGTACTTCTCGTTCATCAAGTGCTTGAATGCTGACCACGGTAGTGCGTACGCATCGTCTTGTCCCACTTGCTCTAGATAGGTATTCCACCATGTTAACGCAGAACCTGTGAAGGTATGCGTAGCGTACTTTACTTTGTCCTCTTCAGTACACTTACTTATGGCAAACACCGATTCGACCTTCTCGGTCCACCGTTTCAATCCGATCGGTCCTTCGGTTCCATCAAATTCCAAAGGTTTGCAGGCAGTAAATTCTTTGTAGGTGCATCCTACACGATTTCCTGTACTGCTAGATCCAAGGTTATTGTTGGTATGTAGCGCAGCCTGTACTGCGGCTATGTTTGAAGTTAGAAAAGTACGGAATTCCTCTTCATTCATATTCACGGTGTGTCGAGTAGTCGGTGCCATTTCCTTCAAAATAGTTAAATGGAACAAGTTAATCATACAGAATATTAAGAGTAGTTAATAGTATTTCGTAGCATAATATGAACTCATTTATAAAAGCTTTTTCTTCATATTAGCGTTTTATAAGTTTAAATTCGGGTAGTACCTACCCGTTAAGTTCATACTTAGTAGCTAATATACAATTCAACTACTACAATTCTATATGAAAAACTGATTATAATAATATTTCGCGTTCAAACTTTTACACAATATTTTACAAACTTACAATACTTCTTATTTTACATATAGCATGAAATATAGCACACAATAAATTTGATACAAGATGGTTGTGAAGATAATTCTAGCTAGTACACAAGTCGTTCAGCAAAGGCAATAAAGACATGTAATTCATACGTCCAGAAACAAGTCATGCATTCTGGTTTTACTAGGATTACTTCCCATCCTTGGTCTTGTGGAACATAACCGTTATGGCCGTTGATAAGACAGCGTGTTGTAACGTCGTCAAAGGGACGAGGGTTACGTAATGTCCAACAGTCCCGTAACAATCTAAATACCTCATTTCTTACCCCAATTACCGACTCCGTCACTTGTGGGAACGTTTTGTTTAATAGTTGTAGCCCGATGTTCTTGTTCTCACTTTGGTGAGAAGTGAACATTACTAATCCGTAAGCATAACATGCTTCTTTATGTTGCATGTTAGCCGCTTTTTCTAAATCACGAAGTCCAATATTCGGATATATTGAGTCAAAATAATTTCTTAACCCATTGCGTAAAATAGCATTTGGGTTCCCCGCAATATATGCGTCAAAGTAAACACATTGTAACTTATGGATTTCCCAATGTGATATCCCCCATCTTTCGAATGAAAGCCTTTTATAAACCAAGGCATTCTTGGAACGTTCTTCGAATGTCTTACAAACTGATCTCGCCTTAAATAGTTGTGCCGAAGAATTCTGACCGACTCTAGACAAGATTTCATCAATCATGTCTCCGGGTAGGTCTCTTAAAATATTAGGTTGTCTATCCATTTTGTGTTTTTATACTGTAAAATAGACAAGAGTTAGATTCATAAAAAAAAATACTTATTAATACAAGCAATTTTTACATATATCATAAAGCATAAGCACACTATATTACATATATTACACTACACGAATACAACTATCTTATTCCGACTCGCTTGTTTCTTCTTCTTCGGTTTTGATTCATTTTGCCAAGTTTCTAGGGATATATGATGTTCCCCTAATACGAGCCATCGTGATCCACATTGGTTTAGAAAAACCTGGTGGTTTAGAGGTTCCCGGGTCATTGTTACAACTTAAGGACTTCGGGGGTTGACGATACATATAAAGTTCATCGGGGTTGGAATTAGATTTCTCTATTTTTATGCCCTTTCCCTTATTATTTTCTTTTGCCTTTTTAAATTCAGTTGGGGTAATTTCTATAACATCATCGGAATTCTCGTCGGAATCCGATTCATCGGAGAATTGGTAATCCTCCCAATATTTTGCTTCCTTGGCGGAAACACCATTGACCATAATTAACCTTGGTCGGTTGGTTGAGGATTTTCTTTTACTTAACCGTTTTATTATTTCCCCCACCGGTTCTATTTCTTCATCCGGTTCCGATTCTTCTTTCGGTTCCGATTCTTCTTCCGGTTCCGACTCTTCTTCCGGTTCCTCTTCGGGAACTTGTGAATCAGTCCACGAATCATTCCAATTTATATTTAACTCTTTATTATTATTAGGTGAGTCAATGGGACTTGTTCTAGAGGTAGACATCTATCACATAATATCAAACGTGTTAAGAGATTAATATATCACATAATATTCACATGTTAAAAATATATAGTTTCCAACAAAATTTGTTAAGCAATCATTTTTCAAGTAAACACGGTCGAAGTCCAGACTCACTAATGCATCCTAACAAACTCGATAAGACACACTAATGCAAAATTCTGGTTCTCTAAGACCAACGCTCTGATACCAACTGAAATGTCCCGTTCTTATTGATTAAAAACGTTCCATATTAATTGATTTAGTTGCGAGGTTTTGACCTCTATATGAGACGTTTTTCAAAGACTGCATTCATTTTTAAAACAAACCATAACCTTTATTTCATAGATAAAGGTTTTAAAAAAGCTTTACGTAGATTATCAAATAATGATAATCTAAAATATCCTGTTTACACACGACCATTACATAATGGTTTACAATACAAATATGTTACAACAAAATAAGTTTCTTGAATGCAGTTTTTACACAATATCATACAAGCATGGACTCCAAATCTCGTCCTTATTTAAGTATGCGACAGCGGAAGCTCTTAATAATCACCTGAGAATAAACATGCTTAAAACGTCAACAAAAATGTTGGTGAGTTATAGGTTTAACCTATATATATCAAATCATAATAATAGACCACAAGATTTCATATTTCAATACACATCCCATACATAGAGATAAAAATCATTCATATGGTGAACACCTGGTAACCGACATTAACAAGATGCATATATAAGAATATCCCCATCATTCCGGGACACCCTTCGGATATGATATAAATTTCGAAGTACTAAAGCATCCGGTACTTTGGATGGGGTTTGTTAGGCCCAATAGATCTATCTTTAGGATTCGCGTCAATTAGGGTGTCTGTTCCCTAATCCTTAGATTACCAGACTTAATAAAAAGGGGCATATTCGATTTCGATAATTCAACCATAGAATGTAGTTTCACGTACTTGTGTCTATTTTGTAAATCATTTATAAAACCTGCATGTATTCTCATCCCAAAAATATTAGATTTTAAAAGTGGGACTATAACTCACTTTCACAGATTTTTACTTCGTCGGGAAGTAAGACTTGGCCACT
Organism: Rutidosis leptorrhynchoides; assembly: GCF_046630445.1. Taxonomy (NCBI): domain Eukaryota; kingdom Viridiplantae; phylum Streptophyta; class Magnoliopsida; order Asterales; family Asteraceae; genus Rutidosis; species Rutidosis leptorrhynchoides. The sequence continues at coordinate 450,737,897 of NC_092335.1, forward strand.
GGTTGATTCACGAACCTATAACAATATATACATGTATATCAAAGTATGTTCAAAATATATTTACAACACTTTTAATATATTTTGATGTTTTAAGTTTATTAAGTCAGCTGTCCTCGTTAGTAACCTACAACTAGTTGTCCACAGTTAGATGTACAGAAATAAATCGATAAATATTATCTTGAATCAATCCACGACCCAGTGTATACGTATCTCAGTATTGATCACAACTCAAACTATATATATTTTGGAATCAACCTCAACCCTGTATAGCTAACTCCAACATTCACATATAGAGTGTCTATGGTTGTTCCGAAATATATATAGATGTGTCGACATGATAGGTCAAAACATTGTATACGTGTCTATGGTATCTCAAGATTACATAATATACAATACAAGTTGATTAAGTTATGGTTGGAATAGATTTGTTACCAATTTTCACGTAGCTAAAATGAGAAAAATTATCCAATCTTGTTTTACCCATAACTTCTTCATTTTAAATCCGTTTTGAGTGAATCAAATTGCTATGGTTTCATATTGAACTCTATTTTATGAATCTAAACAGAAAAAGTATAGGTTTATAGTCAGAAAAATAAGTTACAAGTCGTTTTTGTAAAGGTAGTCATTTCAGTCGAAAGAACGACGTCTAGATGACCATTTTAGAAAACATACTTCCACTTTGAGTTTAACCATAATTTTTGGATATAGTTTCATGTTCATAATAAAAATCATTTTCTCATAATAACAACTTTTAAATAAAAGTTTATCATAGTTTTTAATTAACTAACCCAAAACAGCCCGCGGTGTTACTACGACGGCGTAAATCCGGTTTTACGGTGTTTTTCGTGTTTTCAGGTTTTAAATCATTAAGTTAGCATATCATATAGATATATAACATGTGTTTAGTTGATTTTAAAAGTCAATTTAGAAGGATTAACTTTTGTTTGCGAACAAGTTTAGAATTAACTAAACTATGTTCTAGTGATTACAAGTTTAAACCTTCGAATAAGATAGCTTTATATGTATGAATCGAATGATGTTATGAACATCATTACTACCTTAAGTTCCTTGGATAAACCTACTGGAAAAGAGAAAAATGGATCTAGCTTCAACGGATCCTTGGATGGCTCGAAGTTCTTGAAGCAGAATCATGACACGAAAACAAGTTCAAGTAAGATCATCACTTGAAATAAGATTGTCATAGTTATAGAAATTGAACCAAAGTTTGAATATGATTATTACCTTGTATTAGAATGATAACCTACTGTAAGAAACAAAGATTTCTTGAGGTTGGATGATCACCTTACAAGATTGGAAGTGAGCTAGCAAACTTGAAAGTATTCTTGATTCTATGTAACTAGAACTTGTAGAATATATGAAGAACACTTAGAACTTGAAGATAGAACTTGAGAGAGATCAATTAGATGAAGAAAATTGAAGAATGAAAGTGTTTGTAGGTGTTTTTGGTCGTTGGTGTATGGATTAGATATAAAGGATATGTAATTTTGTTTTCATGTAAATAAGTCATGAATGATTACTCATATTTTTGTAATTTTATGAGATATTTCATGCTAGTTGCTAAATGATGGTTCCCACATGTGTTAGGTGACTCACATGGGCTGCTAAGAGCTAATCATTGGAGTGTATATACCAATAGTACATACATCTAAAAGCTGTGTACTGTACGAGTACGAATACGGGTGCATACGAGTAGAATTGTTGATGAAACTGAACGAGGATGTAATTGTAAGCATTTTTGTTAAGTAGAAGTATTTTTATAAGTGTATTGAAGTCTTTAAAAAGTGTATAAATACATATTAAAACACTACATGTATATACATTTTAACTGAGTCGTTAAGTCATCGTTAGTCGTTACATGTAAGTGTTGTTTTGAAACCTTTAGGTTAACGATCTTGTTAAATGTTGTTAACCCAATGTTTATAATATCAAATGAGATTTTAAATTATTATATTATCATGATATTATAATGTATGAATATCTCTTAATATGATATATATACATTAAATGTCTTTACAATGATAATCGTTACATATATGTCTCGTTTAAAAATCATTAAGTTAGTAGTCTTGTTTTTACATATGTAGTTCATTGTTAATATACTTAATGATATGTTTATTTATCATAGTATCATGTTAACTATATATATATCCATATATATGTCATCATATAGTTTTTACAAGTTTTAACGTTCGTGAATCACCGGTCAACTTGGGTGGTCAATTGTCTATATGAAACATATTTCAATTAATCAAGTCTTAACAAGTTTGATTGCTTAACATGTTGGAAACATTTAATCATGTAAATATCAATCTCAATTAATATATATAAACATGGAAAAGTTCGGGTCACTACACACTGGGCACCTTTTTAGCGACGGGGGCGGCACTTTTACAAACATGGGCCACATGGCCACTTCTTTGACACTTGATGCAAAATGGCTTGCCACATTCACCATAATGATGTTTGTGGCACTTGTTACAAATGGGTAGGCTTTCGGCATACCCTTTCTTACTGCCGGGGGAGAAAGGCTTCTTGGTGCAATTGTTGTGGTTGTAGTTGCTTGATGAGGAGGCTTCCCATTTTCTTTTATTGCCGCCCGATTAATCCTCGGCCGTTGGTGCCGGCACTTCAATTTCATCCACCTTTTCTATAGATTTGCGGGCCATTGTTAAAGCCTCTTGTAGGTTAGTGGGTTTGGATAACATTACCCCGTGTCGAATGCTCTTAGGGAGGCCATCCATGTAAAGTTCAACTCTTAAGGACTCGGGAGTCGTGAGGTTTGGACACATTAAGGCTAGTTCGGAAAACCGTTGATTATAAGCTTCGAGGTCATTCCGGACCGTTTTTAAATTTCTTAGCCCATGTTCAAGCCTTCGAGTCTCGTAGCGCCGAAAGTATTCAGTGATCATTCTTTCTCTTAATTCGGTCCAAGAGAGTGTGTGGGCTTCATCGGTACCCACCGATTGTACATACGTGTTCCACCATGAGAGAGCAATACCGACGAAAGTGAGGGTGGAAAACTTGACCTTTCTTGGTCCCCACAACTGCTTATGCTAAAAACGGCTTCCGTTTGTTTGAACCATCGGATGAGAGCAATCGGTCCCCCGATTCCATCGAAAGTAGGAGGTTTGCACCCCATGAAGTTCTTGTAGGAGCACCCCTCATTTGAATTACCGGCTCCATGATTGTTGTTGTTGTCGGAGGAGTGACCGGCCATGGCCGCATCCACAGCGGTGGCTATCATTCGTTGAAGGGCTTGTTCGAGAGTTTCGGGAGGAGTGTTGCGTTGACCTCGGTGAGCCATTGTTCCTTCATGACACAAGAATATCGTTGATTAGTATTCTCAATAATACTAACCGTGATATGGAAAAATGATAGAGAGACAAATTTTCCTTGACTCGCCTTAAATTCTTTATGTCATAAAGTCGGAACGTTCATATAAGTCATCGTAATATAATCCCGGCAATTATATTACCCTAATTCATATGTGCATTCGACATTATTTCACTAAGTCAATGTGGCGTGTCAATCAAATTTAAACAACGTGGGATTAAGATGGAATAAGAGTTAGATATGAATAGAAGAGTTCGAGTATAAATGCACAAGTAGTCAAGTAATTCCTACTTTAAGTCTATATGCCGGTTGTATTCTAGACTCACTAATGTACCCTATGACTCGGGGTTGACACCAATGAACTCTAAATCCCTACAACTAACGCTCTGATACCATCTGTAGCGACCCGACAAAATCTTCATTGACCGCATCGTCTACTTAGGTCACGTTACATGGTCATAAGTCTTTAAAACAAAGTTTGACCAAAACTATGTCGCATTCATTTCAAATGTAAGGATGTTTCAAAGTTTATAAGAATAGTTCAACCACTAGTTACGTTACAATGTTATAAGTACAAATGAAACCTATGCGACACAGTTTTAAATAAAGTCAAAAGACGCTTCATGTATGCATATATACTCGACATCCAATGCAAGTATCAAAATAATGAGCGGAAGCATGTATCACAAAACGTTCAAGGACCTGAGAAAAACATAGAAATCTGTCAACGAAAACATTGGTGAAATCATAGGTTTATTAAATAAGTGAATAAGTAAGTAAGTCGAACCAAAAGATTTGCAACGTTGAAATATTAGTAATACATTCTAAAAGTTGATACCACGAGCACCCAATTATCAAGGCTTAACTTCTCTTTTACCCCATACACAATAGTGTTAGAACGTACACTGTTTCTCGAAAATATATTTCATCCGCATAACGGTAGCGAACCGTTCGAATGAGGGTTTGTCAAACCCATATGGCCATACAACATAAGTTCTCGCTTACACCCGGAAAGTGTAACTAATGATAATCGAATTGAGGATTTTGTTCTAAATCGTATGTAGAATGTTTGTTTTCATATTTGTGTTCACTTAGTAAAACGAAACATTTATGTTTTTTCATCCCAAATGTAAGTTTAAAAGAGTAAAAGTGGGACTATGATCTCACCTTGAGTGCACGAGTAAATAAAGTACTTCACAAAGTAACGTGTTCAAGAATGAGTGCTAGTCTTGACCTAAATAAGTAGGTTGTATCAATAACGGTAAACACGGTTGGTCAAAGTTGTTCAATTAGTCCTATGGCTCGTTACGACTCGATTAATATAGCATGTGAATCAAATTGTCAAGTTTCATGCAAGAATCAAGTATACAAGAAGATTAGAACGGTTTAAACAGGTATTGGTTAAGTTTGGACAAAAGTCAACTTTGGTCAAGTCAAAGTCAACGAAAAAGTCAACACGTTCGGGTCGGGTCCCGAACTATTTTTCTGAGGTTTTTAATCATATATAAGCATGTTGGCCAAGTTTCATGTTAATCGGAGGTGCGTAGCATAGTTAAAATTAAACGAAAAAGTGAAAATTTGGACAGTCGGGTTTGGAGCGCCGCTCAAGGTATTGGAGCGCCGCTCCATGTATCTGTTCAGCTCTGGGCAGTTTGAACACTTAAGCACAAATCCAACTTCAAACAACCGTAACTAATGAACCGTAAACATTTAAAATACGTATCTTATATCGTTGGAAAGGTAATTTAACGAGGAACACAACTAAACACCTTTCATCAATCAAATTCATCTTTTACAATAACCGATTTCTCGTCAAGTGATCATCAAAGGTCCATTTTCAAAGTTTCAAGTTCATAAATTGCATAAGATGCTTCGAAAACTTAATACACACATATAATACGCCGTTTCGTAGGTAATCACGCATACAATACTATCAAACACTTACAAATAACATTGCAACGCATTCAATGCATTAAAAGTCCATTTTACTTCTATCAAACCCTAATTCAAAATCACAAATTTAACAATTATGTTTATGAAGCTTTTCCATGTCAACCTACATACCAAATTGAAGCTAGTGATGCTAGTAACACATTTAATACATGCACTTTTAACATCTAACAACATTTAAGCAACCAAATCTCAAAATCAAACACACCCATTTCAAGTTTAAGCTAGTTACATCAAAATGACAAGAACAAGCATATAAATCACATATTCATGTTAGACTTGAGCCATAGATACTAATTAACACACCTTTAAGTTTAAAAATCAAGAACAAAAAATTTAGTATTTTTAGAAAGTTACCCAAACGATATGAAGTTAGTATCAAAACGTAGAAGATGAAGAGAGGATCACGAATATGTAGTCGAATTTGTTGTGAGCTTCCTAGATCCGAATTAGATGATGAATGAGTGATTTGGTGAGTTGAGAGAAAAATGAAAGTATGAAAAAAAAGAGAAGAGAGAATGAGATGAATGAGTGGTGGTGAAGCACTTTGACTAGTTGACCTAGTCAATTCTTTGCCCACTTGGCAAGTTTAGTCCCTCAAGTCTCAAAGCGGGTGCGTGAATTAACCGAACGAATTATTTTGAAATACATGAGAGTAAACGGAAGATGTTATAATCCAATAACAAAAATATTGAGAATGTTAGCTAATGGAGGATACGAATCTAGATACGAACGATATTATCAATATAAAAAGACGGGCGTTAAAAATAATTTAACGGAAAAATGCGGGATGTTACAATGCTGACGGTACTGACGGTGCTGGTGATGCTGACGGTACTGTTGATGCTGCTGGTAAAACAGATTTAGCTTGTAAATCGTGCACCATTCCGATCAGGGTTTATTTCATCATTTCTTTTCGCTCACTCATCTGGTTTACAATTAGAGCTAGAATAAGTAATCTCTAAAACTTTTAGAAACTACATATTCTCTGCAGAATATTTCTTCGATGAAGTTATGAATCAATACTTCATCATTTATTGTTGTTGGTATTCCTTGGTATCTATGGTGCGTATGACGTTGATGTTCGAGGTATAGATTGTGATGTTGAGGTGTGGGATGCGGATGTTGTTGTTGGTGGTGGTAATGATACTGTTGGTGTTGATGATGGTGGTACTGTTGATGCCAATGATGTTGTTGGTGCTTGTAATCTTTGCACCATATTCTCCAAAGCCACTACCCGAGCGCGAAGCTCGTTGACTTCTTCTACTACACCGGGATGATTGGCGGTTCGGACGAGCGGATGAATAAGATCTAGAATTTGAGATAGTATATAATCATGACGAGATACTCTGGAGATGAGAGAGAAAATAGTATTACGAACAGGTTCGCCGGTAAGTGCTTCAAGTTCTTCGACAAGAGGTGAATGTGGTGGATGGAATGGATTACCTTCTTCTTGTCTCCAATGACTAAGTAGGCTACGAACTCATCCCCAATTCATCCAGAACCTATGTGATGGCTGATTGTTTGATCCATTCCGGTTACACTGTCTTCAGAGTTTGGGTGAATATCCATATCGGAATAGCTGTCGGAGTTTAAGAAATTTGAACTAGATACGGGATCCATCTTGTATAATTACAGAGATGATTTTTGATATGAAATATATTATAGAATTTAGATTGGTACTCTTCAATACATAATTTACATATGTATATATAATACCAAAATTCCATAAATCAAGGAGGAATTTTCAGAAGATGTCAAGCAAAGTTTACAGTAATAGATATGCTAAGATATGAATTCGTCTGTACACTATGTATGCAATAAATGCAGGAAACATGTCTAGGCATAAGAATGATAAGCATGTAATTTCCAACAAGAAATGATAAGTAAAACTCGATAAAAACAGATATGGTCATAGTCCAGACTCACTAATGCATCCTAATAATTACCAGTTAAACACACTAATACAAATTTTGATTCCCTATGACCTCAAGCTCTGATGCCAACTGTGATGACCCGTCCAAATCCATTTGGACGAATACAGCATTCATTGATTTCATAGTGAGGTTTTGACCTCTATATGATACGTTTTGTAAACATTGCATTCTTTTGAAAAGGCACACCATAAATGAATATATAAATCCAAGATTTTTGACATCTGATAATTTCTACGTGTAGACAATCACCGTATATAATAGTTTTTAACAATACATCCATTGATAATACAGTCAAATAAGATACATGGTGATGATTTTGTGAATGCAAAGTTTTCTCGAATAAAGCATGTATGACTCCATGCACATAGCTTGTATAACGTATAAGCAAACAGCGAAAGACTTCTAGGAACCTGAGAATAAACATGCTTAAAAGTGTCAACACAAAGGTTGGTGAGTTCATAGTTTTAATGTTGCGCATAATCTGTATATAAATGTGGATCACAAGATTTCAGTTGTTTCATCCAGAAACGTTTATCAAAATATTCTACAAAATTGAGCACCCTGGTAACTAAACTTTAACGTTATAATAAGTACCCCTGTTTTAACATACATGCAACCAACATGTACAATACACGTAAACCAACGTGTACTAAACTCAAATAGCATACATCTGTTTTATAGTTCAGGCTAGGGTTTCTATACCTGGAACAGACGGGGATGTCAAGCCCTATGGATCCATATATAACTATTCACGCCCACCAGTTCTTATAACTGGCAGTTACTAGTTACCAAAGCTAAGGGATTTTCGGTTCAAAATCGGTGTAGAATTTAGTATGTACTTGTATCCTTTGCGATTAAAATAAAGTGCATGTATTCTCAGCTCAAAAACATAGATTGCAAAAGCAATTAAAAAGGGAGCAAATGAAACTCACCTTAGCAGCACATAAGGTCATTCACCGAAATGTGACCGAAACTCGAAATGCAAAATAACCGTAGATCTCAACGTATCAATATTGTGATTCAATATTGCAGGAAAGTACGTAGACGCAACGGGGATGATAAACACTAGGTTTGACTTGCGAACAATACCCACGAACATTACCCATAACCTCCATAGCTATAACCCATATTTTCCTTAGTTCTATCCCGCTTGAAAAACTTGTTTCGAAATCGTTTGGGCATAACCTCGTCGTAATATTTTATGTATAATAATACTCCTAACTATAAGATTAATAATAATATTAATCTTAATAATAATAATAATAATAATAATAATAATAATAATAATAATAATATAATTATAATACAGAGTAAGAATGGATAGATAGATTGAAGAATGAATCGAGAGCAGAAGGCTCGTGCCTTTTATAGGCTTTTTCTGATTTTTACAGCTCTGCGATCGTGGAGTTTTTGTGCCTTACAGCTCCGAGATAGCAAAGGTTCACATTTCCAGCTCACACATTTTTGTTCACTAGCTTGTCGACATAATTTTATATTTATATATAATTTATATAATTTATTTTAATTAATTATATATTATATTATATTCTCATGCATAGTTGACTTGTAACAATAGCTCCGTTGTCTTGTACGTTGATGCCCGGTTTATATCCCGGTTCCGGTTTTTTGAACGTCCTTTCGTACACTTAGAAAACTTGTACTTTACGTGACTCGTACCTATGTCAAAATATAGACTTACATTACCAATAACCATATTACCCGAAATGTATCTTGTACGTTCGAGTGTTTTGGTCATTTGCTTCTTTAAATTACCTTCTCGTTATTTATTAAAATACATTTAATAATATATTAGGTCTTTATAACAAATCGTTTTAAATCTAAATTTATTTTATATTTTATCACTTTGTAAAATATATATATATATATATATATATATATATATATATATATATATATATATACATATCTATTTACATATAATTTGTTCGTGAATCGTCGAGTACAGTCAAAGAATAATTGATTACATGAATATAGTTCCAAAACTTTTGAGACTCAACATTACAGACTTTGCTTATCGTGTCGAAATCATTTAAAGATTAAGTTTAAATTTGGTCGGAAATTTCTGGGTCATCACACTCTGACCACTTGTTATGTCAATTTACCTAACGCACCCACACTAGCGGAAGAGAGGATATAATTGTTTGAGACAAACTTGCGAGAAATAAAAGAAAGCAAAATAAAGTAACTGATAACACGACGATCTAACGTGGTTCGGCAAAACCCTGCCTACGTCCACCCCAAGAGTCCCTTTATTCTTATAATATAAAAGAACCCGATACAAGAAAAAGTACACTATGAGTAAACCCAAACCCAAACCCCTTAGATTTTAGTATAAAATCTAAGTTTCTCGTACACTCTTCTTTTACACTCCTTACAAGAATAAAACTCTCAACCTCACAAAGAAAGGTTCTCGTTGATGTTATTGATCAACTCCCTATCTACTTTGTGATACCCTCACAAATAAACACACTCCGTTGATAAACCCTATCAACTATGTTTTTCTCCCATTTGTGATATCTTGATCCTCTCTCCCTTTTGGATCACTTGATCCCACTCTTGGATGCCCTATATCCTTTCCAAGTCCATATAATTATAGATGCACATATACATGTGAAAACATTAATGACATGCCGTATTCTTTGACTTGAAACATCGAGAGCCGTGTATGCCTTGCAAACTTCAATTTGGCAACTATTGATAAACACTACATGTATACATTGTATCTTGACTTTTGAGCAAGGCAAATCAAACTTTTCTACATTGACTTCACACATGGAGAAGTCAATTTCATTTTGATGTTTTCACCATGCAAAAGACAATTTCAATTTGTCTACTAAATGTGAGCCATCATATTGGACAACCGTCCAACAGTGATGATGGAAAAGAGTTTCGTTGTATGTACCGGTATATAATGAAGTTAGCTACTATAACATATGTGAAAAATATACTATTTTCCACTCTGTTTTATTGATAATAATTAAATTATAATTATTATATTTTTCTTTTTACCGTTTCATGTTAATTTTATATTTCAATAAATAGATAAAATAATAAAGTAAGTTTCTCTTTGTACTTTTTAATATATGCACAAAAATAAATAAAAGTTAGGGAGTAAAATTATGGTGTAATAATGATTTTTTTTTTTTTTTTAGAATTTGTGTTTTTAATTAATAATAAAATTGAGAATGATAGAGTCTCAAAATAATACCCTATATCTCGTATTATAAATGTACTATTTAGACTTTTAAATATTTTTATTTATATTAGATAATATTTTATAAAAGTTATATGAATTAAATTTAGTTTTGAAAGTGTTTTGCATTAGTTTAATTTTCATCTAGTATTTTGTGTTTTTATACACATTTTTACTCGCATTATTGGTTTTCTACGTTATTACTTTGAATGATATTTAAAGACTTTTGTATGCATACGAGTTGAAAATGAAGACTTATGTTTAAAGGTATGTTTATGGGACTTTGTGTGACTTTGGGCGAGATTCTAGTGAAAACTGACATCGACACGAAGCAAAACGGCAAGCGAAAGAAAGAAAACTAATAAGTTGCTGATTTCAGACGTGTGGTGACCGCGATTCAAGCATTGCGGCCGCAACGCTTCTGCAACATGGATTGGTGGCGGCGATGGCTTGATGGTGCTCGCGAAAAATGGACAAGAGCAAAGAATTTTGGAACAAGATGGGTCGCGATGGAGAGGCCTTATAGTGACCGCATGTTGCGGTCGCGATGTTGAATTGGCAAGACAATTTTTCCTGAAAATCTATAAATAGTCGGGTTTTACCCCAAAGTTGGAGTATGACTTAATTATGAATTTTAGAGCAGCACTTACGTATTTTTTAGGATTTCAAGGCCCAAGGGTGTTTAGAGTATCTTAACACTTGAATTTCAATTGTTAATCATTGGTACAATTTTACTTTAATTTTAATTGTTACAATGGTTGAATATTGTTTATCTATGTATTTGATTGCTTCTATTCCTATTATGAGTAGCTAAATTTCTATATATCAACTTAGATGACTGAAACCTGATGATAGATTGCTATCTTTTGTTTTTGTTCAATTCATTAAAATTGCTCTTGATTATGTTTAGTTAAAAACCACCGTTATTTAAAGTTTTCCAATTAATTGAATCACTGAGTTTATTATTTGCTAACGACAGTTATGTTGATTGATGAAATTTGCTAAATTATTGACAAATTGTTTAGATAATAGTTAAAATTATATAAGGGACACCAAACTATAATTAGACGATTAGTAATTTGATTGTTGGTTGATTAAAAATAGTTGTGAGGTTGTAAAGGGACACCAAAACAACCTAAGTTAGGATATATTCTTGAGTTTGTTTAATTGTGCACTTAGTTAAAAGATCTATTGGTGTTAGAGTTATTCGGTATGAACTCGTCACATAAGTTAGCGAGTAGGTTAACGACAATTAAGTTACAAGACCTAGTTTGTGCTTCAACACCTTGAGTGAACTAGGCAATTGTGTGAATACATAGGGACACCGAAGTAGGAACATAATTGGTGATTGGTTTGTGTCTAATTCTTACAGTCATGTGGCTAGGTTCGGAACACCGGAATAGCCCGGGTTTTATTAAAAGTAAAACTGGACTAATTCGCATAGTTGACAAACTTAGTGGTGATATAATGTGTATCTGGGTAGTGACAGTTCCTAGGTAAATACTTGTTAAGAAACTGTAGGAATCGACAGATAAATACAGTGTCACTACATTTACAGTTGTTTAATCGGGTTTAACGAAGCAATCCTAGCCAGGTGAATTGATTCTAAGTGGATATCACGGTCTCTATTGAATTCTTGTCTATTTACTTTATGCGTTATTTTTAGTTCAAAATCATTTTAAAAACCCCAATCTACTTAGGATAATTATTAGCATTAAATTCTTAACTACCTGTTCTCTGTGGAATGAACCAGGACTTACTATTAGCTGCTACTACACGGATATAATAGTTGCCTATATGTGTGAGAGTTTTAGTGGTATTCTCAAGTTTAAATTTAAAGGTTAGATTTCACGCATCAGCCGTATGATCTTCTGTGTGGTCGGAGTTTTTACTATATCTACAACTTCGACCGGCAGTTTTCTGAGACCTGAGATTTTTCCAACGATCTCTTCTCTTCCCGATTCGGCCGCTTGTTTCCTCTCATTTTCCAGTGACCGGAGGGCTCTAGGTTGGGTTCATCTTCACTACTATTTGGAGGTTGTCGGAATTCTTACCTACGTTTTTAGATCTCCTCGCCCCTTGGAGATCTTGGGTATTCAAGGTGTTTTTTTGTTTTGTTTTGGTTCATTGTTTTGTGTGATAGCAACTAATATGTGTGGTTCAATGGTTTGGTTCAAGGGTTTGGTTCCTTGACTTGGTTCAATGATTTGGTTTAATGGCTTAGTTCAATGGTTTGTTACTGCGTTGGTTTAGACAAAAAGTTGTTAGCTACTTTTCAATTGATTGGTATTAGTTTGTATTTACATATTAACTAATAAACAAAAGTTATGAATAGTAATAAACAAAAGTTATGAATAGTAATCAGGGGTATTCTCGACTTTTCATTTTTTTTTTATTTTTTTTTATTTTACCTAAATTTCATTTTACCAACAATGCCCCCACACTTTTTTAAAAAATTCAAATCGACCCCCAAAAGGGGGGTAAAGTGTCAACTAACCATTTTCATAAAAAATCTTAAATAAACTCCACCCAAATATTCAACGGGTCATATCTTCTCGCTCGCAACGAGTTAATTTTTTCCGACACCATCGTTAAACTCGAAATAATTTTAGGAACACAATCTCACTAGCTATACGCAAAACGAACGCTTTTTAAAAAACGCTAAATATTTGGGGTACTTTTCATAAACGTTGATTTTGCGTTAAATTTTTAAAAGTCGACAATTCCATAGCGAAACGCGGAGATGCACATATATTGTTAATTTAAAATAACATTTAAATCACTCACGGGTTATACCTTTTAGTTCGACTCGAGTTGCGCTTCAACGACATCATCGTTAGTCACAAAATAATTTTACTAAATGCAATAAAATACATTGAAAACCGAACCCCCGGCGTGAAGCGAGGGTTCGATAACTAGTTTTTAGTGTTAGAAACTAGTTTCAATTGTGTGCATCAATTTTAATCTTTTAATTTTCGGATCTACTTAATTTAATTTCCTGTTTTTTCGAAAAACAAAAAGTAATAAAACAAATTGTTGCATCTTTATACCCGACCCGTTAATGACCCACGTTTATACCCATGTATTCATTCATAACTCATCATTTCACATACTCTCACAAACTCAAATTAGGGTTTAACAAAACAAAACTGAAAACCCACAAATACAACAATGATGTCTCTAATGGCGATTCGCAGGACAAAACTCAGTTCCTCACTCAAGTTCACATCTTTTTTTAATCGTAATAGTATCAAAACCCTAACTTCTTCAACTGCCCCAAACAGTTTCAGTTCACCACCAAATCATCATCACCGATCAAACCCTAATAATCAATATAACGATCAATTCAATCAAAGATACCCAAATCATCAAAATCATTCACCGCCACAAAACCCTAATCAGCGCTTTAATTACCCTCAAAATGTTGCCCAACAGAATTATCAGCATCAACATTACCCCCAAAATGCTAACCAACAGAATTATAATTATCAGCAAAACCCTAATCTGCGTCAAAATTACCCTCCAATTGCTCCAATTCAAAGACAAAATGTTCAACAGCAACAGCAGCAGCAGCCGTTTAATTACTCACCACAAAACCCCAATCATGCTCCTGTAAAAAAAGTTGATTTATTGAGTGTATGTAAAGAGGGAAAGCTTAAGGAAGCTATTGAATTGATGGGGCAAGGTGAGCTTGCTGATGCTGATTGTTTTGGGGTTTTATTTGCGCTATGTGGGAAAATGAAGAAACTTGAAGAAGCTAAGAAAGTGCATGATTACTTTTTGAGATCGAGTTATCGAGGTGATATGCAGTTGGTTCATAAAGTGATCGATATGTACTTTAAATGTGGAAGTATGGTGGATGCACGCAGGGTGTTCGATCATATGTCTGACAGAAATATAGATGCTTGGCATTTGATTATTAATGGGTATGCAGGTAATGGGTTAGGTGATGATGGATTGATGATGTTTGAGGATATGAGAAATACTGGATTGGAGCCAAACGAAGAAACGTTTATTGCTGTTTTAGATTCGTGTGCTGCTGCTGATGCTATAGAAGAGGGTTTTATACATTTTGAAGCTATGCAGAAAGAGTACAAAATTAGTCCAAATATCGAACACTATTTGGGGGTGTTAGGTCTTTTTGGTAAACCTGGACATGTTGATCAAGCTTCGGAGTACGTAGAGAAACTTCCGTTTGAACCCACGTCTGAAATATGGGAAGCGTTAATGAACTATGCGCGAATTCATGGTGACGTTGATTTAGAGGATCGAGCTGAGGGGATACTGACTGGTCTTGATCCATCAAAAACCGACCCTAAAAAAATCCCGACCCCACGTCCTAAAAAATTCTCTGCTATTAATATGCTTGAAGGTAAGAATAGGGTGAGCGAGTTTAGGAGCCCGACGCTTTACAAAGACGAAGAAAAATTTAGGGCTGCTAATAAGGAACAAGTTTATGTCCCGGATACTAGATATGTTCTTCATGATATTGATCAAGAAGCTAAAGAACAGGCGTTGCTTTATCATAGTGAACGTTTGGCGATTGCGTTTGGATTGATATCTACGCCAGCAAGGACACCGTTAAGGATCATTAAGAATCTTCGTATTTGTGGGGATTGTCATAATGCGGTAAAGATTATGTCGAGAATTGTGGGTCGGGAATTGATTGTTAGAGATAACAGGAGGTTTCATCATTTCAAGGAAGGAAAATGTTCATGTGGTGATTATTGGTGAAATTGCTCCTGCTTTATTAAAATTGCACGGTTATAATTTTACAGATTGTTACTCAAAGCATGTTTGTGGCTTTGTTTATGATCATATTACTGATATATATATATATATATATATATATATATATATATATATATATATATATATATATATATATATATATATATATATATATAATATTATGAATTCTAAGTATTCATGTAGCTGAAGTAGGGATGTTGAAGATGCTTTGGGTTTTTTTCTATATATTGCATACCATGTCATACTGACCCAATTGGGTTCGACCCGTTTAGACCTGTTAAAAAAATCTGACCCATTTGAGCTCCACCCGGTTGGACACAAACATGACCCGAATGCCCAGTATAATATCTTCTTATAAGATCACTTGGGACTACAAAGTGATATCAGGATTTAAAATTTCAAATCTTATAGAACTAATCTTTATTATTTGTATAATTTCAAAACAAATAAAGACCTGGTTCTATCCCTGTATCTTCTATGAATGTGTTTTAAGTATTACAAAAGAGCTGGTAGCTCAAGAATTACAACAATATGCCGTAGATGAATCGGAAAGCATTAAGCTCGCCGAAAGTTCAATAAAACAATATTTAAAATTATGTGAGTCAAGGAAGTTTTCCATTATCTAGATCCTCCATTACATCAATGTCCTTGCGTGCTGTAATCTTTTGGACGTAACCTGTAAGCACAAAGTTAAATATGAATCCATACTCAAACATCAAACATAAAATGGATAATTGATGCAAGGATTCTATTATGTTAAAAGAGGCGTGTACATTACGAATAATTAACTAAGATCTCTAAGGTCAAATGGCCAGGCCAAAGATGCAAGGAAAATGATAACAAAAAATTTAAAATATATTGATTTCTTATTGTAGTAGAATGTTCCTAAATTTCTCAAAAGTTTCAGTATACAAAGATGAATTATTAATACTTTTTATATTAATCTTGGTAATGATCCAACCATACTGTAAGAAGCCACTAGACCTACTACTGATAGTTTTTTAAAACATATCAAATATACAAGAACACAACCAGCGGCAGTGTACAGCAATCGAGGTAAGTCACCCCTGATGACTGATTTTTTTTTTTTTTTTTTTTTAGCATATTTATATGTTAAATTTCGTTGTCTTAAGCTATTAAATTATCTATTCGCTGCTGACCACAACCTTTTATTGAGATACAAAGTTGAAGAAATAAGCTAGAGAGCCTCAAAAACATTATACCTATCCCTTGGCAGGGTATGCATTTGCAGGCAACTTCCTTTCCCCTTTTGTTGTAATAACTCACGTATCCTGATCCTTGACAACTTCGACATTTTCCAGTCCATTCGTAAACTACTTCCTTACAATCCTATACATATAACAATACCAATTGCACAAATTAATACCAACTAACTTCTCTACAACTGTTAGTCAAATAACAACTAACTGAAGTTATAGTCCTGTCAGAAAGACAAACAAAACCCCTGCAAATCAACGCCTTTTACATCGTATAACTTTCACACTCTCTTCTATTTTCCAAAATGCTACGAAACCTTCGTCAAAAGATATAGTAAAAACGTGAGTCAGCAAATTCAAATTTATTACAAATTGCTATTCACTCAAAACTCTACCATTTTACAGTGAAAATTGCAAGTTAGAAAGGTAAGTATGAATTATGATACGGAGTATGACATAAAGTTTAATCTAGATAACTAATTTTAACACTAACTTCAAATGCCATAACTGTCAGTAATCAAACTGCAGCTAATACAACTACTTTCTAACAGAATTTGAACAATACGAACCTCGATCATTGGATCGCAGCGTAACCGCTTATCAATAACATCAGGAGACACCGGTGACGTATCAGGATACGTCATCGGTAACGGCAAAGGATCATCATCGTCAGTTAAGTAACTCTCACGGTCACGTGACCATCTCTCCTTTGCATTTATTTTACTATTACTGTTACTGCTATTAATATCGTTAGATAAATTACGGTTACGTCGTTTATCTACAGGTGTTGGAGCTCCGGCAAGATCGATATTATTGAGATTACCGGGAGATGAGTAAGAATCGGCGACGGCGGATAGAGTGAATGGCCAGTTGAGGTTGTCTGCGGTAGCTCGGGGACGGAGGATGGTGGCCGGAGGTGGTAGGTAAGTGGTGGTTGGGGGTTTGGTGAAGATAGAATTAGGGTTTATGGAATACATTCAATTAGGTTATGAAATGAACGGAAACATGTAACGGAGTGTGTGTATTGTGCGAATCGGTAGATTTAGACGACGGAACAGTGAGTGGAAGGAGGTGGATGGACAGGATGGTGGTGGTGGTGTCGCCGGTGAAGGATCCGGATAGTGAAATGAAGCGGGTAATTTTTTTTAGAAATGATCCGAATAAGGGATAAAGCCTCGAGTTTGACTTGTTAGTTTTGTGTTTTGACTAGAGAAAATAGAAAGAACAAAATAAATTAGTGACAAAATTATGATGACACTACTACATCATTATATACTTCTCGAAACTTTTTTTGAGTAACATCGAATCCTCTCATTTGTCACTCACACATGCGTTAGGAGGAAATTCAATTCGCGACGATATTGGTAGTACAATCGAAGGTTGTAAAAACCCATAGACATTTCAAATCGCATTGATGTTGGCTGTACAATCAAATGTTAGAAACTCCCTGCTTGGAGTGAGATTCGAACCTAAGTTGTGAGTGAGTATTCCAAGTTGGATCTCACTCACATACCACTCAAGTCAAACTCTTAATCATGACATACTCCCTCACTTTTTTAATACTCCGTTTCAAATCTATTGTCCGCCGACAAAAATCACACAAATAAAAAAAATGACTTTCACATATACTTTTTGTAGACTTTACAATTCCATTTCTTAACTTTTATCTATTTTTTTTTTCTTACATGTATAAAGTAGTGACACAAAAGAACTTTATCATATTATTTTTTTAATATTATGAAAGTAGAGAATTAAATTGAAACATAACAAAATTGAATGATGAACAATAGAATTAAACTTTATCACATTATTTTTTTAAAATTATGAACGTAGACAATTAAATTGAAACATAACAAAATTGAATGATGAACAATAGAATTGAAACAAATGAGGTAATATTTATTTAATTTATTTAAAATAAATAATAACATAATAATTTAAACAAAAAAAAATTACATTAATAAAAACTAAAAACTACATAATTAAAATATTACATTCATACATAACATAAATAAAATTACACTAATATATAGCATAAAATCAATAAAGTTACGTAAATTTAGATTAATAGTTAAAAAACGTTCAATCTGAATAATCATCACCGTCAATATTACGGTGAATCATGTTTATAATATCTTCATCCATAAATATAAGATATAATTGAATTCAACGATTCACCATGTAGTGGATTTTCTTTATTTTAACTCAATATTCATTGTGCGTAAGAAATGAGTGTGATTGTTTCTAACATTGTCTTCTTCTAAATATACAACATGGAGCTCTTGAAATTAACGTTTTCACTTAACAACGCGAACGGGTGCGTTAAATCAAAACTAATAACATTAATATTTTCAAACGATTGTTTCGACTCACCATAGTATGTCTTCTGGCCATCATTAATATTCTCGTCGTAAAACACGTTCATTGAAACAATGCACGTAGTCATGAAGACAAGTGAGAATTTATATAATTTAATAAAATGGGTTTTCAGTAATTGTGTACGAATCATTACTAAGAGTTATCATTAAGGTGCATCAAAAATTTGTACATAAGAGTTACCATGACATTGAATTGTGCACATTTTTTATACACCTTAACAATTTTAAAGACCCATAAAAAAAATTCTATAGTTAATAATACGGAGTACAAAACAATACATACAGTAACACCGACATGTCGACTAGATGTCTCCTATAAAACATACATTTTCCTTACATACAATACGTACAACCCATGTGAACGCCATTTTCACACGTGAAAAATGATGACCATCTTATTTTATAAGGATAAAGTAAGCTCATCGGCCTTTCTTTTTTTTTTTTAAAACCAAAGTTATTAATTACGGAGTATGTAAATATTTTTATCTTTATTATTCTATGATTATTATTATCTTACATTATCGACAAAACCATATATATTATATATTATTA
This sequence comes from Rutidosis leptorrhynchoides, assembly GCF_046630445.1. Classification (NCBI taxonomy): domain Eukaryota; kingdom Viridiplantae; phylum Streptophyta; class Magnoliopsida; order Asterales; family Asteraceae; genus Rutidosis; species Rutidosis leptorrhynchoides. The sequence continues at coordinate 450,757,251 of NC_092335.1, forward strand.
TAAAATAAAGAAATAAAACAAAATTTAGACAAAATTATATGGATGGTCCTTGTAATTTATCATAAATTGTCTCGACATTTCAATTTTTTTTTTTTTTTTTTGACGTGTAGAGTTCATTACTTTTTTTTTAGTAAAGGGGATTCACCAGGTAAATATATTAATAGAAAAAACAAGAGTACAAATAAGTACGGAGTTATAGGAAATAATGCCCTATAACCTGACAAACGACCAAGCTTACAGAAAACAACTTAAAGCAACACGAGCCTATGCTCAACGCCAAACATACAAACTCAAGATATTTTCCAATCTAATTTGAGCCGCAGAGAACTGGGAGACTCCTTCCACTTGAAACTCGAAAGTTGTAGACGAACAGTAGAGTAGATCATCTCGTACACCTGAGCCGGGGACCAATTACCCTTCTTGAATACTCTGCGATTACTCTCTTGTCAAATAAAGTAGACATGAGCAACGAATAGAAGTTTGATAACAACTATCATCACGACGTTTCTAGAAGCAAACGGGCTTAACAAGAGAACAAAAGCCTTCGGATAATGTGTAACAATTAGGAAACCGATATGCTTCAACACAAGGGACCAAACTTGGCATTAAAAATCGCATGAGAAAAATAAGTTGTCATGTGAATCAGGAACCATGTTACACAACGGACAAATTATAATATCACTCTGCCGAATTTTTCAAGCTTTTAACTTATCTTGAGTCTTCTGTCTTTCACCCATTAGGAGCCACACGATAAACGCACGTCTTGGAATGCATTGAGAGCAAGGTTGCAAAAAACGTGAGACGGGGTCGAGACGGTCGGGTCCTAAAAAGGTCGAGACGTTCAAGACGGGGTCGAGACGGAGGTCGAGACGGACGTTGACCAAAGTTGACTTTTAAATATTTAAGTATAAAAATGCATATATGTACACATATTTTAAAGCAAAAAACTTCAATTGATTAATTTGTATCCATAATTGCTATCATCGTCAATTTAATACAAAAAATTCAAACTAAAATACGATATATTTCACCGATTTTATCGATTTTCACGCTTTTCTGAATTTTGACCGACTTTGACGCGATTTTTTCAACTTTGACCTGAATTTTGACCGTTGACTGTCATATTAGACGGTTTTCTTCGAGACGGGACGGGCTAGTCACCAAACCGTCGAGACGGGCGTCGCAACGGCTCGAGACGGGGTGTTTTGCAACAGAGATTGAGAGTACCAAACAACCGGGAACCATTGCACTTGAGCTCCTTGCAAGGCGTAGGTATTCCCACACTTGTTGAATAGAAAAAGTCACACATATTGCCCTCATAATCTTTCCATTTCACCACGTATGTGCCAAACGACAGAGCAGGATAGTTCATTACTTTGCATTTTTTTCTTGAATTCGACATAAGTTTTTTTTTTTTTTTTTTTTCCCTTCAGTTAGCCATTTTATGTGCATTACATGTGAGGGTAATTAAGCTTAGACCAACATCTAAGTTCCTTGTAACAACCCAACCCGTTATCCAACCAAACACGCGAATTTTTTTTTTTTTTTTTTTTTGTACACAGTAGGGTGCGCGGCGCGCAGCCCCCCTTGTGTGCGCGGGGCGCACAAGGCCTGGCAGCCCGCTGTCCAAAATGTCCAATTTTCGTTTAAAGATCTCTCACTTCCCGACACTTTTAGACGAAACGCTTTTCACAACACATTATAATATGTAAAACTAACAAGATTCAATAATAAAACAAGTTTTACGAAACCGGGCCCACATATGCCGAAATACGAGTTTCGTACAAAATTTAAGTTTCGACCACATTAGTTTAATTTCCAAACGACACTTTGAGCATGGTGTTTGGGGGTTAAACTACCCAAATCTTGGTCGATCTTTCAAAAGCTAAACCCTCGAGAGCCACACACTAATCCAAACGGATACCTTTGCCCTTGTCCACGCCGGAGCCTAAAAAGTTAAACAACGAGAGGGTAAGCTAACGCTTAGTGAATGCAATAGTTATACATATACATATATAACCTACTTACATGCCATCACTTACACAAATATCTCATACACGCCAGCATTTTAATATAGCATACCATTTCAACGTACAACGCTAAATCCACGATATTATGAGCTAGCACAAACAATAGCATATAACACGAACAATATAATATGCTATACTACGACACATAACCATGGTTAACCATTCATACATGGAGATGGTGCTTGCAACACCATCGGATTTCGCAACATCCATTAGTGTACTTAACACCGCGTATCACTAACCCCCGGGTGGTATCTTAACACCGCGACTAACCCACTCATTACATATTATGTGGTGTCTTAACACCGCGACTACCCCACATTCCATTAATTTCCGGAGTGGCGTCTTAACACCGCGACTAACCCACTCGTTACGTATTATGTGGTGTCTTAACATCGCGACTACCCCACATTTCACGCCACACAAATAAATACATTATATACATACATGCATAATTATTCCACTCACCTTAACGATTGGTGACGGTTTTATACCCCCACAAGCTTCAAAGCAAAGTACCTAATACAACAAGTACTCAATCAGCACACATACTAGTTGGACTAAACACCAACAATTCACTCATGTGCATTTAATGACTTAAAATGCATTAAATGCCTCAGTTACACCAAAACCGTCCATTTAAGGTCAAGACCATCGTAAATCACTAAAAGTTAGTGATTAAGGTCCAACAACACTAACTAATACAAAATTGGGGTATTTCATATCCATCTTTCCCAACTAGGTCAATCATTATCCATTTAACCATTTTAAAGTCAACACACCCATTTCGGGTCATCCACTAACCCAATTAACACCCATTCACTTAATAACTATGTGTGCTAGTAATTAACTAACCAATTATGACTCATAATTTCATTTATCATTTCAAAACCCTAGGTTAGTCATCTTTGAGTCCTCATGACCCAATATTACCCAAGAACACCCAAAATAACCAAATATGGGTTTTATGTTCATCACTAACCCAAAACCCTAATCCTTAAACAAATTAAAATAAGGAAATCAAGATTAGAGCATACCACCACAATCACAACGTAGCTAGTGATTAGATGAACAACTTTAATACACGCGCTTTGGCCCAAAATCAACTTCTTCCTCCTTGATTTGAGCTTTCTCTCTCTCAAAGTGTTTCTCACTCTAGAACTTTAATTTGGGGAGAAGATGAGGTTGGTGTAGTGTTGAATGTGTTTTCAACCACCACACAACTGGCTTCTAATGCCCTAAAATCGTCCCCATGTGAAAAGACAAGAATGCCCCTCATTTAACTTTAATTTAAAAAGCATGAATCTGTGCACAGGAGTAGTGTGCCACGCGCATCCTTAAGTGTGCGCTGAGCGCACCATGGCCTGGACAGTCTCTGGCCTCTGTTTAATTACACAATGCTTTCCGCACTTTATGTACCCTATATACTCTTCTGTACAATAAAAAATCGGGTCTTACAACTCTCCCCCACTTGAATTGGAGCGCGTCCTCGCGATCCAAGCCGCATGACAAGAGGGAAGATAAACTAACACAAACTCTTCGGGCTCCCAAGTAAACTCGAAACCTTTACTACGACGCCATTGAACTTTATAAGTTCTCACCTCTTTATTTCTCAACCTTTTGACCTTCTCATCGAGTATAGCAATCGGCTCCTTAATATATTCTAACTTATTGTTTAGCTCAATCTCGTCTAATGGCACCCATGAAGAATCATCCGCAAGACACTTACGGAGATGGAAAATATGAAATGTATTATGGATCCCCGCAAGCTCTTCGGGTAGTTCCAAACGATACGCAACTTCACCAACACGGGCTAAAATTTTAAATGGCCCAATAATCCTAGGAGCTAACTTTTCCCGTTTTCGAAATTGAATAATACCCTTCCATGGCGAAACCTTAAGCATCACCATGTCACCTTCTTAGAACTCAATTGGTCGTCTACGCTTATCGGCATACGACTTTTGCCTATCTTGAGCCGCTTTCAAATGAGTCCGAATCATCTCAATCTTACTATTTGTCTCTAAAACCAATTCGGTACTCCCGATTTCCCTTTGTCCCACTTCACCCCAACAAATCGGAGTTCGACACCTACGCCCATAAAGCATCTCATAAGGTGGCATTCCAATACTAGCATGACAACTATTGTTGTACGAGAATTCCACCAAGGGCAAGTGCTCATCCCAACTACCACCGAAATCGATAATACACGCCCGTAACGTATCCTCCAATGTTTGATTCGTACGTTCGGTTTGACCGTCCATTTGAGGATGGTACGCCGTGCTCAATCTCAATTGTGTACCCATATCTTCATGAAACTTTTCCCAAAACCGAGACGTAAAACGAGTATCCCGATCCGAAACAATAGATATAGGAACCCCGTGTCTCGATATCACCTCCTTGATAAAGCCTCCGACGATATCATTTCCCGAATGGGAAGAAACAAAGCACTTTTCGTCAATCGATCAACTATCACCCAAATTGTATCAAATTGGGTTCTCGCCGTCTTTGGTAACTTGGTAATGAAATTCATGGTAATGTACTCCCATTTCCATTTCAAAATTTCTAACGATTGTAATATACCATACGGCTTTTGATGCTCGGCCTTAACTTGCAAACACGTGACGCATTGCTCAACTTACTTAACAACATCACGTTTCATGCCCGGCCACCAATACTCTTTCTTCAAATCAAGATACATTTTTGTCGCGCTCGGATGAATGGAATACTTTGACTTATGTGCTTCATCAAGTAGCACTTGTCGGTAATCTCCCATTCTAGGCACCCACACTCTTCCTTGAAAGGACAACAAACCATGCGGGCCTTAGGTAATGGACTCCGTTTGCCCCACAATTCGTTCTTCATACTTGTTGTTAACAAAAGCTTCAATTTGAATCTCACCAAGCTTTACAAGAAAATTGTTAGTAATAATCATACGCAACGATCCTACTCGTATCGCCGAATGTTGACTCTTTCGACTCAACGCATCCGCGACCACATTCGCCTTACCCGGATGGTAAAGTATCTCACAATCATAATCCTTTACCACATCCATCTATCTACGTTGACGATAATTCAAATCCCGTTGATCAAAAAGATGTTTCAAACTCTTATGATCCGAATAAATCGTACACTTGACACCATACAAGTAGTGGCGCCAAATTTTCAACACATGCACTACCGCCGCCAATTCAAGATCATGAGTCGGATATCTCTTTTCGTGTTCCTTTAATTGTCGAGAGGCATAAGCGATGACCTTACCTCGTTGCATTAGAATGCACCCGATCCCATCTAAAGAAGCATCACAATAAACCGTCATGTCTTCTACACCTTCCAGCAACACTAACACTGGAGCTTGACACAACTTCTCTTTTAACAATTGAAAAGCAATTTCTTGCTCATTTTCCCAATTAAATCTCGCGTTCTTCCTCGTCAACTTTGTCAATGGAGAAGCGATCTTAGAAAAAGTCTTGGATAAACCGACGATAATAACCGGCCAACCCGAGAAAACTTCGGATTTCCGTAGGCGTAGTTGGTTGTTCCCAACTCTTCACCATCTCTATCTTCCCCGGATCTACTTGAATACCTTCTTTGTTCACAATATGGCCAAAGAATTGAACCTCCCTTAGCCAAAATTCACACTTGGAGAGTTTCGCATACAAATTCTCCTTCCGCAATGTCTTCAACACTTCGCACAAATGATGTTTGTGTTCCTTCATGCTCTTAGAATAAACAAGAATGTCGTCGATGAACACAATTACCGACTTGTCCAACATAGGTTGGCACAATCGGTTCATAAGATCCATGAATGCTGCCGGTGCATTCGTAAGACCAAAAGGCATAACTACAAACTCAAAATGCCCGTAACGCTTTCGAAAAGCCATTATCTCGATATCTTCCTCACAGACCCGCATTTGGTGATAGCCGGACCGTAAGTCAATTTTAGAAAAATAAGTCGCGCCTTGGAGTTGATCAAACAAATCGTCAATCCGAGGCAATGGATGACGATTCTTGATCGTTACTTTATTTAACTCCCGATAATCGATGCACATTCGCATACTACCATCTTTCTTCTTCACGAATAAAACCGGAGCGCCCCATGGCGAAGCACTCGGTCGGATAAAACCCTTTTCAAGCAAATCTTGGGTTTGATTTAACAACTCTTGCATTTCCGTCGGTGCTAAACGATAAGGAGTTTTAGCAATGGGAGTAGCACCCGGAATCAACTCAATGCGAAATTCAACTTGTCATTCCGCCGGAACACCCAGTAATTCATCCGAAAAAATGTCTTCGAATTCATTAACCACCGGAATTTCACGAATGGATGGTGGCTTGTAAGACCCGAATATTTATTTTGTATACTTGTTTATTAAAGGCATATGAGATCGGGCTTCGTTGAATACTTATATATATTAAAATTGGAAAAGAGCTGAATCTGTCAATCTGCGCGCCGCGCAAAGCGGCCGCGCGCCGCGCAAACGCGCTGACAGAACCTATCTTGTTTTATTTATTTTAAATGAAGGGTATTTGGGTAATTTCACATGGGGCCGGATTTGTGGGCATTATCAGTTGGTTTAGATCCAACTTTGGATCATTTCACATCCATTCATCATCCTCATCCATTCTTAGAGAGAGAGGGAGGTTTAGAGAGAGATTGGAGGTTTTGGTGAAGAAGAAGCTCGAATCGTTCAAAGTCTCGGGTTTTAAAGTTGTTCCTTTCGTTCTCGGCTACGCGGTGATAGTATTGGTAAGCTCAAACTCCGAATTTCATTTATTTAATTTGATATTCAAGTTAGGGTTTTGAGTTAATTTGTTGTAATACCCTTTTAGGTGATGAAATGGGTTTAGTGATGCTAGTAATCGGGTTTATTGTTATTGTTGGTGGGTTTTGGGTTGGTTGGCGGTTTGGCCTTGATTAGGCTTTGATTATGAGTTTAATCACTTGGATTAGTGATTATGGAAGTATTGGAAACCATTTTAGGTTGTTTGGTTGACTAACTTTGACTTTGGGTCAAATTAGGGTTTGGTGGTGACTATGACCCGATTGGCGATTTAATGAGGTTTATAAACTTAAAATGGATTAAGTTGAAGTATAGAACCGAGTTAAATGTGTTTTGGTGTCAAAACTTGTAAAGGATGAGATTTTGACCTTTATGGGTCAAAATTAGGGTTTAAGTGTCAAAATGGGTATGACACGTGTTTGGCACTTGTGTTCGGGTTTAATTGGCATATTAGGACCATTCTCACTTGTGTTAGTGATTATTGGTTAGTTTGGGTACGGTTTGTGCTTGGAAGTGCATTTGGGTCGAAATGGCACTAAGTGACGAATTGGGTTAATTTGTGAATCCAATCTAATTGTGTTGTGGTATTTGTGATAATGGAATAGGTATTTTTCATCGGCGAGTTGCGGTTTACTTGGAAGCTTTCTTCAAGACTTCAAGGTGAGTGATAATATCCTATATGCATATGTATGTGTAGGATGGGTGCGGGTCGGGTGAAGTGATTCTCGGTTATAGAGCTCACTTCACATATAGGTGGATTTGAAGGACTTGTGTATGAGTCCAATTGGCACGTTTGTGCGTCTTGGTTGACCATCTTTGGCGAAGTACACGTTTGTGTGCACGTTATCACACTTGGTTGTGATTTGGTTGTTATAACCCTAATGGCGAAGGGTTGATATGGTTGTGTGGTGGATTTTATAATCCCGTGACCGGGGGTTTTAGTATTGTGAAATGAATCTCGGGTAGTGCGGATTCATGGTGACTCGGGTTGTTCGGTCACCTTATTTGAGGTAGTGAATCTCGGGTAGTGCGGATTCACGATGACTCGGGTTGTTCGGTCATCTTATGGTTGAGAAGTGAATTTCGGGTTGTGCGAATTCACAAGGCTCGGGTTGTTCGACCAATGTTCGTGTGATTGAGGTTAAGGGGTTAACCTTGTGTATTATTATTATTGTATTATATTAATGTGTTGTTGTGTTGTAGCTAACCCTCCGGGTGTAGCTATTGGGCGATGTTTACTTTGTCGTTGGCGGACTATCTTTTGTGTTGTATCATTAGCTCGTTGCTTAGATCGTACGGTATGCTTAGTGTAGATGCTTTATACTTGGATGCTTCGGTATGCGGTATTTGTTTTGTGTGGCGTATTCATTTTATACATATATATGTATGTAGTATGTTATCATTCACTAAGCATTAGCTTACCCTCTCGTTGTTGACTCTTTTTATAGATACGATGCGGACGGTGGCTCGGGTAAGCGCGAGGACTAGAAGACTTGCATAGTTGCTTTAGTGACTTGCTTTTGGATCGTTTAGGATTGGGTAGTGTATCCCCAATCGCCATGCTCGGCTTTGTTTGTATTAAAAGTCTTTTGGTCAAATGTTGTATTTCGGTACTTAAGGTGGCAAAATGGGTCAATGTGGGACCCACTTCGTAAACTTAATTTTATTAATTAAACGTGCTAGTTTTATATATATGAATTCATGGTTAAAAGCGTTTTGGCTAAAGACATCGGGAACGGGTCAAACATTTTGGCATTTTAAGTAAAACGGGACAGCGGGCTGCCAGACAGGTTCTGCGCGCCGCACAACCTGTTGGCGCGCCGCGCAACTGGGTCAGTCAGCAAATTTTTTTTTTTTTGTCACGAAATTTAACGGGGTTTTATACGCGGTATGGTTTGGGTTGTTACATGGCTCTTCACGAGTATCAACTACATGGGCAAGAAAAACCATGCCACCACTACTAAGGAAACGACGTGCCCGTGCATAAGTGCATAATGACACAAGTCTTCTTCGTTTTTCGCCATGAATAATTAACTCTCCCCCACTAGGGGTCTTCACACGAATAGACTTTTCATGGCATGCAATATCGGCTCTATAACGATCGAGCCAATCCATACCAACAACAATATCGAACTCACCCAAAGTCATCGGAATGAGATCAATTTTAAACATTTCGGTACCAAACACAACATCACAATCTTTACAAACATCAACCCCTAGCACCGTCTTACCATCCGCTATTTCGACTTCTACCGGATGACTTAACTTAGCTAGAGTCTTATTAAGCTTAGACACAAATTGCGGAGACACAAACGATAAATTAGCACCGCTATCAAATAGTATCCTTGCCGGATTACAGTTAACCATGAAAGTACCTGAGACAACTTCGTTGGATTGCTTGGCTTCATCATGGGTCATCAAATAGTTTCGACCCCTAGCCGTACCCGCTGCTTTCTCTAACTTTTTCATTTGATCACCATACAAATCGGGACACTCCGACTTCCAGTGTCCTTCTTTTTTACAATTAAAACAAGTGAGTTTGGTTGTCGCCGAGTTCGTGCAATCATGAGCCATATGCCCCTTTCGCCCACAATTGTGACAAGAATAAGGAAAATCCCCGAAAACACTCTTCTTCACACTATTAACACTTTCGGTACCCTTCTTGTTCTTCTTGCTTGAAAAATTCGATTGACTCGAACCTTCGAATTTTCTTTTGCCAAAGGTAAAACCACTCTTTCTCAAAATGATTGCTTCAAAACCCTTAGCCATGTCGAACAACTCATCAAAAGTTTTCACCGCATTTACACTAATCTTTTCTTGATAGTTGTCATTCAAGATTCGATAGAAGTCTTTCTTTAACATGTGATCATTCCCGACATAATCCGGGAAAAATTGGGCCTTTGATAAGAAAGTGGACTTGAGAGTGTTCAAGTCCATCGACCCTTGCCTCAAAGTACACAACTCGTCTTTAAGCCTTATAAGATCGGACAAAGTTCGGTACTCTTTGAAAAATTCCGCCTTGAATTCATCCCACGTGAATTCCATACATTGCTCTTCACCATAGATTTGGATTTTTGCGTCCCACCACAACTTGGCATCGCCCCTCAACATACTACACCCGTACCTTGTCTTCTTATCGAGAGGGCATTCACAAGTACGGAAAGCCCCCTCCATATCGAAGATCCAACGGGCACTCTTAAGTGGGTCTCGTTCGCCTTCAAAGGTGGGAGGTTGAGAATCCTTGAAGTTCTTATAGTAGAAGTCTCATCTTCCAACATTATCTTCATGAAGAACTACCTTCACTTGTTCCTTGACTAGATTGACTACTTGCTCGTCAATCGAATCTAAGAACATCTTCCTAAAGTCCTCAAGGAAGGCCGTGTGATGCCTTTTCAAAATCTCCTCAACCTTGGCCGTAAACTCGGAGTCCTCGCTCGTACCTCCTTCATTGGTATCATGTCCGTTTCTCATCTTCATTCTATAAAACGGAAATAGGTTAAACCATGAAACGAAAGGATAAGACATAATATTCATATACACCTCACCGCCCCATCTTGCTCAACAATCGTCGTACATCGCTTGTTTGACACGATTTAAACCCGCATTAACTTGCTAGTACAACGTCTATCTCGTTTGATGATTGCAAACATAACACAAAACAATTAGCGCAAGGTTAGTTCACATAAACCTAGGCACTAACCAATCCCGGTCCGACCCGTCTCCTACAAGTCCCGCATAAAACGCATACACAATAAAGTCTAAGTCTAGGGACCTATCTCAAGTCGCCTAAATCCCTTAGACCATGCTCTGATACCACTTGTAACAACCCAACCCATTATCCAACCAAACACGCGAAAATTATTTTTTTTATACACAGTAGGGTGCGCGGCGCGTAGCCCCTTGTGTGCGTTATGCGCACAAGGCCTGGCAGCCCGCTGTCCAAAATGTCCAATTTTCGTTTAAAGATCTCCCACTTCCCGACACTTTTAGACGAAACGCTTTCACAACACATTATAATATGTAAAACTAACAAGTTTCAATAATAAAACAAGTTTTACGAAACCGGGCCCACATATGCCGAAATACGAGTTTCGTACAAAATATAAGTTTCGACCACATTAGTTTAATTTCCAAACGACACTTTGAGCATGGTGTTTGGGGGTTAAACTACCCAAATCTTGGTCGATCTTCCAAAAGCTAAACCCTCGAGAGCCACACACTAATCCAAACGGATACCTTTGCCCTTATCCACGCCGGAGCCTAAAAAGGTAAACAATGAGAAGGTAAGCTAACGCTTAGTGAATGCAATAGTTATACATATACATATATAACCTACTTACATGCCATCACTTACACAAATACCTCATACACGCTATCATTTTAAAATAGCATACCATTTCAACGTACAACGCTAAATCCACGATATCACGAGCTAGCACAAACAATAGCATATAACACGAACAAAATAATATGCTATACTACGACACATAATCATGGTTAACCATTCATACAAGGAGATGGTGCTTGCAACACCATCGGAGTTCGCAACATCCATTAGTGTACTTAACACCGCGTATCACTAACCCCCGGGTGGTATCTTAACACCGCGACTAACCTGAAATATCCCGTTCATATCGATTATAAATGTTTCATATTAATTGATCTCTTTGCGAGGTTTTGACCTCTATATGAGACATTTTTCAAAGATTGCATTCGTTTTTTTAAAAACAAACCATAACCCTTATTTTATCGACAAGATTAAAAGGACACTACCTAGATTATCAAGAAATGATAATCTAAAAATATCACACTTACACACTACCAGTACATATTGGTTTACAGTATTAATATGTTACAACAAAGTAAATCTCGAATGCAGTTTTAAAAAATATTATACAAGCATGCTGACACCGAATCTTGTCCATATTTTAGCATGCAACAGCGAAAGCTCTTAATAATCACATGAGAATAAACATGCTTTAAACGTCAACAAAAAATATTGGTGAGTTATAGGTTTAACCTATATATTTATTAAATCGTAATAATAGACCACAAGATTTTCATTTCCATTTTTCAATAATATGCGAACTGCATAAAAACCATTCATATGTTGAACACCTGGTAACCGACATTAACAAAATGCATATAGAATATCCCCAAAACAGAAATCCACCTGTATTAATAACTCGAAGTACTAAATCATACCATTTTTCAGTATGGGGGGAGTTAGTGCCGTAGATCTACCTTTAGGATTCGCGTCAATTAGGGTGTCTGTTCCCTAATTCTTAGGCTACCAATTTAAAAGGGTGATATTCGGTATTCATAATCCAACATAGAATGTAATTTCAAGTACTTGTGTCTATTTTGTAAAACTTTTATAAAACTGCATGTATTCTCATCCCAAAAATATTAGATTTAAAAGTGGGACTATAACTCATTTTCACAGATTTTTCCTTCGTCGAAAAATAAGACTTGGCCACTGGTCGATTCACGAACCTATAACAATATGTACATATACATAAAAGTATGATCGAAATATATTTACAACATTTTTATTACGTTTTAAAATGATTTAAGTTTATTAAGTCAACAGTCATTGTTAGTAACCTACAACTAGTTGTCCACAGTTAGATGTACAGAAATAAATAGATATATATATTATCTTGAATCAATCCAAGACCCAGTGTATACACGTCTCAGGCTAGATCACAACTCAAAGTATACATATTTTTGGAATCAACCTCAACCCTGTATATCTAACTCAAATATTACTGCATATAGAGTGTCTATGGTTGTTCCAAATAATATATATACATGAGTCGATATGATATGTCAAAACATTGTATACGTGTCTATGGTATCCAAAGATTACATAATATATTAGAATACATGTATAATACCATATAAGTTAGCTAGGATATGATTAATATAGGTTTGTTACCAATTTTCACGTAGCTACAACAAGCAAAATTATCCAATCTTGTTTTACCCATAACTTCTTCATTTTAAATCCGTTTTGAGTGATTCAAGTTGCTATGTTTTCATATTGAACTTAAGTTTATGAATCTAAACAGAAAGAGTATAAGTTTATAGTCGTAAATACATGTCACAAGTCAAAATTATATGAGGTAGTCATTTCAGTCGAAAGAACGACGTCTTGATGACCATTTTGAAAAACATACTTCCACTTTGAGTTTAACCATGAATTTTGGATATAGTTTCATGTTCATAAGAAAAATAATTTTCCCAGAAGAACAACTTTTAAATCAAAGTTTATCACAGTTTTTAATTAACTAACCCAAAACAGCCCACGGTGTTATTACGACGGCGTATGTCCGGTTTTACGGTGTTCTTCATGTTTCCAGGTTTTAAATCATTAAGTTAGCATATCATATAGATATATAACATGTGTATAGTTGATTTTAAAAGTCAAGTTAGAAGGATTAACTTTTGTTTGCGAACAAGTTTAGAATTAACTAAACTATGTTGTAGTAATTACAAGTTTAAACATTCGAATAAGATTGTTTTATATATATGAATCGAATGATGTTATGAACATCAATAATACCTAAAGTTTTATGGATAAAACTAATGGAAATGAGAAAAATAGATCTAGCTTCAAAGGATCCTTGGATGGCTTGAAAGTTCTTGAAGTAGAATCATGACACGAAAACAAGTTCAAGTAAGATTTCCACTCGAAATAAGATTGTTATAGTTATAGAAATTGAATCAAAGTTTGAATATGAATATTACCTTGTATTAGAAAGATAACCTACTGTCAATAACAAAGGTTTCTTGATCTTGGATGATTACTTGGAATGGATTAGAAAGCTTGGAAGTAATCATGCAAACTTGAAAGTGTTCTTGATTTTATGAAACTATAACTTATAGAATTTATGAAGAACACTTAGAACTTGAAGATAGAACTTGAGAGAGATCAATTAGATGAAAAAATTGAAGAATGAAAGTGTTTGTAGGTGTTTTTGATCGTTGGTATATGGATTAGATATAAAGGATGTGTAATTTTATTTTCATGTAAATAATTCATGAATGATTTATAATATTTTTGTAATTTTGTGAGATATTTTGTGACGACCCGGAGATTTCCGACCAAATTTAAACTTAATCTTTATATGATTTTGAAACGATAAGCAAAGTCTGTAATATTGAGTCTCAAAACTTTTGAACTGCTTCATATATGCGATTACCCTTCGACTGTTCTCGACGATTCACGAACAACTATTTGTAAATAATTATGTGTGTGTGTATGTGTATATATATATATATATATATATATATATATATATATATATATATATATATATATTGGATGTATAATTTAAAATATTATTGTTATGAAAATGATATTATAATAGTTATTTAAAAACATATCTATATATAAATAAAGTATATTAAAAATAAATATTAAATAATTATAATACTCGTTTGATGTCCCGATTGATATTAAGTAAGTTAAATTCAAACTTATATGATTTTAAAATAAACGGTGATTCAAAAATGAGTTCTATAAGTTTTAGGCTTACTAAAAATGTATTTAGGATCTAGTTATTAAATTTTAACACTTTTTATATTTTACCCAGAATTGAGAGGGACGGTTGATGTAATTTTTATTTAACAAATTAAGGATCGAATTTTATACCATAATGACAAAAATAAATAAAGATAATTACTGTAAAAATTTGGGATTTTTCCGGAGACTTTTATCCGCTAGTGATTAACAACGGAACACGAAAAATCAGTCCGTAAACGAGAAGTTAAAACATTATTAGAGGCGGCTCTTCTATTTATACACGGATGGAGTACTATTTCTTTCTTTAATTCAAACATGACATCCACATTCTAATTTTTATATTATATTAGTACTACTAATTATTAGTTATATATATATATATATATATATATATATATATATATATATATATATATATATATATATATATATATATATATATATATATATATATATATATATATATATATATATACAAACATCTGCATAGGAACAAAGCATCACTAACTTTGAGTATTAATGAGCTATACAAACACCCACTCCTTACAACCATATTCGATCATCTCCTATTCTCTGCCATCACCAACCTCAAACCACAACCCACCCTTCTTTCTTTCTTTATATGAACTGACCCGACACTTCATCACCACCCTCTTTAACCGTTACAACCCTTTAGTTTTGTTGCAAACACGTTACCCACAAACCCCAATCTCTGTCATCTTGAATCACCCTAATCGCCCCGCTTATCACATCTCAAACCATACCACTATCGTGAACTTTCACCCGCCACTGTAACCACCATCACTTCCCTTTTCTTTCTATATTTCTTTTTCGATCTCTCACTTCAATCATGTAAACCACGTCACCACCTTTTACCACCCTTTCTCTTCACCTAAATCCATCACCTTTCATCTTCAAGAACACCACCATTCACCACCTCTCTCTCTATTTTCCTC
Organism: Rutidosis leptorrhynchoides; assembly: GCF_046630445.1. NCBI lineage: Eukaryota > Viridiplantae > Streptophyta > Magnoliopsida > Asterales > Asteraceae > Rutidosis > Rutidosis leptorrhynchoides. Next base: position 450,772,546 of record NC_092335.1, read on the forward strand.
TCTCTCTCTCTTCTCCAACTCACGAAGGCATGCTGCTACTTCAAGTTCCATTTCTGTTTTTCTGTTCAAAACTACACCCATCGAAACCCATTTCACCACGACTACACCACCGAAGTCACCACTACCTTGAAACCATTTAAACCGACACCTCCACCTCATCATCTCTCTTGTTCTTTCTATTAATTGAAACCGAGACCACCATAACCCATGACCACTCAACGTCACCTTCTAAACACCACGCAACCCATCGATCACCTACAACTCCTATCTCATGTTTACAGTCGTCCCATAAACCGCCATCACGTCAACACCACCTATTTCATTTTTTTTTCCTTTCTTCTGCTACTTCTATTATTTGTTCCTATACAAAATTGCTGCAACTATTTTATGTTTCTATCCCTATATTGGTGAAGAAGATGAATAGTAAACAATGATGAAGATGATTGGATTCCACTCGAAAACCATCATGAACCTCCTGCAGCTGCTAATTCCTGTTTTCTGTTTCTAATCGCTAAATGTTAACCGCTGCTGCCACGTTAGTTATACTGTTCCTGTTATTTTTTTTTATTTGATGATGACTATGAGGTTAACCAATTTAGAGTCATGCACACAGATAGAATGCCACGTAGCTGGTTGTGTCACAAAGGTTTGGCCGGTTGTAAAGAAATCAAGGAAGATAAATAAATTAAATGGTGGGGACTTGATGAATTAAAACAATAAAAACACTGACGTTTCATCTAAACAAACTGGGTCTACTTCCTTTATATATTTTTGGGCTCGTGAGTAGGTTTGGGCCGTTTTAATTGTTTTGGGTCGAGATCCATTGAAATCTTTTGTTGTGCCGAATTGAGAAATAGAGGGTTAAATAAATATCGGGTTAAGTATTTTTGGACATGGTATTAATTCAGAAAAACTGAGTTGGTCGAATGGTTAGGAGGAAAATGGATAAGCGAGAGGTCATGGGTTCGAGCCCGGTATGGGGCATCTTTTTGGGAAAAACTTATAAAGGTATTCTCTTATTATTATTATTATTATTATTATTATTATTATTATTATTATTATTATTATTATTATTATTATTATTATTATTATTATTATTATTATTATTATTATTATTATTATTATTATTATTAACTAAAACAAGTATTAACTATCATTTATTATTATTATTATGATTATAGTTCCAAGTATGATGATTATTATTATTATTATTATTATTATTATTATTATTATTATTATTATTATTATTATTATTATTATTATTATTATTATTATTATTATTATTATTATTATTATTATTATCAATATAAGTATTATTATTAGCACTATCATTTAGGTATTATTAGTAGTATCATGATGAGTAATACCATTATTATTATTATTATCATTATTAATATAACTATCATTGTTGAAATTATCATTATTAGCATTATCATGAAAAATATCAGTTTAATAAAATTATCATTTTTATTATTTTTATTATCATAAAAATATCATTTTATTAAAAATTATCATTTTAATTATTATTAGAAATATTATTATTTTTATTAGTATTATTTTTAGTAACATTACTATTATTATCACTATTATTATTAATGTTATAATTACAAATAAAAATATATATAAAAACACATTACCATTATATTAATATTTCTTAATACTATATTTTGTTATCAATTAAATTATATTAAAACTTAATATGATAATTATTAATTATATACAAAGTATGAATTAAATATATTAAGTTTATCTATATAACATAATATCACAAGTATATTATTAATAATAATAACATATAAATTTGTTCGATTACAAGTACAAGTCTTAATAAATATACAAATGATATAGGTTCGTGAATCCGAGGCCAACCCTGCATTGTTCAGTTTCGTCGTATGAATATTTTTACTACAAAATATTGTAAAGTGAGTTTCATTTGATTCCCTTTTACTCTTTAAATTTTTGGGACTGAGAATACATGCGCTACTTTTACAACTGCTTTATTAAATGCTTTTGAAATACATTTTGAACTGCGAATACATGAAATGCTTTTATAAATGTTTGACGAGATAGACACAAGCAAAACATTCCTCGAATGAATTATGTGGACGTGATAATTGCCACCATTGAATTATGTGGACGTGATAATTGCCACAATTGATATGAATATTTTTCCCCTGATTATTATTGCTTGGTAACCTAAGAATTAGGGAACATCACTAATTTTGAGAATTAGTGCACGCCTAATTGAAGCGAATCCTAAAGGTAACTACCGGGTTTAACACCTCCACCCAGAATGTTCACTAAACGGAAGGGCTAGTGGGCGTGGTGTTTAGTACTTCGAAGTTTATATGATTATTATACAGACGAGATGTTTTGTTTTAGGGATATTATTATGCGCATTATATGTTAAGGTCGGTTACAAAGCCAAGCTATGAAAGTAAAGTGAATGTTATGAATCGAGAGAATGATTTTATACACAGGTTATGTGTATGATATTTTGTACACGAGATATGTGTACGGTTACTAAGATTTATGAAAAATGGTTTTGTACACGAGAAATGTGTACTGTATTTAAAAGATATCGCATGTACATTACAGGTGGGTATAGGATTCGGGCCCATTTGTACCATGCAGCATTTAAATCTTGTGGTCTATCAAAATGATGAATTTTATTGTTTAGGATAAACTTATGCACTCACCAACCTTTTGGTTGACACTTGAAAGCATGTTTATTCTCAGGTATGAAAGAAATCTTCCGCTGTGCATTTGCTCATTTAAAGATATTACTTGGAGTCATTCATGACATATTTCAAAAGACGTTGCATTCGAGTCGTTGAGTTCATCAAGATTATTATTAAGTCAATTATAGTTGGTTATATTATGAAATAGTATGCATGCCGTCAACTTTCGATGTAATGAAAGTTTGTCTTTTAAAAACAAATGCAATATTTGTAAAATGTATCATATATTGGTCAAATACCTCGCAATGAAATCAACTATTGTGAATCGTTTGTAATCGATATGGACTTCGTCCAGATGAATTTGGATGGGTCACTACAGGTGGTATCAGAGCGGTGGTCTTAGCGAACCAGGTCTTGCATTAGTATGTCTATCTGCTACTTGTTAAGATGCATTAGTGAGTCTGGACTTCGACCGTGTCTGCATGTCAAAAGTTTTGCTTATCATTTCGTGTCAAAAATTACCTGCTTATCATTCTTAGGGAATCATTTGCTTATCATTCTTAGTTAAATGATTGCATGAATAGTGTAAAGACAAAAGTCACATCTTATCGTATCTGCTAATTCATATCTTAGCGTATCTGTTACAGTAAACTTTGCCTGACATATTTCGTAAATTTCTCCGTAATCTATGAAATCTTTTGTTCTCTATATATATATATATATATATATATATATATATATATATAAATATTCTATGTAATTAGAACCAATAGCCGAAAATCATTTCATATCGAAAAATCCTTTACTCAATCGTACGAAATGGAGCTCGTCACTAGTTCAAGTTCTTCGGAACCCGACAACTATTCCGACATGAGTTTCACCTAAGCTCCGAAAGCAGTGTCACCAGAATGGATCAACCAATCAGCCATCCCCAATTCATCTGATGGGTTCGTAGCTGACTTAATCAATGGAGACGCGAAGAAGGCGATCCTTTTCGCCAACCGAATTCACCTCTTGGTGAAGAACCTGAAGCACTTACCGGTGAACTTATCCGAAACACTATTTTCAGCCTCATTTCCAGAGTAGCTCGACATGATTATATTCTATCTATAATTCTAAACTTATTCATCCGCTCGTTCCGACAGACAATCATCCCGGAATAATAGAAGAGGTCAACGAACTTCGCGCCCGAGTAATAAATTTGGAGAATATGGTGCAAAATTTACCAGCTTCAGCAACATCACCGGCACCAACAGTACCATCAGTAATAGCACCAGTACCATCAATAATCCACGCCTCAATATCTCATTCTGTACCTCGAGTATAATCATCGTTCTACGTATCGTTCTACATCAATTATCTTTGTTCTTCATGGCAATTATTTAATCTCTAATGTTATAGAGATTATGTATTCTAGTTTTGACGGTAAACCAAATGAGTTTAATACTATATTAACTCATTAAATCCATGATTACATCTGAATAAAATATATATGTAATTATATTTTCACAAAGATTGTAATTAAAAATTCTTTCGTACAAACTGTTAATGGTGAAAATATTTTAACGGGTAGGTAATACCTGAGGAATATTTAGATTTCACATTAATAAGTTACACTGTACATTCTTCGAATCTGATTCAACAATCATTTACTATCCTACTTACATCCACATATATATGTATCTGTTCACCACAGAATAACCATTTTCATTCAATTTCATATTTGGATTTTGACCTATCAGAGTCTAACAAGTGACATAATGAAGAAAACATTGGACAAAATAAAATTTGTTAGAAACAAACAAATTAATTATGAGAAATTTTGTGAAGAATCCACGCTAACAAAATCCTAGCTAACTGTTCCTTGCTAACTGTTAAATCCTTATTACATTTATTTATCGCAATTTATTTCTCGCAATTTTAATTCTCGCAATTTTATTTATTGTCATTTAATTTCTGTTATTTATTTTACGCACTTTATTTATCGTCATTTAAATACTGTTATTTACGCATTTTAAATATCGGGACACGTATACAAGGTTTTGACATATCGTATCGACGCATCTATATATATTATTTGGAATAACCATAGACACTCTATATGCAGTAATGATAGAGTTAGCTATACAGGGTTGAGGTTGATTCTACAATAATATATATACTTTGAGTTGTGATCGAGTCTGAGACATGTACACGGGTCACGATATGTATTAATTAATTCGAATATTATATATTAAACTATATACGAATTATTGGACTGTTACTGTGGAGTATCGACTGTGGACTAATAACATTGGACAATTAAAATGAATTAAAATATTGATTATAACATATGAAACTAAACATTTCTTTAAGTTTGCCACTTGATCTCATCTTAAACCTCATTTGTATCTTGACGATTACAATCTACATTCAAACCTTTCATGATTCTTGAAAACACCTCAATCGAAAGGATGAACCAACCGCACTTTACCTACGAAAGAAAAGATTGATACATATAGTTATGCACCTGAAAAACTCTCGAAAACTGAGTAAACGTTTAACACGTAGCTGTGCTAATTCCTTTAACGTTGTTATTACCGAAAATAACTCTGCAATCTCTTTTCAAATTAGCCAATTTTGTCACAGCTTCAGCAAGTCAACTTCGACTTTCATTCGGATTATCTTTATTATAACGTTGACATATAAATTTGCCTTTCGTCATCATTACCGGAGAACCTTTAATATACCACCATAATACCAGCAGACGTACCAGCAACCTCGTTACTCCTTGGCTTAAATCTCTCCGACAAATCACTATATTTATCTATAGAAGTTTTATCATGAACTCATCTGCATCTTGTAACGAGAATTGCCATATCAATTACCGAAAATTAACAATCAGTATTTTTGAATCTCGCAACAATTCTACGTCAACAGTTATATGTATAGATATAACATCGATCTCTTAGAATTATGATCTTCCATTCTGAAACTCTGAAAAACACCCAGTCAACGAATCAATACTCGTAATGTTGAAAAATCTGAATGAAGCAGCAAAAACTGTAAATGACCTTAATAGCCTAAAGTTTGATAATAAAGAATAGTATGTTGGTAAAGCTCAGAAATGTTGGAACTGGAATACGGATTGAGCAAATCATGAAGGAGGCTGTGGACAAATCACAAAGACTAAACCTGCCTTCAAAAAATCCTGATGATTCTGTTTCTGATGAAATTTTTAGCGAATACCTTACTTCTTAATTGCTTTAAATCATTGTGAATAAATTTCTTCATCACACTATGATTAAAAAATTCTAAGATATCATCATATCTTTCATTATAAATATCCTCGATATTTCTGAAGATATCTTCATAAATATTCTCGTCCGATATTAATTATCTCTCCGCACTGCCTGTGTTATTTCATAAAAGGAAACTATTTTAGTTTCTAAATTCTGAAACCTTCAAGTTTAAATTATGAATGTTTTTAAAGTAGTGTTGGGAATTGATGCATGAGTTAGTATAATATAATGACACTTGATCAATGTGATTATATTACAGTAAGTCATGTTGAGTTTCTAATGAAACGTGATGATTCACAGACCATAACGTCATCATGTGCCATGTTACACGACTCTTACATTCTACTTGATCTCCAAACATATCGGGAACATGTTTTCCTGATAATTCTATCTTTTCTCGTGACTTCTGATAATTTAACAAGTCAGATCATGCTATTACAAGTTCTTTCTTAGAACGATAGCCATGATCATTCAAAATTCGAAGATTTAACCTACGAATCCGAGGCGTCTCAATCGCTTTATTTAAAGTCAAGACGAATCTTATTTTCCTCATTTCACTCTTTTGTGATAGCTTCACTCGTATGTTTCGAGTAATCGAATTGTTTCATTCATATTACTCAAGGATGATAAAACTCTATTTATCAACTCATATTCGTCATGAAAACATACTTATTGTAGTGACCCGAACTTTTTCATGTTTATATATATTAATTGAGATTGATATTTACATGACTAAATATTTCCAACGTGTTAAGAAATCATACTTATTAAGACTTGATTAATTGAAATAGGTTTCATATAGACAATTGACCACCCAAGTTGACCGGTGATTCACGAACGTTAAAACTTGTAAAAACTATACGATAACATATATATGGTTATATATATAGTTAACATGATTTTATTATAAGTAAGTATCTCATTAGGTATTTTAACAATGAGTTATATACATAAAAATGAGACTATTAAATTAAGAAACTCGAAAACGATATATATAATGATTATCGTTATAACAACGTCTTACTAGGTACATATGAAACATATTAAGATATTGATACACTTGGTTAATTATGTTAAATTATAAGTAAATATATCATTAAGTGTATTAACAATGAACTACATATGTAAAAATAAGACTACTAACTTAATGATTTCGAAACGAGACATATATGTAACGATTATCGTTGTAACGACATTTAACTGTATATATATCATACTAAGATATATTATATATCATAATACCATGATAATGTAACAATTTAACATCTCATTTGATATAATAAACAATGGGTTAACAACATTTAACAAGATCGTTAACCTAAAGGTTTCAAAACAACATTTACATGTAACGACTAACGATGACTTAACGACTCAGTTAAAATGTATATACATGTAGTGTTTTAATATGTATTCATACACTTTTAAAAGACTTCAAGACACTTATCAAAATACTTCTACTTAACAAAAATGCTTACAATTACATCCTCGTTCAGTTTCATCAACAATTCTACTCGTATGCACCCGTATTCGTACTCGTACAATACACAGCTTTTAGATGTATGTACTATTGGTATATACACTCCAATGATCAGCTCTTAGCAGCCCATGTGAGTCACCTAACACATGTGGGAACCATCATTTGGCAACTAGCATGAAATATCTCATAAAATTACAAAAATATGAGTAATCATTCATGACTTATTTACATGAAAACAAAATTACATATCCTTTATATCTAATCCATATATCAACAACCAAAAACACCTACAAACACTTTCATTCTTCAATTTTCTTCATCTAATTGATCTTTCTCAAGTTCCATCTTCAAGTTCTAAGTGTTCTTCATAAATTCCATAAGTATAGTTTCATAAAAATCAAGAATACTTCCAAGTTTGCAAGTCTACTTCCAAGCTTTCTAATCCATTCCAAGTAATCATCTAAGATCAAGGAACCTTTGTTATTTACAGTAGGTTATCTTTCTAATTCAAGGTAATATTCATATTCAAACTTTGATTCAATTTCTACAACTATAACAATCTTATTTCGAGTGAAAATCTTACTTGAACTGTTTTCGTGTCATGATTCTGCTTCAAGAACTTTCAAGCCATCCAAGGATCCTTTGAAGCTAGATCCATTTTTCTCATTTCCAGTAGTTTTATCCAGAAAACTTAAGGTAGTAATGATGTTCATAACATCATTCGATTCATACATATAAAGCTATCTTATTCGAAGGTTTAAACTTGTAATCACTAGAACATAGTTTAGTTAATTCTAAACTTGTTCGCAAACAAAAGTAAATCCTTCTAACTTGACTTTTAAAATCAACTAAACACATGTTCTATATCTATATGATATTATAACTTAATGATTTAAAACCTGGAAACACGATGAACACCATAAAATCGGATATACGCCGTCGTAGTGAAACCGGGGGCTGTTTTGGTTTGGATAATTAAAAACTATGATAAACTTTGATTTAAAGGTTGTTCTTCTGGGAAAATGATTTTTCATATGAATATGAAACTATACCCAAAAATCTTGGTTAAATTCAAAGTGGAAGTATGTTTTCTAAAATGGTCATCTAGACATCGTTCTTTCGACTGAAATGACTACCTTTACAAAAATGACTTGTAACTTATATTTCTGACTATAAACCTATACTTTGTCTATTTAGATTCATAAAATAGAGTTCAATATGAAACCATAGCAATTTGATTCACTCAAAACGGATTTAAAATGAAGAAGTTATGGGTAAAACAAGATTGGATATTTTTGATCTTTTTAGCTACGGGAAATGTTTAACAAATCTACACAAATCATATCCTAGCTAACTTATATTGTATTATACATGTATTCTAATATATTATGTAATCTTGGGATACCATAGACACGTATGCAAATATTTTGACATATCATATCGACCCATGTATATATATTATTTGGAACAACCATAGACACTCTATATGCAGTAATGTTGGAGTTAGCTATACAGGGTTGAGGTTGATTCTAAAAATATATATATACTTTGAGTTGTGATCTAGCCTAAGATGTGTATACACTGGGTCGTAGATTGATTTAAGATAATATATATCTATTTATTTCTGTACATCTAACTGGGGACAACTAGTTGTAGGTTACTAACGAGGACAGCTGACTTAATACACTCAAATCTTTAAAACATAATAAAAATGGTTGTAATTATATTTTGATCATACTTTGATATATATGTACATATTTGTATAGGTTCGTGAATCGATCCGTGGCCAAATCTTATTTCCGAGAAAAGAAATATCTGTGAAAGTGAGTTATAGTCCCACTTTTAAAATCTAATATTTTTGGGATGAGAATACATGCAGGTTTTATAAATGATTTACAAAATAGACACAAGTACGTGAAACTACATTCTATGGTTGAATTATCGAAATCGAATATGCCCCTTTTTATTAAGTCTGGTAATCTAAGAATTAGGGAACAGACACCCTAATTGCCAGGAATCCTAAAGATAGATCTATTGGGCCTAACAAACCCCATCCAAAGTATCGGATGCTTTAGTACTTCGAAATTTATATCATATCCGAAGGGTGTCCCGGAATGATGGGGATATTCTTATATACGCATCTTGTTAATGTCGGTTACCAGGTGTTTACCATATGAATGATTTTTATCTCTATGTATGGGATGTGTATTGAAATATGAAATCTTGTGGTCTATTGTTACGATTTGATATATATAGGTTAAACCTATAACTCACCAACATTTTTGTTGACGTTTAAAGTATGTTTATTCTCAGGTGAATACTAAGAGCTTCCGCTGTTGCATACTAAAATAAGGACAAGATTTGGAGTCCATGTGTGTATGATATTGTGTAAAAACTGTATTCAAGAAACATATGTCGATGTAATATATTTCTATTGTAAATCATTATGTAATGGTCGTGTGTAAACAGTATATTTTAGATTATCATTATTTGATAATCTACGTAATGTTTTTAAAACATTTATTGATAAAATAAAGGTTATGGTTGTTTTAAAAATGAATGCAGTCTTTGAAAAACGTCTCATATAGAGGTCAAAACCTCGCAACGAAATCAATTAATATGGAACGTTTATAATCAATATGAATGGGACATTTCAGTTGGTATCCGAGCGTTGGTCTTAGAGAACCAGAAAATTTGCATTAGTGTATCTTATCGAGTTTGTTAGGATGCATTTGTGAGTCTGGACTTCGACCGTGTTTTCTTTAAAAATGATTGCTTAACATTTTTGTTGGAAACTATATATTATTAACATGTAAATATTATGTGATATATTAATCTCTTAACATGTTTGATATTGTGTGATAGATGTCTACATCTATCACAAATCCCATTGACTCACCTAATAATAACGAAGAGTCGAATATATATTGGCAAGATTCACAAGTTCCCGAAGAACCAGAAGAAGAGGAAATGGAACCGGAAGAAGAGGAAGAAGAAGAGGAACCGAAAGAAGAAGAAGAGGTTCCGGAGGGGGGAATAGTAGGAACCACAGAAAATCGGTCAAATAAAAGAAAATCCTCAACCAATGGACCAAAGTTAATAATGGTCAATGGTGTTTCCGCTAAGGAAGCAAAATATTGGGAAAATTACCAATTTTCCGATGAATCGGATCCTGATGAGGATTCCGATGATGTTATAGAAATTACCCCTACCCAATTTAATGAGGCAAAAGAAAATAATAAGGGAAAAGGCATCAAAATAGAGAAATCTGATTCCGACCCCGATGAACTTTATATGTACCGTCAACACCCGCATTTTCAATATTGTGACAATAACCCGGGAACCTCTAAACTACCAGGTTTTTCTAAACCAATGTGGAAAACGATGACTCGTATTAGAGGAACATCATATATCCCTAGAAGATTAGGAAAAAGAACCAAGTCCGAAGAAGAAGAAACCAGTGATTCGGATTAAAGGGGTGTGAGCATGTTGTGTAATAAATGTATTGTAGTGTGCTTGTACTTTTATGTTCTATGTAAAAATTGCTTGTATTATTTATTTTTACGAATATAATCCTTGTCTATTTTATAGTATAAAAACAAAATGGACGTTAAGGGTAGACAACCGAATATTTTAGAAGACCTATCAGAGGATATGATTGAGGAAATCTTGTCTAGAGTCGGTCAGAATTCATCAGCACATTTAGTTATGGCAAAATTAACTTGTCAAACATTTGAAAGACTTTCCAGAAATGCCTTAGTTTATAAAAGGCTTTCCTTTGATAGGTGGGGTATATCACATTGGGGAGACTTTAAGTTACGCAATGTTTTCTTTAAAGCGTTAAATGCGGGGAACCCAAATGCAATTTTACGCTACGGGTTAAGAACCTATTTTGACTCAACTTATCCCAACATAGGATTTCGTGAATTAGAAAGAGCTTCTAACATGCAACATAAAGAAGCATGTTATGCTTACGGGTTAGTGATGTTCGCTTCTTACCAAAGTGAGAAAAAGAACATCGGATTGCAGCTTTTAAATAAAACTTTCCCACAAGTGACGGATTCAGTAGTTGGGGTGAGAAACAAGGTTTTTAGATTATTACGGGGCTATTGGACATTACGAAACCCTCGTCCTTTTGACGACATTACAACATGTTGCCTAGCCAATGGTCATAACGATTATTTTCCACAAGACCAAGGATGGGAAGTCGTCTTAGTAAAACGAGAATGCATGACTTGTTTCTGGACTTATGAATTACGTGTCTTTATTTTCTTTGCTGAACAACTTGCGTATTAACTAGATTTATCTTCAAAACTGTCCTGTATCATAGTGTACTATATTTCATGTTATATGTAATATAGCGAAGTTGTAAGTTTGAAGAATATTTGTATGTGATATATTATTATAATCAAGTTTTTCATATGGAATTGTAGTAGTTGAATTGTATATTAGCTACTAAGTATGAACTTAACGGGTAGGTAGTACCCGAATTTATACTTATAAAACGCTAATATGAAGAAAAAGCTTTTATAAATGAGTTCATATTATGCTACGAGATACTATTGACTACTCTTAATATTCTGTATGATTAACTTGTTTCATTTGACTATTTTAAAGGAAATGGCACCGACTACTCGACACACCTTGAATATGAGCGAAGAGGAATTTCGTGCCTTTCTTGCTTCAAACATAGCCGCAGTACAGGCTGCGCTACATACCAACAATAACTCTGAATCTAGCAATACAGCTAACGGCGCAAGAAATCGTGTAGGATGCTCCTACAAGGAATTCACTGCCTGCAAACCTTCGGAATTTAATGGGACCGAAGGACCAATCAGATTGAAATGGTGGACCGAGAAAGTTGAATCGGTGTTTGCCATAAGTAAGTGTGCTGAAGGAGACAAAGTGAAAACTGCATTCAAGAAACATATGTCGATGTAATATATTTCTATTGTAAACCATTATGTAATGGTCGTGTGTAAACAGTATATTTTAGATTATCATTATTTGATAATCTACGTAATGTTTTTAAAACCTTTATTGATAAAATAAAGGTTATGGTTGTTTTAAAAATGAATGCAGTCTTTGAAAAACGTCTCATATAGAGGTCAAAACCTCGCAACGACATCAATTAATATGGAACGTTTATAATCAATATGAAAGGGACATTTCACTTATTGTCAACCATGACGATCTCTATCAAATTTCGGGACGAAATTTCTTTAACGGGTAGGTACTGTGACGACCCGGAGATTTTCGACCAAATTTAAACTTAATCTTTATATGATTTCGAAACGATAAGCAAAGTCTGTAATGTTGAGTCTCAAAACTTTTGAACTGCTTCATATATGCAATTACCCTTCGACTGTTCTCGACGATTCACGAACAACTATTTGTAAATAATTATGTGTGTGTATATATATATATATATATATATATATATATATATATATATATATATAAAAAATAATTGGATGTATAATTTAAAATATTATTGTTATGAAATATGATATTATAATAGTTATTTAAAAACATATCTATATATAAATAAAAGTATATTAAAAATAAATATTAAATAATTGTAATACTCGTTTGATGTCCCGATTGATATTAAGTAAGTTAAATTCAAACTTATATGATTTTAAAATAAACGGTGATTCAAAAATGAGTTTTATAAATTTTAGGCTTACTAAAAATGTATTTAGGATCTAGTTATTAAATTTTAACACTTTTTATATTTTACCCAGAATTGAGAGGGACGGTTGATGTAATTTTTATTTAACAAATTAAGGATTGAATTTTATACCATAATGACCAAAATAAATAAAGATAATTACTGTAAAAATTTGGGATTTTTCCGGAGACTTTTATCCGCTAGTGATTAACAACAGAACACGAAAAATCAGTCCGTAAACGAGAAGTTAAAACATTATTAGAGGCGGCTCTTCTATTTATACACGGATGGAGTACTATTTCTTTCTTTAATTCAAACATGACATCCACATTCTAATTTTTATATTATATTAGTACTACTAATTATTAGTTATATATATATATATATATATATATATATATATATATATATATATATATATATCTATTGATATATAAATATATATATATACAAACATCTGCATAGGAACAAAGCATCACTAACTTTGAGTATTAATGAGCTATACAAACACCCACTCCTTACAACCATATTCGATCATCTCCTATTCTCTGCCATCACCAACCTCAAACCACAACCCACCCTTCTTTCTTTCTTTATGTGAACTAACCCGACATATCATCACCACCCTCTTTAACCATTACAACCCTTTCGTTTTATTGCAAACCCATTACCCACAAACCCCAATCTCCATCATCTTGAATCACCATAATCGCCACGCTTATCACCTCTCAAACCATACCACTATCGTGAACTTTCACCCGCCACCGTAACCACCATCACTTCCCTTTTCTCTCTATATTTCTTTTTCGATCTCTCACTACAGTCATGTAAACCACGTCACCACCTTTTACCACCCTTTCTCTTCACCTAAATCCATCACCTTTCATCTTCAAGAACACCACCATTCACCACCTCTCTCTCTATTTTCCTCTCTCTCTCTCTCTTCTCCAACTCACGAAGGCATGCTGCTACTTCAAGTTCTATTTCTGTTTTTCTGTTCAAAACTACACCCATCGAAACCCATTTCACCACGACTACACCACCGAAGTCACCACTACCTTGAAACCATTTAAACCGACACCTCCACCTCATCATCTCTCTCGTTCTTTCTATTAATTGAAACCGAGACCACCATAACCCATGACCACTCAACGTCACCTTCTAAACACCATGCAACCCATCGATCACCTACAACTCCTGTCTCATGTTTACAGTCGTCCCATAAACCACCATCACGTCAACACCACCTATTTCATTTTTTTTCCTTTCTTCTGCTACTTCTATTATTTGTTCCTATACAAAATTGCTGCAACTATTTTCTGTTTCTATCCCTATATTGGCGAAGAAGATGAATAGTAAACAATGATGAAGATGATTGGATTCCACTCGACAACCATCATGAACCTTCTGCAGCTGCTAATTCCTATTTTCTGTTTCTAATCGCTAAATGTTAACCGCTGCTGCCACGTTAGTTATACTGTTCCTGTTATTTTTTTTATTTGATGATGACTATGAGGTTAACCAATTTAGAGTCATGCACACAGATAGAATGCCACGTAGCTGGTTGTGTCACAAAGGTTTGGCCGGTTGTAAAGAAATCAAGGAAGATAAATAAATTAAATGGTGGGGACTTGATGAATTAAAACAATAAAAACACTGACGTTTCATCTAAACGAACTGGGTCTACTTCCTTTATATATTTTTGGGCTCGTGAGTAGGTTTGGGCCGTTTTAATTGTTTTGGGTCGATATCCATTGAAATCTTTTGTTAGGCCGAATTGAGAAATAGAGGGTTAAATAAATATCGGGTTAAGTATTTTTGGACATGGTATTAATTTAGAAAAACTGAGTTGGTCGAATGGTTGGGAGGAAAATGGATAAGCGAGAGGTCATGGGTTCGAGCCCGGTATGGGGCATCTTTTTAGGAAAAACTTATAAAGGCAGTCTCTTTTTATTATTATTATTATTATTATTATTATTATTATTATTATTATTATTATTATTATTATTATTATTATATTATTATTATTATTATTATATTATTATTATTATTATTATTATTATTATTATTATTATTTATATTATTATTATTATTATTATTATTATTATTATTATTATTAACTAAAACAAGTATTAACTATCATTTATTATTATTATGATTATAGTTCCAAGTATGATTATTATTATCATTATTATTATTATTATTATTATTATTATTATTATTATTATTATTATTATTATTATTATCAATATAAGTATTATTATTAGCACTATCATTTAGGTATTATTAGTAGTATCATGATGAGTAAAACTATTATTATTATTATTATTATCATTATTAATATAACTATCATTGTTGAAATTATCATTATTAGCATTATCATGAAAAGTATCAGTTTAATAAAATTATCATTTTTATTATTTTTATTATCATAAAAATATCATTTTATTAAAAATTACCATTTTAATTATTATTAGAAATATTATTATTTTTATTAGTATTATTTTTAGTGACATTACTATTACTATCACTATTATTATTACTGTTATAATTACAAATAAAAATATATATAAAAACACATTACCATTATATTAATATTTCTTAATACTATATTTTGTTATCAATTAAATTATATTAAAACTTAATATGATAATTATTAATTATATACAAAGTATGAATTAAATATATTAAGTTTATCTATATAACATAATATCACAAGTATATTATTAATAATAATAACATATAAATTTGTTCGATTACAAGTACAAGTCTTAATAAATATACAAATGATATAGGTTCGTGAATCCGAGGCCAACCCTGCATTGTTCAGTTTCGTCGTATGAATATTTTTACTACAAAATATTGTAAAGTGAGTTTCATTTGATTCCCTTTTACTCTTTACATTTTTGGGACTGAGAATACATGCGCTACTTTTACAACTGCTTTATTAAATGCTTTTGAAATACATTTTGAACTGCGAATACATGAAATGCTTTTATAAATGTTTGACGAGATAGGCACAAGCAAAACATTCCTCGAATGAATTATGTGGACGTGATAATTGCCACCATTGAATTATGTGGATGTGATAATTGCCACAATTGATATGAATATTTTTTCTCTGATTATTATTGCTTGGTAACATGAGAATTAGGGAACATCACTAATTTTGAGAATTAGTGCATGCCTAATTGACGCGAATCCTAAAGGTAGCTACCGGGTTTAACACCCCCACCCAGAATGTTCACTAGACGGAAGGGCTAGTGGGCGTGGTGTTTAGTACTTCGAAGTTTATATGATTATTATACAGACGAGATGTTCTATTTTGGGGATATTATTATGCGCATTATATGTTAAGGTCGGTTACCAAGCCAAGCTATGAAAGTAAAGTGAATGTTATGAATCGAGAGAATGATTTTATACACAGGTTATGTGTATGATATTTTGTACACGAGTATGTGTACGGTTACTAAGATTTATGAAAAATGGTTTCGTACACGAGAAAGGTGTACTGTATTTAAAAGATATCGCATGTACATTACAGGTGGGTATAGGATTCAGGCCCATTTGTACCATGCAGCATTTAAATCTTGTGGTCTATTAAAATGATGAATTTTATTGTTTACGATAAACTTATGAACTCACCAACCTTTTGGTTGACACTTGAAAGCATGTTTATTCTCAGGTATGAAAGAAATCTTCCGCTGTGCATTTGCTCATTTAGAGATATTACTTGGAGTCATTCATGACATATTTCAAAAGATGTTGCATTTGAGTCGTTGAGTTCATCAAGATTATTATTAAGTCAATTATAGTTGGTTATATTATGAAATAGTATGCATGCCGTCAACTTTCAATGTAATGAAAGCTTATCTTTTAAAAACGAATGCAATGTTTGTAAAATGTATCATATAGAGATCAAATACCTCGCAATGAAATCAACTATTGTGAATCATTTGTAATCGATATGGACTTCGTCCAGATGGATTTGGATGGGTCACTACATATTTCATGCTAGATGTTAAATGATGGTTCTCACATGGTTAGGTGACTCACAAGGGCTGCTAAGAGCTGATCATTGGAGTGTATATACCAATAGTAATTACATTTAGAAGTTGTGTATTGTACGAGTACAAATACGAGTGCATACGAGTATAATTGTTTATGAAAATGAATGAGGATGTAATTGTAAGCATTTTTGTTAAGTAGAAGTACTTTGATAAGTGTCTTGAAGTCTTTCAAAAGTGTATGAATACATATTAAAACAGTACATGTATATACATTTTAACTGAGTCGTTAAGTCATCGTTAGTCGTTACATGTAAGTGTTGTTTTGAAACCTTTAAGTTAACGATCTCATTTAATGTTGTTAACCCATTGTTTATTATATCTAATGAGATGTTAAATTATTACATTATCAAGATATTATGATGTATGAATATATCTTAATATGATATATATATATACATTAAAATATCGTTACAACGATAATCGTTATGTATATGTCTCGTTTCGAAATCCTTAAGTTTGTAGTCTTGTTTTTACATATGTAGTTCATTGTTAACACACTTAATGATATACTTAATTATCATTTTATCATGTTAAACATAGTGTATCAATATCTTAATATGATTCATATGTATTGAGTAAGACGTTGTTATAACTATAATCATTATATATATCGTTTCGAGTTTCTTAATTCAATAATCTCATTTTTATGTATATCACTCATTGTTAATACACTTAGTAAGATACTTACTTATCATAATCTCATGTTAACCATATATATATATCCATATATATATATATATATATATATATATATATATATATATATATATATATATATATATATATATATATATATATATATATATATATATATATATATATATATATCATGTAGTTTTTACAAGTTTTTAACGTTCGTGAATTGCCGGTCAACTTGGGTGGTCAATTGTCTACATGAAACTCATTTCAAATAATCAAGTCTTCAAAAGTTTGATTGCTTAACATGTTGGAAACATTTAATCATGTAAATATTTTTTTCATTTAATATATAATCATGGAAAAGTTCGGGTCACTACAGTACCTACCCGTTAAATAAATTTCGTCCCGAAATTTTAAGCTGTTGAAGGTGTTGACGAATCTTCTGGAAATAGGTACGGGTATTTCTTCTTCATCTGATCTTCACGCTCCCAGGTGAACTCGGGTCCTCTACGATCATTCCATCGAACCTTAACAACTGGTATCTTATTTTGCTTAAGTCCTTTAACCTCACGATCCATTATTTCGACGGGTTCTTCGATGAATTGAAGTTTTTCGTTGATTTGGATTTCGTCTAACGGAAGAGTGAGATATTCTTTAGAAAAGCATTTCTTCAAATTCGAGACGTGGAAAGTGTTATGTACAGCCGCGAGTTATTGAGGTAACTCAAGTCGGTAAGCTACTGGTCCTACACGATCAATAATCTTGAATGGTCCAATATACCTTGGATTTAATTTCCCTCGTTTACTAAATCGAGCAACGCCTTTCCAAGGTGCAACTTTAAGCATGACCATCTCTCCAACTTCAAATTCTATATCTTTTCTTTTAATGTCAGCGTAGCTCTTTTGTCGACTTTGGGCGGTTTTCAACCGTTGTTGAATTTGGATGATCTTCTCGGTAGTTTCTTGTATTATCTCCGGACACGTAATCTGTCTATCCCCCACTTCATTCCAACAAATCGGAGACCTGCACTTTCTACCATAAAGTGCTTCAAACGGTGTCATCTCAATACTCGAATGGTAACTGTTGTTGTAGGAAAACTCTGCTAATGGTAGATGTCGATCCCAACTATTTCTAAAATCAATAATACATACTCGTAGCATGTCTTCCAGTGTTTGTATCGTCCTTTCACTCTACCCATCAGTTTGTGGATGATAGGCAGTACTCATGTCTAGACGAGTTCCCAATGCTTGCTGTAATGTCTGCCAAAACCTTGAAACAAATCTGCCATCCCTATCAGAGATAATAGAGACTGATATTCCATGTCTGGAGACAACTTCCTTCAAGTATAGTCGTGCTAACTTCTCCATTTTATCATCTTCTCTCATTGGCAGAAAGTGTGCTGACTTGGTGAGACGATCGACTATTACCCAAATAGTATCATAACCACTTGCAGTCCTTGGCAATTTAGTAATGAAATCCATGGTAATGTTTTCCCATTTCCATTCCGGGATTTTGGGTTGTTGAAGTAGACCTGATGGTTTTTGATGTTCAGCTTTGACCTTAGAACACGTCAAACATTCTCCTACGTATCTAGCAATATCGGCCTTCATACTCGGCCACCAAAAGTGTTTCTTGAGATCTTTGTACATCTTCCCCGCTTCGGGATGTATTGAATATCTGGTTTTATGTGCTTCCTTTAGTACCTTTTTTCTTACATCTCCAAACTTTGGTACCCAAATTCTTTCAGCCCTATACCGGGTTCCGTCTTCCCGAATATTAAGATGTTTCTCTGATCCTTTAGGTATTTCATTCTTTAAATTTCCTTCTTTTACAACTCCCTGTTGCGCCTCCTTTATTTGAGTAGTAAGGTTAGTACAAATAATTATATTCATAGCTTTTACCCGTATAGGTTCTCTGTCCTTTCTATTCAAAGCGTCGGCTACCACATTTGCCTTTCCCGGGTGGTAACGAATCTCAAAATCGTAATCATTCAACAGTTCAATCCACCTACGCTGTCTCATGTTCAGTTTTTTCTGATTAAATATATGTTGGAGACTTTTGTGGTTGGTATATATAATACTTTTGACCCCATATAAGTAGTACCTCCAAGTATTTAATGCAAAAACAACAGCGCCTAATTCCAAATCGTGAGTCGTATAATTTTGCTCGTGAATCTTCAATTGTCTGGATGCATAAGCAATTACATTCGATCATTGCATTAATACACAGCCAAGACCTTGCTTTGAGGCGTCACAATATATCACAAAATCATCATTCCCTTCAGGCAATGACAATATAGGTGCCGTAGTTAACTTTTTCTTCAACAATTGAAACGCTTTCTCCTGCTCATCCTTCCATTCAAATTTCTTCCCTTTATGCGTTAATGCAGTCAAGGGTTTTGCTATTTTGGAAAAATCTTGGATGAACCTTCTGTAGTAACCGGCCAGTCCTAAAAATTGGCGTATATGCTTCGGATTTTTCGGGGTTTCCCACTTTTCAACGGTTTCAATCTTTGCTGGATCCACCTGAATACCTTCTTTGTTCACTATGTGACCGAGGAATTGAACTTCTTCCAACCAAAATGCACACTTTGAAAACTTAGAGTACAGTTTTTCTTTTCTCAACAACTCTAGCACTTTTCTCAAATGTTCTTCGTGCTCTTGATCATTCTTCGAGTAAATAAGTATGTCATCGATGAAAAAAATGAAAACTTGTCAAGATATGGCCCACGCACTCGGTTCATGAGGTCCATGAACACAGCTGGTGCGTTAGTCAATCCAAACGGCATAACCATAAACTCGTAATGACCGTAACGCGTCCTAAAAGCAGTCTTCGGAATATCATCCTCCTTCACCCGCATTTGATGATACCCAGAAAGTAAATCAATCTTCGAATAAACTGACGAGCCTTGCAGCTGATCAAATAAGTCATCGATTCTTGGTAATGGGTAACGGTTCTTGATGGTAAGTTTTTTCAACTCTCAGTAGTCGATACACAACCTGAATGTATCATCTTTCTTCTTGACAAATAGAACAGGAGCTCCCCATGGTGATGTACTTGGTCGAATGAAACCACGCTCCAAAAGTTCCTGTAACTGACTTTGTAATTCTTTCATTTCGCTCGGTGCGAGTCTGTATGGAGCACGAGCTATTGGTGCAGCTCCTGGTACAAGGTCTATTTGAAATTCAACGGATCGATGTGGGGGTAATCCCGGTAATTCTTTCGAAAATACATCGGGAAATTCTTTTGCGACGAGAACATCACTGATGCTCTTTTCTTCAGGTTTAACTTCCTCGATGTGTGCTAGAATGACGTAACAATCTTTTCTTATTAGTTTGTGCACGTTCAAACTACTAATAAGATTTAACTTCGCGTTGTTCTTTTTTCCGAACACCATTAAAGGTTTTCCTTTTTTGCGCATAATACGAATCGCATTTTTGTAACAAACAACCTCTGCTCTCACCTTTTTCAACCAATGCATGCCAATTATTACATTAAAACTCCCTAACTCGACTGGTATTAAATCAATCTTAAACGTTTCATCACCCAGTTTAATTTCTCTATCCCGACATATATTATCTGCTGAAATTAATTTACCGTTTGCTAATTCGAGTAAAAATTTATTATCCAAAGGCGTCAATGGGCAACTTAATTTAGCACAAAAATCTCTACTCATATAGCTTCTATCCGCACCCGAATCAAATAAAACATAAGCATATTTATCGTCAATAAGAAACGTACCCGTAACAAGATCCGGGTCTTCCTGCGCTTCTGAAAAATTAATGTTGAAGACTCTTCCACGGCTTTGCCCATCTGTATTTCCCTGGTTTGGGCATTTACTCTTGACGTGGCCCGGTTTTCCATATCCATAACAAATAAAGGCGGCATTAGTTGTCCCGACATTACTTGTTGCATTATTCTTGTTAATCACCGGTCCGTAAATTTCACACTTCGTCACGCTATGACCACCTCTATTACACTTAGTACACGTTGTCATGCAGAACCCAGTTGGATGGTATTCTTCACACCTCTGACATGGTTTTTGCCTTTTGTTATTATTGTTGGGATGGTTGTTGTTGTGGTTGTTGTTGTTGGGATGTTTGTTGTAGTTATTGCTAGGATTGCGGTTATTGTTGCGATTGTTGTTGCAGTTGTTGGGATAGTTGTTGCGATTGTGGTTGTAATTGTTGTTGTTGTACTGGTGACTCTTGTCACCGTTTTCCTCCCACTTCCTCTTGAGTTGTTTCGTGTTGGCTTCTTCGGCCACCTGCTCTTTAATTCTTCCCTCAATCTGATTTATGAGTTTATGAGCCATTCGACTTGCCTTTTGTATGGAAGCGGGCTCTTGTGAACTCACATCTTCTTGAATACTTTCTGGTAACCCTTTTACAAATGCGTCGATCTTCTCTTCTTCATCTTCGAACGCCCCCGAACACAATAGGCACAACTCTGTGAATCGTCGTTCATATGTGGTAATGTCGAACCCTTGTGTTTGTAACTCTCTAAGCTCTACCTTGAGCTTATTGACTTTATTTCTAGGACGGTACTGCTCGTTCATCAATTGCTTGAATGCTGACCACGGTAGTGCGTAAGCAGCATTTTGTCCTACCTGTTCAAGATAGGTGTTCCACCACATTAATGCAGTACCTGTGAAGGTATGCGTAGCGTACTTAACTTTGTCCTCTTCAGTACACTTACTTATGGAAAACACCGTTTCGACCTTTTCTGTAGTGACCCGAACTTTTCCATGTTTATATATATTAATTGAGATTGATATTTACATGATTAAATGTTTCCAACATGTTAAGCAATCAAACTTGTTAAGACTTGATTAATTGAAATATGTTTCATATAGACAATTGACCACCCAAGTTGACCGGTGATTCACGAACGTTAAAACTTGTAAAAACTATATGATGACATATATATGGATATATATATATAGTTAATGTGATACTATGATAAGAAAACATATCATAAAGTATATTAACAATGAACTACATATGTAAAAACAAGACTACTAACTTAATGATTTTTAAACGAGACATATATGTAACGATTATCGTTGTAAAGACATTTAATGTATATATATATCATATTAAGAGATATTCATACATGATAATATCATGATAATATAATAATTTAAAATCTCATTTGATATTATAAACATTGGGTTAACAACATTTAACAAGATCGTTAACCTAAAGGTTTCAAAACAACACTTACATGTAACGACTAACGATGACTTAACGACTCAGTTAAAATGTATATACATGTAGTGTTTTAATATGTATTTATACACTTTTGAAAGACTTCAATACACTTATAAAAATACTTCTACTTAACAAAAATGCTTACAATTACATCCTCGTTCAGTTTCATCAACAATTCTACTCGTATGCACCCGTATTCGTACTCGTACAATACACAGCTTTTAGATGTATGTACTATTGGTATATACAATCCAATGATCAGCTCTTAGCAGCCCATGTGAGTCACCTAACACATGTGGGAACCATCATTTGGCAACTAGCATGAAATATCTCATAAAATTACAAAAATATGAGTAATCATTCATGACTTATTTACATAAAACAAAATTACATATCCTTTATATCTAATCCATACACCAACGACCAAAAACACCTACAAACACTTTCATTCTTCAATTTTCTTCATCTAATTGATCTCTCTCAAGTTCTATCTTCAAGTTCTAAGTGTTCTTCATAAATTCCAAAAGTTCTAGTTTCATAAAATCAAGAATACTTTCAAGTTTGCTAGCTCACTTCCAATCTTGTAAGGTGATCATCCAACCTCAAGAAATCTTTGTTTCTTACAGTAGGTTATCATTCTAATACAAGGTAATAATCATATTCAAACTTTGGTTCAATTTCTATAACTATAACAATCTTATTTCAAGTGATGATCTTACTTGAACTTGTTTTCGTGTCATGATTCTGCTTCAAGAACTTCGAGCCATCCAAGGATCCATTGAAGCTAGATCCATTTTTCTCTTTTCCAGTAGGTTTATCCAAGGAAATTAAGGTAGTAACGATGTTCATAACAACATTCGATTCATACATATAAAGCTATCTTATTCGAAGGTTTAAACTTGTAATCACTAGAACATAGTTTAGTTAATTCTAAACTTGTTCGCAAACAAAAGTTAATCCTTCTAACTTGACTTTTAAAATCAACTAAACACATGTTCTATATCTATATGATATGCTAACTTAATGATTTAAAACCTGGAAACACGAAAAACACCGTAAAACCGGATTTACGCCGTCGTAGTAACACCGCGGGCTGTTTTGGATTAGTTAATTAAAAACTATGATAAACTTTGATTTAAAAGTTGTTATTCTGAGAAAATTATTTTTATTATGAACATGAAACTATATCCAAAAATTATGGTTAAACTCAAAGTGGAAGTATGTTTTCTAAAATGGTCATCTAGACGTCGTTCTTTCGACTGAAATGACTACCTTTATAAAAATGACTTGTAACTTATTTTTCCGACTATAAACCTATACTTTTTCTGTTTAGATTCATAAAATAGAGTTCAATATGAAACCATAGCAATTTGATTCACTCAAAACGGATTTAAAATGAAGAAGTTATGGGTAAAACAAGATTGGATAATTTTTCTCATTTTAGCTACGTGAAAATTGGTAACAAATCTATTCCAACCATAACTTAATCAACTTGTATTGTATATTATGTAATCTTGAGATACCATAGACACGTATACAATGTTTCGACCTATCATGTCGACACATCTATATATATTTCGGAACAACCATAGACACTCTATATGTGAATGTTGGAGTTAGCTATACAGGGTTGAGGTTGATTCCAAAATATATATAGTTTGAGTTGTGATCAATACTGAGATACGTATACACTGGGTCGTGGATTGATTCAAGATAATATTTATCGATTTATTTCTGTACATCTAACTGTGGACAACTAGTTATAGGTTACTAACGAGGACAGCTGACTTAATAAACTTAAAACATCAAAATATATTAAAAGTGTTGTAAATATATTTTGAACATACTTTAATATATATGTATATATTGTTATAGGTTCGTGAATCAACAGTGGCCAAGTCTTACTTCCCGACGAAGTAAAAATCTGTGAAAGTGAGTTATAGTCCCACTTTTAAAATCTAATATTTTTGGGATGATAATACATGCAGGTTTTATAAATGATTTACAAAATAGACACAAGTACGTGAAACTACATTCTATGGTTGAATTATCGAAATCGAATATGCCCCTTTTTATTAAGTCTGGTAATCTAAGAATTAGGGAACAGACACCCTAATTGACGCGAATCCTAAAGATAGATCTATTGGGCCTAACAAACCCCATCCAAAGTACCGGATGCTTTAGTACTTCGAAATTTATATCATATCCGAAGGGTGTCCCGGAATGATGGGGATATTTTTATATATGCATCTTGTTAATGTCGGTTACCAGGTGTTCACCATATGAATGATTTTTATCTCTATGTATGGGATGTGTATTGAAATATGAAATCTTGTGGTCTATTGTTACGATTTGATATATATAGGTTAAACCTATAACTCACCAACATTTTTGTTGACGTTTAAAGCATGTTTATTCTCAGGTGAATATTAAGAGCTTCCGCTGTTGCATACTAAAATAAGGACAAGATTTGGAGTCCATGTTTGTATGATATTGTGTAAAAACTGCATTCAAGAAACTGATTTCGATGTAACATATTTGTATTGTAAACCATTATGTAATGGTCGTGTGTAAACAGGATATTTTAGATTATCATTATTTGATAATCTACGTAAAGCTTTTTAAACCTTTATTGATGAAATAAAGGTTATGGTTTGTTTTAAAATGAATGCAGTCTTTGAAAAACGTCTCATATAGAGGTCAAAACCTCGCAACGAAATCAATTAATATGGAACGTTTTTAATCAATAAGAACGGGACATTTCAGTTGGTATCCGAGCGTTGGTCTTAGAGAACCAGAATTTTGCATTAATGTGTCTTATCGAGTTTGTTAGGATGCATTAGTGAGTCTGGACTTCGACCGTGTTTACTTGAAAAATGATTGCTTAATAAATTTTGTTGGAAACTATATATTTTTAACATGTGAATATTATGTGATATATTAATCTCTTAACGCGTTTGATATTATGTGATAGATGTCTACCTCTAGAACAAGTTCCATTGACTCACCTAATAATAATGAAGAGTCAAATGTAAATTGGAATGATTCGTGGACTGATTCACAAGTTCCCGAAGAGGAACCGGAAGAAGAGTCGGAACCGGAAGAAGAATCGGAACCGGAAGAAGAATCGGAACCGGATGAAGAAATAGAACCGGTGGGGGAAATAATAAAACGGTTAAGTAAAAGAAAATCCTCAACCAACCGACCAAGGTTAATTATGGTCAATGGTGTTTCCGCCAAGGAAGCAAAATATTGGGAGGATTACCAATTCTCCGATGAATCGGATTCCGACGAGAATTCCGATGATGTTATAGAAATTACCCCAACTGAATTTAAAAAGGCAAAAGAAAATAATAAGGGAAAGGGCATAAAAATAGAGAAATCTAATTCCAACCCCGATGAACTTTATATGTATCGTCAACCCCCGAAGTCCTTAAGTTGTAACAATGACCCGGGAACCTCTAAACCACCAGGTTTTTCTAAACCAATGTGGACAACGACGGCTCGTATTAGGGGAACATCATATATCCCTAGAAACTTGGCAAAACGAACCAAAACCGAAGAAGAAGAAACAAGCGAGTCGGAATAAGATAGTTATATTCGTGTGGTGTAATATATGTAATATAGTGTGCTTATGCTTTATGATATATGTAAAAATTGCTTGTATTAATAAGTATATTTTTTTTTATGAATCTAACTCTTGTCTATTTTACAGTATAAAAACACAAAATGGATAGACAACCCAATATTTTAAGAGACCTACCCGGAGACATGATTGATGAAATCTTGTCTAGAGTCGGCCAGAATTCCTCGGCACAACTATTTAAGGCGAGATCAGTTTGTAAGACATTCGAAGAACGTTCCAAGAATGTCTTGGTTTATAAGAGACTTTCGTTTGAAAGATGGGGGATATCACATTGGGAAACCCATAAGTTACGATGTGTTTACTTTGACGCATATATTGCGGGGAACCCAAATGCTATTTTACGCAACGGGTTAAGAAATTATTTTGACTCAATATATCCGAATATTGGACTTCGTAATTTAGAAAAAGCGGCTAACATGCAACATAAAGAAGCATGTTATGCTTACGGATTAGTAATGTTCGCTTCTCACCAAAGTGAGAACAAGAACATCGGGCTACAACTATTAAACAAAACGTTTCCACAAGTGACGGAGTCGGTAATTGGGGTAAGAAATGAGGTTTTTAGATTATTACGGGACTGTTGGACATTACGTAACCCTCGTCCCTTTGATGACATTACAACATGCTGTCTTATCAACGGCTATAATGGTTATGTTCCACAAGACCAAGGATGGGAAGTAGTCCTAGTAAAACCAGAATGCATGACTTGTTTCTGGACGTATGAATTACGTGTCTTTATTGCCTTTGCTGAACGACTTGTGTACTAGCTAGAATTATCTTCACAACTATCTTGTATCAAAGTTATTGTGTGCTATATTTCATGCTTTATGTAAAATAAGCGGTATTGTAAGTTTGTAAAATATTGTATAAAAGTTTGAACGCGAAATATTATTACAATCAGTTTTTCATATAGAATTGTAGTAGTTGAATTGTATATTAGCTACTAAGTATGAACTTAACGGGTAGGTACTACCCGAATTTAAACTTATAAAACGCTAATATGAAGAAAAAGCTTTTATAAATGAGTTCATATTATGCTACGAAATACTATTAACTACTCTTAATATTCTGTATGATTAACTTGTTCCATTTGACTATTTTGAAGGAAATGGCACCGACTACTCGACACACCGTGAATATGAATGAAGAGGAATTCCGTACTTTTGTAGCTTGAAACATAGCCGCAGTACAGGCTGCGCTACATACCAACAATAACCTTGGATCTAGCAGTACAGGAAATCGTGTAGGATGCACCTACAAAGAATTCACTGCCTGTAAACCTTTGGAATTTGATGGAACCGAAGGACCGATCGGATTGAAACGGTGGACCGAGAAGGTCGAATCGGTGTTTGCCATAAGTAAGTGTACTGAAGAGGACAAAGTGAAGTACGCTACGCATACCTTCACAGGTTCTGCGTTAACATGGTGGAATACCTATCTAGAGCAAGTGGGACAAGACGATGCGTACGCACTACCGTGGTCAGCATTCAAGCACTTGATGAACGAGAAGTACCGTCCGAGAACCGAGGTCAATAAGCTCAAGACAGAACTTAGAGGGTTACGAACCCAAGGATTTGATATTACCACGTACGAAAGACGATTCACAGAATTGTGCCTATTGTGTCCGGGAGCATTCGAAGATGAGGAAGAGAAGATCGACGCATTTGTGAAAGGATTACCGGAAAGAATCCAAGAAGATATAAGTTCACACGAGCCCGCCTCCATACAACAGGCATGTAGAATGGCTCACAAACTCGTGAACCAGATTGAAGAAAGAATTAAAGAACAGACTGCTGAAGAGGCCAATGTGAAGCAAGTCAAAAGAAAGTGGGGGGGAAAACGGTGATAAGAATCACCAATACAACAACAACAGCAATTACAACAATAATCGCAACAATTATCCCAACAATCGCAACATCAATCGCAACTACAACAAACGGCCCAACAACAACAACAATAATAACAACAGCAACTACAACAATCATCCCAACAACAATAATAACCGCAACAACAACAACAATCAGAAGCAGCTATGCCAAAGGTGTGAAAAGAATCACTCGGGGTTCTGCACCAAATTTTGCAACAAGTGTAAAAGAAATGGTCATAGCGCGGCGAAGTGTGAGGTCTACGGACCAGGGGTTAATAGAACGAAAGGAACAAATGGTGTCGGAACGAGTAATGGCGGAGCAAGTAGTGTCGGAGCAAGTTATGCCAATGTAGTTTGTTATAAATGTG
Source organism: Rutidosis leptorrhynchoides (assembly GCF_046630445.1). Lineage (NCBI taxonomy): Eukaryota > Viridiplantae > Streptophyta > Magnoliopsida > Asterales > Asteraceae > Rutidosis > Rutidosis leptorrhynchoides. The sequence continues at coordinate 450,801,462 of NC_092335.1, forward strand.
GAAAACCGGGCCACATTATTAGAAATTGCCCGAACCAGGAGAACACGAATGGACAAGGCCGTGGAAGAGTTTTCAATATTAATGCGGCAGAGGCACAGGAAGACCCGGAGCTTGTTACGGGTACGTTTCTTATTGACAATAAATCTGCTTACGTTTTATTTGATTCGGGTGCGGATAGAAGCTATATGAGTAGAGATTTTTGTGCTAAATTAAGTTGTCCATTGACGCCTTTGGATAGTAAATTTTTACTCGAATTAGCAAATGGTAAATTAATTTCAGCAGATAATATATGTCGGAATCGAGAAATTAAACTAGTTAGCGAAACATTTAAGATTGATTTGATACCAGTAGAGTTAGGGAGTTTTGATGTGATAATCGGTATGGACTGGTTGAAAGAAGTGAAAGCGGAGATCGTTTGTTACAAAAATGCAATTCGCATTATACGAGAAAAAGGAAAACCCTTAATGGTGTACGGAGAAAAGGGCAACACGAAGCTACATCTTATTAGTAATTTGAAGGCACAAAAACTAATAAGAAAAGGTTGCTATGCTGTTCTAGCACACGTCGAGAAAGTACAAACTGAAGAAAAGAGCATCAATGATGTTCCCGTCGCAAAAGAATTTCCTGATGTATTTCCGAAAGAATTACCGGGATTACTCCCACATCGATCCGTTGAATTTCAAATAGATCTTGTACCAGGAGCTGCACCAATAGCTCGTGCTCCTTACAGACTCGCACCCAGCGAGATGAAAGAACTACAAAGCCAATTACAAGAACTTTTAGAGCGTGGTTTCATTCGACCAAGCACATCACCGTGGGGAGCTCCTGTTTTGTTTGTCAAGAAGAAAGATGGTACATTCAGGTTGTGTATCGACTACCGAGAGTTGAACAAACTTACCATCAAAAACCGCTACCCACTACCGAGAATCGATGACTTATTTGATCAACTACAAGGCTCGTCTGTTTATTCAAAGATTGACTTACGTTCTGGGTATCATCAAATGCGGGTGAAAGAAGATGATATTCCAAAGACTGCTTTCAGAACACGTTACGGTCATTACGAGTTTATGGTCATGCCGTTTGGTTTAACTAATGCACCAGCTGTGTTCATGGACCTTATGAACCGAGTGTGTGGACCATACCTTGACAAGTTTGTCATTGTTTTCATTGATGACATACTTATTTACTCAAAGAATGACCAAGAACACGGTGAACATTTGAGAAAGGTGTTAGAAGTATTGAGGAAGGAAGAATTGTACGCTAAGTTTTCAAAGTGTGCATTTTGGTTGGAAGAAGTTCAATTCCTCGGTCACATAGTGAACAAAGAAGGTATTAAGGTGGATCCGGCAAAGATAGAAACTGTTGAAAAGTGGGAAACCCCGAAAACTCCGAAATACATACGCCAGTTTTTAGGACTAGCTGGTTACTACAGAAGGTTCATCCAAGACTTTTCCAGAATAGCAAAACCCTTGACTGCATTAACGCATAAAGGGAAGAAATTTGAATGGAATGATGAACAAGAGAAAGCGTTTCAGTTATTGAAGAAAAAGCTAACTACGGCTCCTATATTGTCATTGCCTGAAGGGAATGATGATTTTGTGATTTATTGTGATGCATCAAAGCAAGGTCTCGGTTGTGTATTAATGCAACGAATGAAGGTGATTGCTTATGCGTCTAGACAATTGAAGATTCACGAACAAAATTATACGACGCATGATTTGGAATTAGGCGCGGTTGTTTTTGCATTAAAGACTTGGAGGCACTACTTATATGGGGTCAAAAGTATTATATATACCGACCACAAAAGTCTTCAACACATATTTAATCAGAAACAACTGAATATGAGGCAGCGTAGGTGGATTGAATTATTGAATGATTACGACTTTGAGATTCGTTACCACCCGGGGAAGGCAAATGTGGTAGCCGATGCCTTGAGCAGGAAGGACAGAGAACCCATTCGAGTAAAATCTATGAATATAATGATTCATAATAACATTACTACTCAAATAAAGGAGGCGCAACAAGGAGTTTTAAAAGAGGGAAATTTAAAGGATGAAATACCCAAAGGATCGGAGAAGCATCTTAATATTCGGGAAGACGGAACCCGGTATAGGGCTGAAAGGATTTGGGTACCAAAATTTGGAGATATGAGAGAAATGGTACTTAGAGAAGCTCATAAAACCAGATACTCAATACATCCTGGAACGGGGAAGATGTACAAGGATCTCAAGAAACATTTTTGGTGGCCGGGTATGAAAGCCGATGTTGCTTAATACGTAGGAGAATGTTTGACGTGTTCTAAGGTCAAAGCTGAGCATCAGAAACCATCAGGTCTACTTCAAAAACCCGAAATCCCGGAATGGAAATGGGAAAACATTACCATAGATTTCATCACTAAATTGCCAAGGACTGCAAGTGGTTTTGATACTATTTGGGTAATAGTTGATCGTCTCACCAAATCAGCACACTTCCTGCCAATAAGAGAAGATGACAAGATGGAGAAGTTAGCACGACTGTATTTGAAGGAAGTCGTCTCCAGACATGGAATACCAATCTCTATTATCTCTGATAGGGATGGTAGATTTATTTCAAGATTCTGGCAGACATTACAGCAAGCATTAGGAACTCGTCTAGACATGAGTACTGCCTATCATCCACAAACTGATGGGCAGAGCGAAAGGACGATACAAACGCTTGAAGACATGCTACGAGCATGTGTTATTGATTTCGGAAATAGTTGGGATCGACATCTACCGTTAGCAGAATTTTTCTACAACAACAGCTACCATTCAAGCATTGAGATGGCGCCGTTTGAAGCACTTTATGGTAGAAAGTGCAGGTCTCCGATTTGTTGGAGTGAAGTGGGGGATAGACAGATTACGGGTCCGGAGATTATACAAGAAACTACCGAGAAGATCATCCAAATTCAACAACGGTTGAAAACCGCCCAAAGTCGACAAAAGAGCTACGCTGACATTAAAAGAAAAGATATAGAATTTGAAATTGGAGAGATGGTCATGCTTAAAGTTGCACCTTGGAAAGGCGTTGTTCGATTTGGTAAACGAGGGAAATTAAATCCAAGGTATATTGGACCATTCAAGATTATTGATCGTGTCGGACCAGTAGCTTACCGACTAGAGTTACCTCAACAACTCGCGGCTGTACATAACACTTTCCACGTCTCGAATTTAAAGAAATATTTTGCTAAAGAAGATCTCACTATTCCGTTAGATGAAATCCAAATCAACGAAAAACTTCAATTCATCGAAGAACCCGTCGAAATAATGGATCGTGAGGTTAAAAGACTTAAGCAAAACAAGATACCAATTGTTAAGGTTCGATGGAATGCTCGTAGAGGACCCGAGTTCACCTGGGAGCGTGAAGATCAGATGAAGAAGAAATACCCGCATCTATTTCCAGAAGATTCGTCAACACCTTCAACAGCTTAAAATTTCGGGACGAAATTTATTTAACGGGTAGGTACTGTAGTGACCCGAACTTTTCCATGTTTATATATATTAATTGAGATTGATATTTACATGATTAAATGTTTCCAACATGTTAAGCAATCAAACTTGTTAAGACTTGATTAATTGAAATATGTTTCATATAGACAATTGACCACCCAAGTTGACCGGTGATTCACGAACGTTAAAACTTGTAAAAACTATATGATGACATATATATGGATATATATATATAGTTAACATGATACTATGATAAGAAAACATATCATAAAGTATATTAACAATGAACTACATATGTAAAAACAAGACTACTAACTTAATGATTTTTAAACGAGACATATATGTAACGATTATCGTTGTAAAGACATTTAATGTATATATATCATATTAAGAGATATTCATACATGATAATATCATGATAATATAATAATTTAAAATCTCATTTGATATTATAAACATTGGGTTAACAACATTTAACAAGATCGTTAACCTAAAGGTTTCAAAACAACACTTACATGTAACGACTAACGATGACTTAACGACTCAGTTAAAATGTATATACATGTAGTGTTTTAATATGTATTTATACACTTTTGAAAGACTTCAATACACTTATCAAAATACTTCTACTTAACAAAAATGCTTACAATTACATCCTCGTTCAGTTTCATCAACAATTCTACTCGTATGCACCCGTATTCGTACTCGTACAATACACAGCTTTTAGATGTATGTACTATTGGTATATACACTCCAATGATCAGCTCTTAGCAGCCCATGTGAGTCACCTAACACATGTGGAAACCATCATTTGGCAACTAGCATGAAATATCTCATAAAATTACAAAAATATGAGTAATCATTCATGACTTATTTACATGAAAACAAAATTACATATCCTTTATATCTAATCCATACACCAACGACCAAAAACACCTACAAACACTTTCATTCTTCAATTTTCTTCATCTAATTGATCTCTCTCAAGTTCTACCTTCAAGTTCTAAGTGTTCTTCATAAATTCCAAAAGTTCTAGTTTCATAAAATCAAGAATACTTTCAAGTTTGCTAGCTCACTTCCAATCTTGTAAGGTGATCATCCAACCTCAAGAAATCTTTGTTTCTTACAGTAGGTTATCATTCTAATACAAGGTAATAATCATATTCAAACTTTGGTTCAATTTCTATAACTATAACAATCTTATTTCAAGTGATGATCTTACTTGAACTTGTTTTCGTGTCATGATTCTGCTTCAAGAACTTCGAGCCATCCAAGGATCCATTGAAGCTAGATCCATTTTTATCTTTTCCAGTAGGTTTATCCAAGGAAATTAAGGTAGTAATGATGTTCATAACATCATTCGATTCATACATATAAAGCTATCTTATTCGAAGGTTTAAACTTGTAATCACTAGAACATAGTTTAGTTAATTCTAAACTTGTTCGCAAACAAAAGTTAATCCTTCTAACTTGACTTTTAAAATCAACTAAACACATGTTCTATATCTATATGATATGCTAACTTAATGATTTAAAACCTGGAAACACGAAAAACACCGTAAAACCGGATTTACGCCGTCGTAGTAACACCGCGGGCTGTTTTGGGTTAGTTAATTAAAAACTATGATAAACTTTGATTTAAAAGTTGTTATTCTGAGAAAATGATTTTTATTATGAACATGAAACTATATCCAAAAATTATGGTTAAACTCAAAGTGGAATTATGTTTTCTAAAATGGTCATCTAGACGTCGTTCTTTCGACTGAAATGACTACCTTTATAAAAACGACTTGTAACTTATTTTTCCGACTATAAACCTATACTTTTTCTGTTTAGATTCATAAAATAGAGTTCAATATGAAACCATAGCAATTTGATTCACTTAAAACGGATTTAAAATGAAGAAGTTATGGGTAAAACAAGATTGGATAATTTTTCTCATTTTAGCTACGTGAAAATTGGTAACAAATCTATTCCAACCATAACTTAATCAACTTGTATTGTATATTATGTAATCTTGAGATACCATAGACACGTATACAATGTTTCGACCTATCATGTCGACACATCTATATATATTTCGGAACAACCATAGACACTCTATATGTGAATGTTGGAGTTAGCTATACAGGGTTGAGGTTGATTCCAAAATATATATAGTTTGAGTTGTGATCAATACTGAGATACGTATACACTGGGTCGTGGATTGATTCAAGATAATATTTATCGATTTATTTCTGTACATCTAACTGTGGACAACTAGTTATAGGTTACTAACGAGGACAGCTGACTTAATAAACTTAAAACATCAAAATATATTAAAAGTGTTGTAAATATATTTTGAACATACTTTAATATATATGTATATATTGTTATAGGTTCGTGAATCAACAGTGGCCAAGTCTTACTTCCCGACGAAGTAAAAATCTGTGAAAGTGAGTTATAGTCCCACTTTTAAAATCTAATATTTTTGGGATGAGAATACATGCAGGTTTTATAAATGATTTACAAAATAGACACAAGTACGTGAAACTACATTCTATGGTTGAATTATCGAAATCGAATATGCCCCTTTTTATTAAGTCTGGTAATCTAAGAATTAGGGAACAGACACCCTAATTGACGCGAATCCTAATGATAGATCTATTGGGCCTAACAAACCCCATCCAAAGTACCGGATGCTTTAGTACTTCGAAATTTATATCATATCCGAAGGGTGTCCCGGAATGATGGGGATATTTTTATATATGCATCTTGTTAATGTCGGTTACCAGGTGTTCACCATATGAATGATTTTTATCTCTATGTATGGGATGTGTATTGAAATATGAAATCTTGTGGTCTATTGTTACGATTTGATATATATAGGTTAAACCTATAACTCACCAACATTTTTGTTGACGTTTAAAGCATGTTTATTCTCAGGTGAATATTAAGAGCTTCCGCTGTTGCATACTAAAATAAGGACAAGATTTGGAGTCCATGTTTGTATGATATTGTGTAAAAACTGCATTCAAGAAACTGATTTCGATGTAACATATTTGTATTGTAAACCATTATGTAATGGTCGTGTGTAAACAGGATATTTTAGATTATCATTATTTGATAATCTACGTAAAGCTTTTTAAACCTTTATTGATGAAATAAAGGTTATGGTTTGTTTTAAAATGAATGCAGTCTTTGAAAAACGTCTCATATAGAGGTCAAAACCTCGCAACGAAATCAATTAATATGGAACGTTTTTAATCAATAAGAACGGGACATTTCATTTTCGGTCGACCGTTTCAATCCGATCGGTCCTTCGGTTCCATCAAATTCCAAAGGTTTGCAGGTAGTGAATTCTTTGTAGGAGCATCCTACACGATTTCTTGCGTCGTTAGCTGCATTGCTAGATTCAGAGTTATTGTTGGTATGTAGTGCAGCCTGTACTGCGGCTATGTTTGCAGCAAGAAAGGTACGGAATTCCTCTTCGCTCATATTCATGGTGTGTCGAGTAGTCGGTGCCATTTCCTTCAAATAGTCAATGAATCAAGTTATTCATACAGAATATTAAGAGTAGTCAATAGTATTTCGTAGCATGATAGGAACTCATTTATAAAAGCTTTTTCTTCGTATTAGCGTTTTATAATATATAATTCGGGTAATACCTACCCGTTAAGTTCATACTTAGTAGCTAACATACAATTCAACTACTACAATTCCATATGAAAAATTGATTATAATAATATTTCACATTCAAATATTTTTCAAACTTACAATTCTGCTATTTACATATAACATGAAATAGAGTACACAATAACCTGGATACAAGACAGTTTTGAAGACAGTTCTAGTTAATACGCAAGTCATTCAGCAAAGGCAATAAAGACACGTAATTTATAAGTCCAGAAACAAGTCATGCATTCTGATTTTACTAAGACTACTTCACATCCTTGGTCTAGTGGAACATAATCGTTGTGACCGTTGACAAGACAGCATGTTGTAACGTCGTCAAAGGGACGAGGGTTTCGTAATGTCCAACAGCCCCGTAATAATCTAAAAATCTTGTTTCTCACCCCAACTACTGAATCCGTCACTTGTGGGAAGGTTTTATTTAAAAGCTGTAATCCGATGTTCTTTTTCTCACTTTGGTGAGAAGCGAACATAACTAACCCGTAAGTATAACATGCTTCTTTATGTTGCATGTTAGAAGCTCTTTCTAACTCACGGAATCCTATGTTGGGATATGTTGAGTCAAAATAGGTTCTTAACCCGTAGCGTAAAATTGCATTTGGGTTCCCCGCATTCAATGCCTTAAAGAAAACACGGCGTAACTTAAAGTCTCCCTAATGTGATATACCCCACCTATCAAAGGAAAGCTTTTTATAAACTAAGGCATTTCTGGAAAGTCTTTCAAATGTTTGACAAGTTAATTTCACCATAACTAATTGTGCTGATGAATTCTGACCGACTCTATACAAGATTTCATCAATCGTATCCTCTGCTAGGTCTTCTAAAATATTCGGTTGTCTACCCTTAACGTCCATTTTGTGTTTTTATACTGTAAAATAGACAAGGATTAGATTCGTAAAAGATAATTAACAAACAATACAAGCAATTTTTACATAGAACATAAAAGTACAAGCACATTACAATACATATATTACACAACATGATTACAACCCTCTAATCTGAATCACTGGTTTCTTCTTCTTCGGACTTGGTTCGTTTTCCTAATTTTCTAGGGATATATGGTGTTCCTCTAATACGAGCCGTCATTTTCCACAATGGTTTAGAAAAACCTAGTGGTTTAGAGGTTTCCGGGTTATTGTTACAATTTAGGAAATACGGATGTTGCCGATACATATAAAGTTCATCGGGGTTAGAATCAGGTTTCTCTATTTTTATACGTTTTCCCTTATTATTTTCTTTTACTTTTTTAAATTGGATCGAGGTAATTTCTATAACATCATCGGAATCCTCATCGGGATTCGATTCATCGAAAAATTGGTAATCTTCTCAATATTTTGCTTCCTCGGTGGAAACACCATTGACCATTATTAACTTTGGACCATTGGTTGAAGATTTTCTTTTATTTAACCGTTTTTCTGTAGTTATTAATATTTCTTCCTCCGGAACCTCTTCTTCTTCTGGTTCCTCTTCTTCCGGTTCCTCCTCTTCCGGTTCTTCCTCTTCCGGTTCCTCCTCTTCCAGTTCTTCCTCAGGAATTTGTGAATCTTCCCAAAATATATTCGACTCTTCATTATTATTAGGCTAGTCGATGGGATTTGTATTAGAGGTAGACATCTATCACATAATATCAAACATGTTAAGAGATTAATATATCACATAATATTTTCAATATTAATAATATATAGTTTCCAACAAAAAGTGTTAAGCAATCGGTTTTAAAGAAAACACGGTCGAAGTCCAGACTCACTAATGCATCCTAACAAACTCGGTAAGGCACACTAATGCAAATTTCTGGTTCTTTAAGTCCAACGCTCGGATACCAACTAAAATGTCCCGTTCATATCGATTATAAATGTTTCATATTAATTGATCTCTTTGCGAGGTTTTGACCTCTATATGAGACGTTTTTCAAAGACTGCAATCGTTTTTTTAAAAACAAACCATAACCTTTATTTTATCGACAAGATTAAAAGGACACTACCTAGATTATCAAGAAATGATAATCTAAAAATATCACACTTACACACTACCAATACATATTGGTTTACAATATTAATATGTTACGACAAAGTAAATTTCGAATGCAGTTTTAAACAATATTATACAAGCATGCTGACACCGAATCTTGTCCATATTTTAGCATGCAACAGCGGAAGCTCTTAATAATCACCTGAGAATAAACATGTTTTAAACGTCAACAAAAAATGTTGGTGAGTTATAGGTTTAACCTATATATTTATTAAATCGTAATAATAGACCACAAGATTTCCATTTCCATTTTTCAATAATATGCGAACTGCATAAAAACCATTCATATGTTGAACACCTGGTAACCGACATTAACAAAATGCATATAGAATTTCCCCAAAATAGAAATCCATCTGTATTAATAACTCGAAGTACTAAAGCATATCATTTTTCGGTATGGGGTGAGTTAGTGCCCGTAGATCTACCTTTAAGATTCGCGTCAATTAGGGTGTCTGTTCCCTAATTCTTAGGCTACCAAGCTAAAAGGGTGATATTCGGTATTCATAATCCAACATAGAATGTAATTTCAAGTACTTGTGTCTATTTTGTAAAACCTTTATAAAACTGCATGTATTCACATCCCAAAAATATTAGATTTAAAAGTGGGACTATAACTCACTTTCATAGATTTTTTCGTCGTCGAAAAATAAGACTTGGCCACTGGTCGATTCACGAACCTATAACAATATGTACATATACATCAAAGTATGATCGAAATATATTTACAACATTTTTATTACGTTTTAAAATGATTTAAGTTTATTAAGTCAGCTGTCCTCGTTAGTAACCTACAACTAGTTGTCCACAGTTAGATGTACAGAAATAAATCGATAAATATTATCTTGAATCAATCCACGACCCAGTGTATACGTATCTCAGTATTGATCACAACTCAAACTATATATATTTTGGAATCAACCTCAACCCTGTATAGCTAACTCCAACATTCACATATAGAGTGTCTATGGTTGTTCCGAAATATATATAGATGTGTCGACATGATAGGTCGAAACATTGTATACGTGTCTATGGTATCTCAAGATTACATAATATACAATACAAGTTGATTAAGTTATGGTTGGAATATATTTGTTACCAATTTTCACGTAGCTAAAATGAGAAAAATTATCCAATCTTGTTTTACCCATAACTTCTTCATTTTAAATCCGTTTTGAGTGAATCAAATTGCTATGGTTTCATATTGAACTCTATTTTATGAATCTAAACAGAAAAAGTATAGGTTTATAGTCGGAAAAATAAGTTACAAGTCGTTTTTGTAAAGGTAGTCATTTCAGTCGAAAGAACGACGTCTAGATGACCATTTTAGAAAACATACTTCCACTTTGAGTTTAACCATAATTTTTGGATATAGTTTCATGTTCATAATAAAAATCATTTTCTCAGAATAACAACTTTTAAATCAAAGTTTATCATAGTTTTTAATTAACTAACCCAAAACAGCCCGCGGTGTTACTACGACGGCGTAAATCCGGTTTTACGGTGTTTTTCGTGTTTCCAGGTTTTAAATCATTAAGTTAGCATATCATATAGATATAGAACATGTGTTTAGTTGATTTTAAAAGTCAAGTTAGAAGGATTAACTTTTTTTGCGAACAAGTTTAAAATTAACTAAACTATGTTCTAGTGATTACAAGTTTAAACCTTCGAATAAGATAGCTTTATATATATGAATCGAATGATGTTATGAACATCATTACTACCTAAAGTTCCTTGGATAAACCTACTGGAAAAGAGAAAAATGGATCTAGCTTCAACGGATCCTTGGATGGCTCGAAGTTCTTGAAGCAGAATCATGACACGAAAACAAGTTCAAGTAAGATCATCACTTGAAATAAGATTGTTATTGTCACACCCCCAGTTAGGGCCTGGGTGAAATGTGACTTAATATCAAATCAACCAACATATTATAATATACGAGAACAATACTAAATGATAAAACAAACTTTATTGAGCACGCAGCGGAAAATGAAACGTAGTTACAATGATAGGAATAACAATAATGGAAATGTTCACATGCAGAAGTAATAAATGCGATATCTCTTGATCCTATGTCCAAGTAGCATCACATAAGCAGTAAGTATAAGAGCTTGAATCAAACAGCACCTGAGACAAAACATGCTAAAGTGTCAACCAAAAGGTTGAGTGAAGTTCATAGGTTTAACAAATAAGTTTGACCGTTTGTTTTAGACCACAAGATTTAATTTGTAAGGTTGATCTCCCGCAGGATCAAAAAGTTATGCCAGTGCGTGATATTTAGACTAAACGTTCAAGTTTGCCCCATGACAAGTTGTGTCTGTCCTTGTCGGTTTAATTTCATTATCAAGTAATACAAAGACTTAGTCAAATGTATCGGGGACGTTACTCCCGATAGGCCTACCCCCAATAAATAAGCATGCCGCAGCACTTAAAAATATCACTGTAGGGACTTAGTCGGACATAGCCGGGTATAGCATAGTTTTAGCAGTTGGTACTTGTGTCTAAATTGTAAATAGTAAAAGCAGCATGTGTCTCACCCCAAATAAGTTAAATAAGTTTGCTAGCAATAAAGAGTGGGGCTATGAATTCACCTTAGTAAGTAGAGAGAGAGTTATTCCTTGGAATAAAGAGTTGAACGAGTGAGCAGGAAAGTCAACCTATTGACATTTAAGAGTAGTTAAGTGTTTTGCCCATGTTTAAGTTTAAGTATGTGTTTAAGTATAGTTTGTTTTACTAAGTTTCTATTCCTAGTAAGTTACTATTTTTATAATGTTTCCATTTTTAGAAAGTTTCTTATTTTACTAAGTTTCTATGACTATAGAGTTTCTACTTTTATGAGTGTTTTTCATTTTAGGATACTTGCCGTATTAGATAAGCTTCCAATCACCCCTTTCCCTTCGAATGGCTAATTTAGATCTAGGGGCTTGAGCCATAGGACCCTTTAAATCGGAAGTCCAAACCCTCTGCCTAGAATCTCGTAGAAACCATTCGTCAAGAAAGTTCGAAGATCTATACATCTCTAATACATATCCCAAAATATTTTTGTGCTACAATATAAGTAGTAGGTTATAGGTGCTAGTAATAGTAATAGTGTATACATGTTAAGTACTAGTATAAGTAGTATTAGGGTTTAAGGTTTTAATATGTATATGTATATATAATTCGTATATATACATAAAAATATATTTTTTTTTACATGTATATATGTATATATAAATCTAGGAGTGTTTATGTATATACTTATGAATAACAAGTTTATAATATGAATATGAATTAACAAAGATTAAAGTTTATGTAAATAGTTTAGGGTTTATGTTATACCTTTGAAGATTCAAGATAATTAACAAAGAAAAGATGAACACGATGAAGATGGAAGATCAAAGCCTTAAAAATCTTGAAGAACTCCTTGAAGATTCTTGAAGAACACGAAGAACAAGCTTGAAGATCCGAATACCACAAGAGAGGGAGAGGGAGAGATTGTTTTTGAGAGAGGATTTTGGTGTGATTTGTGAATGAGAAACTAGGAGTTTATATAGTGCAAGTATTAGAGTGTTAGTCAACATAAGGATGTTCTAATTAATGATTTTATTTTATTTTATAATTTTTAGTCAACAATAGGTGGTACTAGTTTATATATATATTATTTTAATTTTTAGTCAACATAAGGATGTAATTGTTTAAGATTCTTTAGTCTCATTATTATTACTATTATTACTATTATTATTTTTTACATTTACTACATGATAAGTATTATTTTCTTTTTACTAATTCATGACTTGTATATATTTAGTTCTCAATTGTTTTATTATTTATATAAATGTCAATTTTTATTTATTACTTATAGGTTATCAGTTATAATATTACATAAATGCATAAATTTTAATTAGCAGTGAGTGTCGACTAACAGTTTATTATTTTAATTATTGCACAAAGTTAATTAATATGTTTTCTAACTCTTAATACTTAACAATTGTTGATTAAAGTTTAATCATTAAGTTTTGATTATATTGTTTGGGCATTTAATATTGGAAAAATATATAATGGAAAAATGAGGGTCGTTATAGTACCTCCCCGTTATTGAAAACTTCGTCCCGAAGTTTTTAGGTAGTTTTCTCGTTTGCATCAGCAGTTGAGAAGAGATGGGGATATTTCCGTTTCATATGGTCTTTGCGTTCCCAGGTATATTCGGGGCCTCTACGCGAATTCCACCGGACTTTAACGATAGGTATATTGCTTTTACGCGTTTGTTTGACCTCTCCTTCCATGATTTCTATAGGTTCTTCAACGAAGTGCATTTGCTCATCAATGCGGACATCATCCAGAGGAATAACGAGTGTGTCATCGGCAAGACACCGTTTAAGATTTGAGACATGAAACACATCATGTACTTGACTAAGTTCGGTTGGCAGTTCTAATCGGTATGCCACGGGACCGACTCTTTTAGTGATTGTGAATGGTCCAACATATCGTGGACTGAGTTTACTTCACTTACCGAAGCGGACAACACCTTTCCAAGGGGATACTTTCAACATGACTTTATCTCCAACTTGGTATTCGATGTCTTTTCGTTTCTTATTGGCATAGCTTTTCTGTCGGCTACGGGCAGTTTCTAAACGTTGCTTGATTTGAACGATCTTTTCGGTAGTTTCGTGAATAATTTCAGGACCAGTTAAATGTCTGTCCTCAAGTTCATCCCAACACAAAGGGGATCTACACTTCCGTCCATATAAAGCTTCAAAAGGTGCAGCCTTAATGCTGGAGTGATAACTGTTATTATAAGAAAATTCAACCAAAGGTAGATGTCTATCCCATCCTTTGCCGAAATCGATTGCACAAGCACGTAGCATATCCTCCATAGTTTGAATGGTTCGTTCACTTTGACCATCGGTTTGCGGATGATAAGCTGTACTCATGTCGAGTTGAGTTCCAAGAGCAGATTGTAAAGTTTTCCAAAATCTAGAAACAAATCGACTATCGCGATCAGAAATGATCGAGATAGGAACACCATGACGTGAGACGATTTCTTTAATATAAAGCTGTGCTAATCTCTCCATCTTGTCGGTTTCCTTGATTGGTATGAAATGTGCAGATTTAGTAAGACGATCAACTACGACCCAAATAGTATCGTTACCGTTCGAAGTCTTAGGTAACTTAGTAACGAAGTCCATAGTGATACCTTCCCACTTCCACTGCGGAATGTCGGGTTGTGTCAATAGACCAGAAGGCTTTTGATGTTCGGCCTTGACTTTCAAACAAGTGAGACACTTACTAACATAAGTAGCAATATCGGCTTTCATGTTAGGCCACCAGTAGAATTCCTTCACATCGTGATACATCTTACTGGAACCGGGATGGATAGAATATCTAGTCTTATGTGCTTCATCCAAGACTAGTTCGCGAAGATTACCAAAACGAGGAACCCAGATTCTATTGCCAAAGTACCGTGTACCATTAGCTTTCACTTGAAGTTGGTTCTCAAAACCAATAGGTCCTTCACCTTCGATAAGTGTCGGTCTAATAGCTTCCAATTGAGCTTCACAGATTCGTGAAATAAGATTCGATTTGATTTTTAGGTTTAAAGCACGAACACGTTTAATATCGTCTTTTCGACTAAGGGCATCGGCAACTACATTCGCCTTGCCAGGATGATATTTCAGCTCACAATAATAATCGTTCAATGTCTCGAGCCATCGACTTTGCCTCATATTCAGCTGTTTTTGATCAAAGATGTGTCGAAGACTTTTATGGTCAGTGTACACCGTAAAGTGATTACCATAGAGATAATGTCTCCATATCTTTAATGCAAATACCACGGCACCTAACTCTAGGTCATGTGTGGTATAGTTTACTTCATGTTTCTTCAACTGTCTAGATGCATAGGCGATAACCTTCTCTCGTTGCATTAAAACACAACCAAAGCCATGCTTTGAGGCATCGCAGTAAACAACAAAGTCGTCGGTACCTTCAGGTAAAGAAAGAATCGGGGCTGTGGTCAACTTCTCCTTCAGAATCTTGAAAGCAGATTCCTGTTCTTCAGACCACTCAAATTTCTTCCCTTTTTGAGTCAGCTTTGTAAGAGGTTTGGCAATGAGAGAAAAATCTTTTATAAACCTTCGATAGTAACCGGCAAGTCCCAAAAATTGACGAATATGCTTTGCAGTCTTTGGTATCTCCCAGTTCTGAATAGCAGTAATCTTAGCTGGATCGACATGTATTCCGTTTCTATCAACAACATGTCCGAGAAATTGTACGGTTTTGAGCCAAAACTCGCACTTAGAAAATTTAGCATAAAGTTGTTCCTTTCGTAAGAGTTCAAGAATCATGCGCAAATGTTGCTCATGCTCTTTCTCATTCTTCGAATAGATCAAGATGTCGTCAATGAATACGATGACAAATTTGTCAAGATACGGTTTACAAACACGATTCATGAGGTCCATGAACACGGCAGGAGCATTAGTTAAACCAAAAGGCATGACACAGAATTCATAGTGCCCATAACGAGTGCGAAAAGCAGTCTTAGGAATATCGGATTCCTTGACCTTGAGTTGGTGATAACCGGATCTTAAATCAATCTTTGAATAAACACTTGACCCTTGAAGTTGGTCAAATAGATCATCAATACGTGGCAACGGATAACGGTTCTTGATAGTAAGCTTGTTAAGTTCGCGGTAATCAATGCACATCCTTAATGTACCATCCTTCTTTTTAACAAACAGAATAGGAGCTCCCCAAGGGGACGAGCTTGGACGAATGAAACCTTTATCCAATAGTTCTTGGAGTTGGTTGGATAATTCCTTCATTTCGGAAGGTGCTAAACGGTATGGTGCTTTAGCAACAGGAGCAGCACCAGGAGTTAAATCAATTTGGAATTCAACTTGTCGAGGAGGTGGAATACCCGGAAGATCTTCGGGAAACACATCGGGAAAGTCTTTAACTACTGGTACATCTTCAATTCGCTTCTCTTTCGATTCAATCAGATTAACGTGGGCTAGAATAGCTGGATAACCTTTCATAAGGTATTTGCGGGTTTTAATACAGGAGATAATATTGAGATTGGAACCACTCTTTTCACCTTGGATAATAAGAGTCTCTCCATTTCCTAATGGAACATGAACGGTTTTATCGTAACACATGATCGCAGCTCTTAATGGACGTAACCAATCCATTCCAACTACGACATCGAAACTTCCTAGCTCGACCGGCAAAAGGTCTATCTTAAATTCTTTGCTGGCTAAGATTAGGTTGCAGTTTTTATAAATTTTATCAACTTTCATGATCTTTCCATTGGCTACTTCTACTAATCGTTTAGTTTCTAAGGGTTGAGGCTTTTCAGTAAATAGGGTACAAAATTCATTAGATACGTAACTTCGGTCGGCACCCGTATCGAATAAAATAGTTGCGTAGCAATTATTGACGAGATACGTACCCGTGATGACCTCATCTTCATCTCGGGCTTCAGCAGCAGTAATAACAAATGCACGACCCTTTGCAGCAGTAGTATTGGCTCCAGTAGCAGGATTATCTCTCTTCTTAGGGCAATTTGGACTAATGTGTCCCTTTTCCCCACAAGTATAACAAGTAGGAGGAGCTTTGGCAGGAACAATAGATTTATTCTTTGGAGGAGTCCTACACGTCTTAGCTACGTGTCCCACTTTCTTACACAACGAACAAGTGGCAGTGCACTGACCCGGGTGATGCCTTTCACAACGAACACAAAAAGGATAAGTGCCCTTATAATTCGTCCTTGTACTATCCATAAGCTTTTTACTAACATTCTGAGTTGAACCTTGAGACGGCTCAAACTTCCTCTTACCATCATTACCCTTGGTTTCAACTTGCTTATTGGCCGACGCCCTTCTTCTCTTGGCCAACATGAGATTTTGTGCCATGAGAATCACAGCATCCAAAGTAACCTTCTCAGCAGCAATAACATTCCCTTGAACATCCTCGGGAAGACCTTCAATATACCGCTCAATTCTTCTAGCTTCAGTAGGAAACATTTCAGGACATAGAGTAGAAAGCTCCAGATAACGATTGGTATAATTCTCAATGTCAGTACCCTTGACCCTGAGTTCCCAGAACTCAGCTTCAAGCTTCTGAACTTGACTCCTTGGGCAGAATTTGTTGACCATCATACTTTTGAGTTCGTCCCATGGAATTGCATTAGCATTATCAATTCCTACGGACTTGGCATAAGCAGTCCACCAAGTTAAAGCATTACCACCCAACGAGCTAGTGGCATACTTTACTCGATCATCATCACCACAGTTGCAAATACGGAAAATAGATTCCATCTTTTCGAACCAACGAACTAGTTCGACAGCTTCTTCGTTTCCCTTAAAAGCGGGAGGGTGACAGTTTGTAAAGTCCTTGTAGGAACAAGGTTTTGGTTGAGTATTAGCATGATTAGCTTGGGCGTTGCCTTGGGCAGCAGCGAGTAACTGTTGGAATTGCTCAGTAGTTAACACAACGTTGTTAACGGTAGGTGCAGCTGGACGAACCATGATGTCACTACATAAAAGTGAACATATATTTGATAAGTTTAACAAGTTATAAGTTTGAGTAATCACAAGTATGAATAAACTAAAGTATTGATATCGCATGATATTAATAAAACACTTTATATTATTAGAACGAGGCATTAAATAAGCCTTTATTACACGATTCGGAAATAGAAATTGTTTAAGGCACAGCCTTTACATAGATGGAAAATAGGAAAAATAACTAGGAAATATTAAGATTGAAGTAGTCTTCATATTTCGTCTCCAACCTTCTTCATAAACTCCTCAACTTTCTCATTTTTCGACTTTTGTTTCTCATAGAGATACTCGAAGTTGTCATAAAGGTTGGTAACACGACTGTTTACGGCATTAGTGTTGTACTCTCTTATGGCAAGTTGTTCGTCGACTCGACCTTTCTCCATTTTCATTCGGACATCAACATCCTCCTTGAGGTAAGCAAGTGATTGCTTTCCCCAGCGAGTGTTGCGTTCTTCCTCGCACTTTAGCATCAGCAACTCCTTTCTTAGCTCGATGTTTTCTTTCATAAGTTTCTTCATTCGACGATCCGCTCTTTCCATGTGGCGAAGTAGACCTCCAATGTTTCTCTCGGTATCGTTTCGTAATCTCATGATTTCATACTTAGGACCATCATAAAAAGGAGATCGGGCTCTCTTCCTTGATGGACCAACTTCTTCATGCCGTTTTCCCTTATCTTGGGTTCTCGGAGTTGGGTAGTATTGAGGAGACCCATGTGAATCTAAAATAGTATTCGGGCTATAATTCAGCGGTGGTGAAGCAGGATTATAAAGAGGACTTCGAACTGGTCTCGAAGTTGAAGAGTGTCCAACACCTACTTCGGTGGTAGGGTTGTGAGTTGCTTTGTTGGACTTGTTAACGCTTGAGCTTGACATCCTATCATTAGGAAAGAGACCTTGATTAGAATCTTTGAGTCAAGTTTATTAAAGCATAATTGTTAAGATTATACGACAATCCTAAGTGCTTTAAGTCCAAGGCAGGAAAGGTTATAGTTTCCTAGATTGCTAAGGCACCCTAGCTAACAAGTAAGGCACACATAAAAATGCAATCCTGGTTCTCTATAACAGCCTGGTTTGCTCTGATACCAATCTGTCACACCCCCAGTTAGGGCCTGGGTGAAATGTGACTTAATATCAAATCAACCAACATATTATAATATACGAGAACAATACTAAATGATAAAACAAACTTTATTGAGCACGCAGCGGAAAATGAAACGTAGTTACAATGATAGGAATAACAATAATGGAAATGTTCACATGCAGAAGTAATAAATGCGATATCTCTTGATCCTATGTCCAAGTAGCATCACATAAGCAGTAAGTATAAGAGCTTGAATCAAACAGCACCTGAGACAAAACATGCTAAAGTGTCAACCAAAAGGTTGAGTGAAGTTCATAGGTTTAACAAATAAGTTTGACCGTTTGTTTTAGACCACAAGATTTAATTTGTAAGGTTGATCTCCCGCAGGATCAAAAAGTTATGCCAGTGCGTGATATTTAGACTAAACGTTCAAGTTTGCCCCATGACAAGTTGTGTCTGTCCTTGTCGGTTTAATTTCATTATCAAGTAATACAAAGACTTAGTCAAATGTATCGGGGACGTTACTCCCGATAGGCCTACCCCCAATAAATAAGCATGCCGCAGCACTTAAAAATATCACTGTAGGGACTTAGTCGGACATAGCCGGGTATAGCATAGTTTTAGCAGTTGGTACTTGTGTCTAAATTGTAAATAGTAAAAGCAGCATGTGTCTCACCCCAAATAAGTTAAATAAGTTTGCTAGCAATAAAGAGTGGGGCTATGAATTCACCTTAGTAAGTAGAGAGAGAGTTATTCCTCGGAATAAAGAGTTGAACGAGTGAGCAGGAAAGTCAACCTATTGACATTTAAGAGTAGTTAAGTGTTTTGCCCATGTTTAAGTTTAAGTATGTGTTTAAGTATAGTTTGTTTTACTAAGTTTCTATTCCTAGTAAGTTACTATTTTTATAATGTTTCCATTTTTAGAAAGTTTCTTATTTTACTAAGTTTCTATGACTATAGAGTTTCTACTTTTATGAGTGTTTTTCATTTTAGGATACTTGCCGTATTAGATAAGCTTCCAATCACCCCTTTCCCTTCGAATGGCTAATTTAGATCTAGGGGCTTGAGCCATAGGACCCTTTAAATCGGAAGTCCAAACCCTCTGCCTAGAATCTCGTAGAAACCATTCGTCAAGAAAGTTCGAAGATCTATACATCTCTAATACATATCCCAAAATATTTTTGTGCTACAATATAAGTAGTAGGTTATAGGTGCTAGTAATAGTAATAGTGTATACATGTTAAGTACTAGTATAAGTAGTATTAGGGTTTAAGGTTTTAATATGTATATGTATATATAATTCGTATATATACATAAAAATATATTTTTTTTTACATGTATATATGTATATATAAATCTAGGAGTGTTTATGTATATACTTATGAATAACAAGTTTATAATATGAATATGAATTAACAAAGATTAAAGTTTATGTAAATAGTTTAGGGTTTATGTTATACCTTTGAAGATTCAAGATAATTAACAAAGAAAAGATGAACACGATGAAGATGGAAGATCAAAGCCTTAAAAATCTTGAAGAACTCCTTGAAGATTCTTGAAGAACACGAAGAACAAGCTTGAAGATCCGAATACCACAAGAGAGGGAGAGGGAGAGATTGTTTTTGAGAGAGGATTTTGGTGTGATTTGTGAATGAGAAACTAGGAGTTTATATAGTGCAAGTATTAGAGTGTTAGTCAACATAAGGATGTTCTAATTAATGATTTTATTTTATTTTATAATTTTTAGTCAACAATAGGTGGTACTAGTTTATATATATATTATTTTAATTTTTAGTCAACATAAGGATGTAATTGTTTAAGATTCTTTAGTCTCATTATTATTACTATTATTACTATTATTATTTTTTACATTTACTACATGATAAGTATTATTTTCTTTTTACTAATTCATGACTTGTATATATTTAGTTCTCAATTGTTTTATTATTTATATAAATGTCAATTTTTATTTATTACTTATAGGTTATCAGTTATAATATTACATAAATGCATAAATTTTAATTAGCAGTGAGTGTCGACTAACAGTTTATTATTTTAATTATTGCACAAAGTTAATTAATATGTTTTCTAACTCTTAATACTTAACAATTGTTGATTAAAGTTTAATCATTAAGTTTTGATTATATTGTTTGGGCATTTAATATTGGAAAAATATATAATGGAAAAATGAGGGTCGTTATAGTTATAGTTATAGAAATTGAATCAAAGTTTGAATATGATTATTACCTTGTATTAGAATGATAACCTACTGTAAGAAACAAAGATTTCTTGAGGTTGGATGATCACCTTACAAGATTGGAAGTGAGCTAGCAAACTTGAAAGTATTCTTGATTTTATGTAACTAGAACTTGTAGAATATATGAAGAACACTTAGAACTTGAAGATAGAACTTGAGAGAGATCAATTAGATGAATAAAATTGAAGAATGAAAGTGTTTGTAGGTGTTTTTGGTCGTTGGTGTATGGATTAGATATAAAGGATATGTAATTTTGTTTTCATGTAAATAAGTCATGAATGATTACTCATATTTTTGTAATTTTATGAGATATTTCATGCTAGTTGCCAAATGATGGTTCCCACATGTGTTAGGTGACTCACATGGGCTGCTAAGAGCTGATCATTGGAGTGTATATACCAATAGTACATACATCTAAAAGCTGTGTATTGTACGAGTACGAATACGGGTGCATACGAGTAGAATTGTTGATGAAACTGAACGAGGATGTAATTGTAAGCATTTTTGTTAAGTAGAAGTATTTTGATAAGTGTATTGAAGTCTTTCAAAAGTGTATAAATACATATTAAAACACTACATGTATATACATTTTAACTGAGTCGTTAAGTCATCGTTAGTCGTTACATGTAAATGTTGTTTTGAAACCTTTAGGTTAACGATCTTGTTGAATGTTGTTAACCCATTGTTTATTATAACAATTGAGATGTTAAATTGTTATATTATTATGATATTATAATATATAATATATCTTAGTATGATATATATACAGTTAAATGTCGTTACAACGATAATCGTTACATATATGTCTCGTTTCGAAATCATTAAGTTAGTAGTCTTATTTTTACATATGTATTTCATTGTTAATACACTTAATAATATATTTACTTATCATTTAACATAATTAACCAAGTGTATCAATATCTTAATATGATTCATATGTACCTAGTAAGACGTTGTTATAACGATAATCGTTATATATATCGTTTTCGAGTTTCTTAAATTAATAGTCTCATTTTTATGTATATAACTCATTGTTAAAATACCTAATGAGATACATACTTATAATAAAATCATGTTAACTATATATATAACCATATATATGTCATCGTATAGTTTTTACAAGTTTTAACGTTCGTGAATCACCGGTCAACTTGGGTGGTCAATTGTCTATATGAAACATATTTCAATTAATCAAGTCTTAACAAGTTTGATTTCTTAACATGTTGGAAACATTTAATCATGTAAATATCAATCTCAATTAATATATATAAACATGGAAAAGTTCGGGTCACTACAGTACCTACCCGTTAAATAAATTTCGTCCTGAAATTTTAAGCTGTTGAAGGTGTTGACGAATCTTCTGGAAATAGATGCGGGTATTTCTTCTTCATCTGATCTTCACGCTCCCAGGTGAACTCGGGTCCTCTACGAGCATTCCATCGAACCTTAATAATTGGTATCTTGTTTTGCTTAAGTCTTTTAACCTCACGATCCATTATTTCGACGGGTTCTTCGATGAATTGAAGATTTTCGTTGATTTGGATTTCATCTAACGGAATAGTGAGATCTTCTTTAGCAAAACATTTCTTCAAATTTGAGACGTGGAAAGTGTTATGTACAGCCGCGAGTTGTTGAGGTAACTCAAGTCGGTAAGCTACTGGTCGGACACGATCAATAATCTTGAATGGTCCAATATACCTTGGATTTAATTTCCCTCGTTTACCAAATCGAACAACGCCTTTCCAAGGTGCAACTTTAAGCATGACCATCTCTCCAATTTCAAATTCTATATCTTTTCTTTTAATGTCAGCGTAGCTCTTTTGTCGACTTTGGGCGGTTTTCAACCGTTGTTGAATTTGGATGATCTTCTCGGTTGTTTCTTGTATAATCTCCGGACCCGTAATCTGTCTATCCCCCACTTCACTCCAACAAATCGGAGACCTGCACTTTCTACCATAAAGTGCTTCAAACGGCGCCATCTCAATGCTTGAATGGTAGCTGTTGTTGTAGGAAAATTCTGCTAACGGTAGATGTCGATCCCAACTGTTTCCGAAATCAATAACACATGCTCGTAGCATGTCTTCAAGCGTTTGTATCTTCCTTTCACTCTGCCCATTAGTTTGTGGATGATAGGCAGTACTCATGTCTAGACGAGTTCCTAATGCTTGCTGTAATGTCTGCCAGAATCTTGAAATAAATCTGCCATCCCTATCAGAGATAATAGAGATTGGTATTCCATGTCTGGAGACGACTTCCTTCAAATACAGTCGTGCTAACTTCTCCATCTTGTCATCTTCTCTTATTGGCAGGAAGTGTGCTGATTTGGTGAGACGATCAACTATTACCCAAATAGTATCAAAACCACTTGCAGTCCTTGGCAATTTAGTGATGAAATCCATGGTAATGTTTTCCCATTTCCATTCCGGGATTTCGGGTTTTTGAAGTAGACCTGATGGTTTCTGATGCTCAGCTTTGACCTTAGAACACGTCAAACATTCTCCTACGTATTTAGCAACATCGGCTTTCATACCCGGCCACCAAAAATGTTTCATGAGATCCTTGTACATCTTCCCCGTTCCAGGATGTATTGAGTATCTGGTTTTATGAGCTTCTCTAAGTACCATTTCTCTCATATCTCCAAATTTTGGTACCCAAATCCTTTCAGCCCTATACCGGGTTCCGTCTTCTCGAATATTAAGATGCTTCTCCGATCCTTTGGGTATTTCATCCTTTAAATTTCTCTCTTTTAAAACTCCTTGTTGCGCCTCCTTTATTTGAGTAGTAAGGTTATTATGAATCATTATATTCATAGATTTTACTCGAATGGGTTCTCTGTCCTTCCTGCTCAAGGCATCGGCTACCACATTTGCCTTCCCCGGGTGGTAACGAATCTCAAAGTCGTAATCATTCAATAATTCAATCCACCTACGCTGCCTCATATTCAGTTGTTTCTGATTAAATATGTGTTGAAGACTTTTGTGGTCGGTATATATAATACTTTTGACCCCATATAAGTAGTGCCTCCAAGTCTTTAATGCAAAAACAACCGCGCCTAATTCCAAATCATGCGTCGTATAATTTTGTTCGTGAATCTTCAATTGTCTAGACGCATAAGCAATCACCTTCGTTCGTTGCATTAATACACAACCGAGACCTTGCTTTGATGCGTCACAATAAATCACAAAATCATCATTCCCTTCAGGCAATGACAATAAAGGTGCCGTAGTTAGCTTTTTCTTCAATAACTGAAACGCTTTCTCTTGTTCATCATTCCATTCAAATTTCTTCCCTTTATGCGTTAATGCAGTTAAGGGTTTTGCTATTCTGGAAAAGTCTTGGATGAACCTTCTGTAGTAACCAGCTAGTCCTAAAAAACTGGCGTATGTGTTTCGGAGTTTTCGGGGTTTCCCAATTTTCAACAGTTTCTATCTTTGCCGGATCCACCTTAATACCTTCTTTGTTCACTATGTGACCGAGGAATTGAACTTCTTCCAACCAAAATGCACACTTTGAAAACTTAGCGTAAAATTCTTCCTTCCTCAATACTTCTAACACCTTTCTCAAATGTTCACCGTGTTCTTGGTCATTCTTTGAGTAAATAAGTATGTCATCAATAAAAACAATGACAAACTTGTCAAGGTATGGTCCACACACTCGGTTCATAAGGTCCATGAACACAGCTGGTGCATTAGTTAAACCAAACGGCATGACCATAAACTCGTAATGACCGTAACGTGTTCTGAAAGCAGTCTTTGGAATATCATCTTCTTTCACCCGCATTTGATGATACCCGGAACGTAAGTCAATCTTTGAATAAACAGACGAGCCTTGTAGTTGATCAAATAAGTCGTCGATTCTCGGTAGTGGGTAGCGGTTCTTGATGGTAAGTTTGTTCAACTCTCGGTAGTCGATACACAACCTGAATGTACCATCTTTCTTCTTGACAAACAAAACAGGAGCTCCCCACGGTGATGTGCTTGGTCGAATGAAACCAAGCTCTAAAAGTTCTTGTAATTGGCTTTGCAGTTCTTTCATCTCGCTGGGTGCGAGTCTGTAAGGAGCACGAGCTATTGGTGCAGCTCCTGGTACAAGATCTATTTGAAATTCAACGGATCGATGTGGGGGTAATCCCGGTAATTCTTTCGGAAATACATCGGGAAATTCTTTTGCAATGGGAACATCATTGATGCTCTTTTCTTTAGTTTGTACTTTCTCGACGTGTGCTAGAATAGCATAGCAACCTTTTCTTATTAGTTTTTGTGCCTTCAAATTACTAATAAGATATAGCTTCGTGTTGCCCTTTTCTCCGTACACCATTAAGGGTTTTCCTTTTTCTCGTATAATGCGAATTGCATTTTTGTAACAAACGATCTCTGCTTTCACTTCTTTCAACCAGTCCATACCGATTATCACATCAAAACTCCCTAACTCTACTGGTATCAAATCAATCTTAAATGTTTCGCTAACCAGTTTAATTTCTCGATTCCGACATATATTATCTGCCGAAATTAATTTACCATTTGCTAATTCGAGTAAAAATTTACTATCCAAAGACGTCAATGGACAACTTAATTTAGCACAAAAATCTCTACTCATATAGCTTCTATCCGCACCCGAATCAAATAAAACGTAAGCAGATTTATTGTCAATAAGAAACGTACCCGTAACAAGCTCCGGGTCTTCCTGTGCCTCTACCGCATTAATATTGAAAACTCTTCCGCGGCCTTGTCCATTCGTGTTCTCCTGGTTCGGGCAATTTCTAATAATGTGGCCCGGTTTTCCACATTTATAACAAACTACACTGGCATATCTTGCTCCGACACTACTTGCTCCGCCATTACTCGTTCCGACACCATTTGTTCCTTTCGTTCTGTTAACCCCTGGTCCGTAGACCTCACACTTCGCCGCGCTATGACCATTTCTTTTACACTTGTTGCAAAATTTGGTGCAGAACCCCGAGTGATACTTTTCACACCTTTGGCATTGCTGCTTCTGATTGTTGTTGTTGTTGCGGTTGTTATTGTTGTTGGGATGATTGTTGTAGTTGCTGTTGTTGTTGTTGTTGTTGTTGTTGTTGTTGTTGTTGGACCGTTTGTTGTAGTTGCGATTGATGTTGCGATTGTTGGGATAATTGTTGCGATTATTATTGTAATTGCTGTTGTTGTTGTATTGGTGATTCTTATCACCGTTTTCCTCCCACTTTCTTTTGACTTGCTTCACATTGGCCTCTTCAGCCGTCTGTTCTTTAATTCTTTCCTCAATCTGGTTCACTAGTTTGTGAGCCATTCTACATGCCTGTTGTATGGAGGCGGGCTCGTGTGAACTTATATCTTCTTGGATTCTTTCCGGTAATCCTTTCACAAACGCGTCGATCTTCTCTTCCTCATCTTCGAACGCTCCCGGACACAATAGGCACAATTCTGTGAATCGTCTTTCGTACGTGGTAATATCAAATCCTTGGGTTCGTAACCCTCTAAGTTCTGTCTTGAGCTTATTGACCTCGGTTCTGGGACGGTACTTCCCGTTCATCAAGTGCTTGAATGCTGACCACGGTAGTGCGTACTCATTGTCTTGTCCCACTTGCTCTAGATAGGTATTCCACCATGTTAACGCAGAACCTGTGAAGGTATGCGTAGCGTACTTCACTTTGTCCTCTTCAGTACACTTACTTATGGCAAACACCGATTCGACCTTCTCGGTCCACCGTTTCAATCCGATCGGTCCTTCGGTTCCATCAAATTCCAAAGGTTTGCAGGCAGTGAATTCTTTGTAGGTGCATCCTACACGATTTCCTGTACTGCTAGATCCAAGGTTATTGTTGGTATGTAGCGCAGCCTGTACTGCGGCTATGTTTCAAGCTACAAAAGTACGGAATTCCTCTTCATTCATATTCACGGTGTGTCGAGTAGTCGGTGCCATTTCCTTCAAAATAGTCAAATGGAACAAGTTAATCATACAGAATATTAAGAGTAGTTAATAGTATTTCGTAGCATAATATGAACTCATTTATAAAAGCTTTTTCTTCATATTAGCGTTTTATAAGTTTAAATTCGGGTAGTACCTACCCGTTAAGTTCATACTTAGTAGCTAATATACAATTCAACTACTACAATTCTATATGAAAAACTGATTATAATAATATTTCGCGTTCAAACTTTTACACAATATTTTACAAACTTACAATACCGCTTATTTTACATATAGCATGAAATATAGCACACAATAAATTTGATACAAGATGGTTGTGAAGATAATTCTAGCTAGTACACAAGTCGTTCAGCAAAGGCAATAAAGACACGTAATTCATACGTCCAGAAACAAGTCATGCATTCTGGTTTTACTAGGATTACTTCCCATCCTTGGTCTTGTGGAACATAACCGTTATGGCCGTTGATAAGACAGCGTGTTGTAATGTCGTCAAAGGGACGAGGGTTACGTAATGTCCAACAGTCCCGTAACAATCTAAAAACCTCATTTCTTACCCCAATTACCGACTCCGTCACTTGTGGGAACGTTTTGTTTAATAGTTGTAGCCCGATGTTCTTGTTCTCACTTTGGTGAGAAGCGAACATTACTAATCCATAAGCATAACATGCTTCTTTATGTTGCATGTTAGCCGCTTTTTCTAAATCACGAAGTCCAATATTCGGATATATTGAGTCAAACTAATTTCTTAACCCATTGCGTAAAATAGCATTTGGGTTCCCCGCAATATATGCGTCAAAGTAAACACATCGTAACTTATGGATTTCCCAATGTGATATCCCCCATCTTTCGAACGAAAGCCTTTTATAAACCAAGGCATTCTTGGAACATTCTTCGAATGTCTTACAAACTGATCTCGCCTTAAATAGTTGTGCCGAAGAATTCTGACCGACTCTAGACAAGATTTCATCAATCATGTCTCCGGGTAGGTCTCTTAAAATATTGGGTTGTCTATCCATTTTGTGTTTTTATACTGTAAAATAGACAAGAGTTAGATTCATAAAAAAATACTTATTAATACAAGCAATTTTTACATATATCATAAAGCATAAGCACACTATATTACATATATTACACCACACGAATACAACTATCTTATTCCGACTCGCTTGTTTCTTCTTCTTCGGTTTTGGTTCGTTTTGCCAAGTTTCTAGGGATATATGATGTTCCCCTAATACGAGCCGTCGTTTTCCACATTGGTTTAGAAAAACCTGGTGGTTTAGAGGTTCCCGGGTCATTGTTACAACTTAAGGACTTCGGGGGTTGACGATACATATAAAGTTCATCGGGGTTGGAATTAGATTTCTCTATTTTTATGTCCTTTCCCTTATTATTTTCTTTTGACTTTTTAAATTCAGTTGGGGTAATTTCTATAACATCATCGGAATTCTCGTCGGAATCCGA
Organism: Rutidosis leptorrhynchoides; assembly: GCF_046630445.1. Lineage (NCBI taxonomy): Eukaryota > Viridiplantae > Streptophyta > Magnoliopsida > Asterales > Asteraceae > Rutidosis > Rutidosis leptorrhynchoides. Next base: position 450,829,892 of record NC_092335.1, read on the forward strand.
TTCATCGGAGAATTGGTAATCCTCCCAATATTTTGCTTCCTTGGCGGAAACACCATTGACCATAATTAACCTTGGTCGGTTGGTTGAGGATTTTCTTTTACTTAACCGTTTTATTATTTCCCCCACCGGTTCTATTTCTTCATCCGGTTCCGATTCTTCTTCCGGTTCCGACTCTTCTTCCGGTTCCTCTTCGGGAACTTGTGAATCAGTCCACGAATCATTCCAATTTACATTTGACTCTTCATTATTATTAGGTGAGTCAATGGGACTTGTTCTAGAGGTAGACATCTATCACATAATATCAAACGCGTTAAGAGATTAATATATCACATAATATTCACATGTTAAAAATATATAGTTTCCAACAAAATTTGTTAAGCAATCATTTTTCAAGTAAACACGGTCGAAGTCCAGACTCACTAATGCATCCTAACAAACTCGATAAGACACACTAATGCAAAATTCTGGTTCTCTAAGACCAACGCTCGGATACCAACTGAAATGTCCCGTTCTTATTGATTAAAAACGTTCCATATTAATTGATTTCGTTGCGAGGTTTTGACCTCTATATGAGACGTTTTTCAAAGACTGCATTCATTTTAAAACAAACCATAACCTTTATTTCATCAATAAAGGTTTAAAAAGCTTTACGTAGATTATCAAATAATGATAATCTAAAATATCCTGTTTACACACGACCATTACATAATGGTTTACAATACAAATATGTTACAACAAAATAAGTTTCTTGAATGCAGTTTTTACACAATATCATACAAGCATGGACTCCAAATCTCGTCCTTATTTAAGTATGCGACAGCGGAAGCTCTTAATAATCACCTGAGAATAAACATGCTTAAAACGTCAACAAAAATGTTGGTGAGTTATAGGTTTAACCTATATATATCAAATCATAATAATAGACCACAAGATTTCATATTTCAATACACATCCCATACATAGAGATAAAAATTATTCATATGGTGAACACCTGGTAACCGACATTAACAAGATGCATATATAAGAATATCCCCATCATTCCGGGACACCCTTCGGATATGATATAAATTTCGAAGTACTAAAGCATCCGGTACTTTGGATGGGGTTTGTTAGGCCCAATAGATCTATCTTTAGGATTCGCGTCAATTAGGGTGTCTGTTCCCTAATTCTTAGATTACCAGACTTAATAAAAAGGGGCATATTCGATTTTGATAATTCAACCATAGAATGTAGTTTCACGTACTTGTGTCTATTGTGTAAATCATTTATAAAACCTGCATGTATTCTCATCCCAAAAATATTAGATTTTAAAAGTGGGACTATAACTCACTTTCACAGATTTTTACTTCGTCGGGAAGTAAGACTTGGCCACTGGTTGATTCACGAACCTATAACAATATATACATATATATCAAAGTATGTTCAAAATATATTTACAACACTTTTAATATATTTTGATGTTTTAAGTTTATTAAGTCAGGTGTCCTCGTTAGTAACCTACAACTAGTTGTCCACAGTTAGATGTACAGAAATAAATCGATAAATATTATCTTGAATCAATCCACGACCCAGTGTATACGTATCTCAGTATTGATCACAACTCAAACTATATATATTTTGGAATCAACCTCAACCCTGTATAGCTAACTCCAACATTCACATATAGAGTGTCTATGGTTGTTCCGAAATATATATAGATGTGTCGACATGATAGGTCGAAACATTGTATACGTGTCTATGGTATCTCAAGATTACATAATATACAATACAAGTTGATTAAGTTATGGTTGGAATATATTTGTTACCAATTTTCACGTAGCTAAAATGAGAAAAATTATCTAATCTTGTTTTACCCATAACTTCTTCATTTTAAATCCGTTTTGAGTGAATCAAATTGCTATGGTTTCATATTGAACTCTATTTTATGAATCTAAACAGAAAAAGTATAGGTTTATAGTCGGAAAAATAAGTTACAAGTCGTTTTTGTAAAGGTAGTCATTTCAGTCGAAAGAACGACGTCTAGATGACCATTTTAGAAAACATACTTCCACTTTGAGTTTAACCATAATTTTTGGATATAGTTTCATGTTCATAATAAAAATCATTTTCTCAGAATAACAATATTTAAATCAAAGTTTATCATAGTTTTTAATTAACTAACCCAAAACAGCCCGCGGTGTTACTACGACGGCGTAAATCCGGTTTTACGGTGTTTTTCGTGTTTCCAGGTTTTAATTCATTAAGTTAGCATATCATATAGATATAGAACATGTGTTTAGTTGATTTTAAAAGTCAAGTTAGAAGGATTAACTTTTGTTTGCGAACAAGTTTAGAATTAACTAAACTATGTTCTAGTGATTACAAGTTTAAACCTTCGAATAAGATAGCTTTATATATATGAATCGAATGATGTTATGAACATCATTACTACCTTAAGTTCCTTGGATAAACCTACTGGAAAAGAGAAAAATGGATCTAGCTTCAACGGATCCTTGGATGGCTCGAAGTTCTTGAAGCAGAATCATGACACGAAAACAAGTTCAAGTAAGATCATCACTTGAAATAAGATTGTTATAGTTATAGAAATTGAATCAAAGTTTGAATATGATTATTACCTTGTATTATAATGATAACCTACTGTAAGAAACAAAGATTTCTTGAGGTTGGATGATCACCTTACAAGATTGGAAGTGAGCTAGCAAACTTGAAAGTATTCTTGATTTTATGTAACTAGAACTTGTAGAATATATGAAGAACACTTAGAACTTGAAGATAGAACTTGAGAGAGATCAATTAGATGAATAAAATTGAAGAATGAAAGTGTTTGTAGGTGTTTTTGGTCGTTGGTGTATGGATTAGATATAAAGGATATGTAATTTTGTTTTCATGTAAATAAGTCATGAATGATTACTCATATTTTTGTAATTTTATGAGATATTTCATGCTAGTTGCCAAATGATGGTTCCCACATGTGTTAGGTGACTCACATGGGCTGCTAAGAGCTGATCATTGGAGTGTATATACCAATAGTACATACATCTAAAAGCTGTGTATTGTACGAGTACGAATACGGGTGCATACGAGTAGAATTGTTGATGAAACTGAACGAGGATGTAATTGTAAGCATTTTTGTTAAGTAGAAGTATTTTGATAAGTGTATTGAAGTCTTTCAAAAGTGTATAAATACATATTAAAACACTACATGTATATACATTTTAACTGAGTCGTTAAGTCATCGTTAGTCGTTACATGTAAATGTTGTTTTGAAACCTTTAGGTTAACGATCTTGTTGAATGTTGTTAACCCATTGTTTATTATAACAATTGAGATGTTAAATTGTTATATTATTATGATATTATAATATATAATATATCTTAGTATGATATATATACAGTTAAATGTCGTTACAACGATAATCGTTACATATATGTCTCGTTTCGAAATCATTAAGTTAGTAGTCTTATTTTTACATATGTATTTCATTGTTAATACACTTAATAATATATTTACTTATCATTTAACATAATTAACCAAGTGTATCAATATCTTAATATGATTCATATGTACCTAGTAAGACGTTGTTATAACGATAATCGTTATATATATCGTTTTCGAGTTTCTTAAATTAATAGTCTCATTTTTATGTATATAACTCATTGTTAAAATACCTAATGAGATACATACTTATAATAAAATCATGTTAACTATATATATAACCATATATATGTCATCGTATAGTTTTTACAAGTTTTAACGTTCGTGAATCACCGGTCAACTTGGGTGGTCAATTGTCTATATGAAACATATTTCAATTAATCAAGTCTTAACAAGTTTGATTTCTTAACATGTTGGAAACATTTAATCATGTAAATATCAATCTCAATTAATATATATATAAACATGGAAAAGTTCGGGTCACTACAATAGGTTCGTGAATCAACCAGTGGCCAAGTCTTACTTCCCGACGAAGTAAAAATCTGTGAAAGTGAGTTATAGTCCCACTTTTAAAATCTAATATTTTTGGGATGAGAATACATGCAGGTTTTATAAATGATTTACAAAATAGACACAAGTACGTGAAACTACATTCTATGGTTGAATTATCAAAATCGAATATGCCCCTTTTTATTAAGTCTGGTAATCTAAGAATTAGGGAACAGACACCCTAATTGACGCGAATCCTAAAGATAGATCTATTGGGCCTAACAAACCCCATCCAAAGTACCGGATGCTTTAGTAATTCGAAATTTATATCATATCCGAAGGGTGTCCCGGAATGATGGGGATATTCTTATATATGCATCTTTTTAATGTCGGTTACCAGGTGTTTACCATATGAATGATTTTTATCTCTATGTATGGGATGTGTATTGAAATATGAAATCTTGTGGTCTATTATTACGATTTGATATATATAGGTTAAACCTATAACTCACCAACATTTTTGTTGACGTTTAAAGCATGTTTATTCTCAGGTGAATGCTAAGAGCTTCCGCTGTTGCATACTAAGATAAGGACAAGATTTGGAGTCCATGTTTATATGATATTGTGTAAAAACTGCATTCAAGAAACTGATTTCGATGTAACATATTTGTATTGTAAACCATTATGTAATGGTCGTGTGTAAACAGGATATTTTAGATTATCATTATTTGATAATCTACGTAAAGCTTTTTAAACTTTTATTTATGAAATAAAGGTTATGGTTTGTTTTAAAAATGAATGCAGTCTTTGAAAAACGTCTCATATAGAGGTCAAAACCTCGCAACGAAATCAATTAATATGGAACGTTTTTAATCAATAAGAACGGGACATTTCAAGTAAGATGTTGTTATAACGATAATTGTTATATATATCGTTTCGAGTTTCTTAATTCAATAATCTCATTTTTATGTATATCACTCATTGTTAATACACTTAGTAAGATACTTACTTATCATAATCTCATGTTAACCATATATATATCCATATATATATATCTATATATATCATGTAGTATTTACAAGTTTTTAACGTTCATCAATCGCCGGTCAACTTGGGTGGTCAGTTGTCTACATGAAACTCATTTCAAATAATCAAGTCTTAACAAGTTTGATTGCTTAACATGTTGGAAATATTTAATCATGTAAATATTGTTTTCATTTAATATATAATCATGGAAAAGTTCAGATCACTACATAACCCACCCTCTATGACATTGTGGTGTCTTAACACCGCGACAAGCTCACATGTCATTAAATCCCGGAGTGGCGTCTTAACACCGCGACTAACCTACTCATTACCTATTATGTGGTGTCTTAACACCGCGACTACCCCACATTCCATTAATTTCCGGAGTGGCGTCTTAACACCGCGACTAGCCCACTCGTTACGTATTATGTGGTGTCTTAACACCGCGACTACCCCACATTTCACGCCACACAAATAAATACATTATATACATACATGCATAATTATTCCACTCACCTTAACGATTCGGTGACGGTTTTATACCCCCAAAAGCTTCAAAGCAAAGTACCTAATACAATAAGTACTCAATCAACACACATACTAGTTGGACTAAACACCAACAATTCACTCATGTGCATTTAATGACTTAAAATGCATTATATGCCCCATTTACACCAAAACCGTCCATTTAAGGTCAAGACCATCGTAAATCACTAAAAACTAGTGATTAAGGTCCAACAACACTAACTAATACAAAATTGGGGTATTTCATACCCATCTTTCCCAACTAAGTCAATCATTATCCATTTAACCATTTTAAAGTCAACACACCCATTTCGGGTCATCCACTAACCCAATTAACACCCATTCACTTAATAACTAGGTGTGCTAGTAATTAACTAACCAATTATGACTCATAATTTCATTTATCATTTCAAAACCCTAGGTTAGTCATCTTTGAGTCCTCATGACCCAATCTTACCCAAGAACACCCAAAATCACCAAATATGGTTTTTGTGTTCATCACTAACCCAAAACCCTAACCCTTAAACAAATTAAAATAAGGAAATCAAGGTTAGAGCATACCACCAAAATCACAACGTAGCTAGTGATTAGATGAACAACTTTAATACACGCGATTTGGCCCTAAATCAACTTCTTCCTCCTTGCTTTGAGCTTTCTCTCTCTCAAAGTGTTTCTCCCTCTAGAACTTCCACACAACTGGCTTCTAATGCCCTAAACTCGTCCCCTTGTGAAAAGACAAGAATGCCCCTCATTTAACTTTAATTTAAAAAGCAGGAATCTGTGCACAGGAGCAGTGTGCCACGCGCACCCTTAAGTGTGCGCTGAGCGCACCATGGCCTGGACAGTCTCTGACCTCTGTTTAATTACACAATACTTTCCGCACTTTATGTACCCTATATACTCTTCTGTACAATAAATTATCAGGTCTTACATTCCTTAACACGGATAGTCTCCAATTTCCACTTTAATCATCTTGTTCTTATTTCGAAACACTAAAAACCCTTAACTCATCGATTGAATGTGATGGCAAAGCACCGGAGCCTGAGGTATCTAACAACCCAAGAAACAAGATTATGCCAAGAACGGAGCCAATTAAGTTTAAAATGTCTTGTAGTATGTTAGTATATTATGTCTCTTAAGCAGCTTTTATTTGGATATTTTGGTCAGATTGTATATGGACAAGCATGTTAAGAACTTTTGTAGTTTGGCTATTAATGTTATATGCATATATAAAAGTGTTGTAATAAAAGCCTTAAGAGTTCTAAATTTTTTACTATTCATAAGATTTTATCATTTAGATAAAGGGGAAATATATTTGAAATGTTGTATTAATTACTCCCTCTGTTCCAGCACAAGTGTCCACTTTGAATTTTTTCAGTATTCCTTACTCAATTTTGACTTTAAATATTTTTGTTGGTGTTATATAATATTTGATAAATCTTCTATTAATGAAAATACAATTAAAACTCAATTCATTCATATAATTTTCATCAAATATTATTTAACATGAACATAGATATTTATAGTCAAAGTTGACAAATAGATACTGTTAAAAGTTAAAGTGGACACTTCTAGTGAGACAGGCGTAGTATGTTATTTGCTAGTTTATTGATAATGAACAGCAAAAATAGTACGCAAAATTATTAACCATTCCATCCCATCAGATAAGGTACCAATACTTATCAGGTGTACAAAATAAACTAGAAATTATTCTTCAAAATAACATTAAAAACAACAACAAAATTACCTGAGTACATATTAGTAGGGGTGTTCATTGATATTAATAGACCTCAACAAACCGGATATGATGTTCTTCGATAGATCACATGTTGGCGGATCAAGCCAAAGAAAAAGTGTGCAACCATGATTCTGACAACAAATTCAAATTAGCTAGGTAATCTCTAATTTAAAGACACAAAATAATCAAAACAACCAACATATTAGGGCTTCATCTACTCACCTTAAACAAACAATTGTAGTATCGTCTTCTTGGGTTACGGGGAGTCCATGATGTACGAACGGTAGCTCCTTTCCCACGATTGTAGTTTATAGTCATTCGATTAGGGTTTAAAAGACTAACGAGCGATGAATCAAATCCCATGAAGAACATATTTCTAACGCCTTAAATGATGGACTATCCATAAATCTTCACATGAAATGCATGTCAAAATGACAAAACGAAATAAACTAACGTTCAATTAACGATTGGACCATTTACGAAAGAAATGCAAAATAATGAACTATTCATCATAAAAAAAATATTGAACTATCCACACAATTTATGAAAGAAACAAATAACTATGTTAGAAAGTATTGGGATCAGATTATTAACCTCATCATTTCCCTTCTTTGAGGATACAGCAGAATCACAGCAGGCTACAGCAATTGACAGCTCGATATCTTCCACAAATAGATTTAGGCTCCTTTCCTTGTATAAACAAACTAGCCGTTTGTATTGTATAGTATAAATAGGACCCTGCAAATGTAAAGTTCACTTATCTTTTTCAAGCAATACAATTACAATACAGATTTATATTCAAAACATGGCATCAGAGCTTGTGTTGAAGATTTAATCCTTCAATCACAGCAACTCAAATCATCTGCCTTTTTTTTCTTTTTTTTTGCTTCTTTTCTCTCTTGAGTGGTTATCATGCCTGGAGAGGATGACATCCAAAACCCAAACAACCAACTTACCACAGAATTAACTAGCCAATTGGCTAGGTAAATCCAAGCCAACAGTGAAAACCAATCACAAAGGCATCCTGATTCGTTGAAAATCAGTGTTGCCCTTAACAACTCAAATTTTTCACTTTGGCCTCGTATGATTAAGGTTGCCATCGGAGGTAAATCCGAGACCCTCCTTAATCATTTAACCGAGGATCCACCAACAAGCAACAACCAAAAATGGAACCAGGATGACCTGGTGGTGTTTTCCTGGATCATTCAAAACATAGAACCACAGATTGCAAGCAATCTGACCCAGTTTCCAACAGCAAAGGCACTATGGAATGCTCTCATCACCACCTACAGTTCAGGCAAAGACAAATTGCAAACATCCGATTTACATGTTAAAGCCAACAATATCAGACAAGATGGCAAGTCTATTGAAGAATTGTGGCTAAAACTCCAAGGAATCTGGGGAGAGATCGAAATGAGAGATCCAAATCCAATGGGGCATCCGAATGATATTGTCAAATACAATAACATCAGGTCAGAACAAAAACTGTTTCAATTTTTAAATGCCTTAGACCATAAACATGACAATATCAAACGCGAGCTTTTTAGAATTGAACCTTTACCCACTGTCGAAGGAGCTTATGCCGCAATTCGTAAAGAAAATGCACATCAATACATATTTAACAATAAAACAGATGTCCTTACCCAATCTGGCATAGCCAGTGGCCTAATATAACCGGCATCGAAATCAAAAGATTCCGACGGCCATGGATTGCTATCAAAGAACCACCGCCGGTCAGACTATAAGTCATCATCCGGGGATAAGGACAACCTAAAGTGTGATGAGTGTGGTATGAAACGACACACCAAGGACCAGTGCTTTAGAATCGTAGGATATCCGGAATGGTGGAATGACGGGCATAAAAAAGGAAAAGCTTCCATAGCAATGGCGGCTACAACCAAAGACAACCAAGAGACCACCAATTCTGGTACAATCAATCAAGGTGGTTTCGGATTACTTGCAGCCGAACCATCATCTTCATCTGGTAGAGGTAACGATAGGCTAGGGTTAGGGTTCATAGAACCCAAATCACCCAAATCAATTTCACAGACCACAAAATTGGGCGGGTTAGAACAAACGAACGGGTTAGGGTGTTTTGTCCCAAACCAGTGTCAAAAACCCCATTTTAAACCCCCAAGTTTTGTTTTTGACACCAACAGTCCCTATGGTAATGTTTATAATAAAACCTCCCCAAGTTTTGTATTTGACACCAACAGTCCCTGTGGTAATGCTTATAATAAAACCTCCAACAATAAAAATTTACAAACTAAGTCCCAAGTCAATATTTCGTCAACTAATATCGTTTCTAATAAAACAAAAGGTAATGAGTGGATCATCGATTGTGGTGCCACCGACACCATGATATTTAATAAAAATGATATCATTATTAACACAAAACCAAACAAAACAAGGATTAAAACTTCTAATGGCGGGATTATACAAGTCAAGGGCGGGGGAATGGTTGAAATTTCACCGACTTTAAAACTAAAAAATTGTCTCTACGTTCCCGCTCTTTCTCATAAATTATTATCTGTGAGTCATGTAACAAAAGAACTTAATTGTACCGTTTTATTACACCCTACATTCTGCATTTTACAGGACATCAGAACGGGGGAGATAATTGGGCGTGGTACTGAACGAGATGGTTTGTACTATGTGGATGAGGTCACTCAAGATGGTAGTATCATGCTAGCTCACGGGACTCCTGACAGACAAGTCTGGTTGTGGCATAGACGTCTTGGCCATCCGTCTGCCGGTTATTTACACATTTTATTTCCTAGTTTGTTTTCTTCCAATAAAAGCATTGAATGTGAAACCTGTATTTTGGCTAAAAGCCATCAAAACTCGTTTAAAACTAGTAATACAAGAACTGAACGTCCTTTTGCTTTAATTCATTCCGATGTATGGGGACCCGCAAGGGTTAATGGGGGGCATAATTTTCGATATTTCTTATTATTTATTGATGATTGCACTCGTATGACTTGGACATATTTTTTAACCAACAAATCCGAAGTGTTTGATAAATTTACTACTTTCTCAAACATGATTCAAACACAATTCCAAAGCAAAATACAAGTTTTAAGATCCGATAATGGTGGTGAATTTGTCAACACTCAAATGAAACTTTTCTGTGAAGAAAAAGGTATTATCCATCAAATCACATGTCCCCACACACCTCAACAAAACGGGGTAGCCGAAAGAAAAAATCGTATTTTATTAGAAATAACCCGTGCTCTAATGATTGAGTCCAAAGTCCCAAGATCTTTTTGGCCAGAAGCTCTTGCCACAGCTACCTACCTTGTGAATAGACTCCCGACCAAAGTTCTAGAACTTAAAAAACCCCTCGAAGCCTTAACTAAGTTTTATAAACCCCCATCTAATCTCACATTAAAACCTCGAATATTTGGGTGCACTGTGTTTGTTCACATTCCTAAAACTGAACGAACCAAATTAGATGCATGTGCTGAAAAATGTGTCTTTGTGGGATATGGGGTGAATCAAAAGGGGTACAGATGTTATAGTCCTAGAAGGAAACACATGTTCACTACAATGAACTGTGATTTCCTAGAAACAGAATACTTCTATACCCAACACACAAGTCAGGGGGAGAACGACTCTGGTGACACTGTGAGTTGGCTAGACATACCATCATCTGAAGAAGTGACTCATAATACCACTCCACAGAGTACTCCACCGGTCAGTACCTCCGACAATGATCTTCCCAACCATACAGAGGTAAACCCTGAATCACCTGATACTAATGTTACTAATGATGAAAATTTAGAAAATGTTTCAGTACAGGAAAACAACGAAACACTTCCTGAAAATGAAACACAAGAAAGTGATTCAGGAGAACAACAAGAACAAGAACAATATGTTCTTCCTCTAAGAATCAACCGAGGGGTTCCTCCCAGGAGATACTCTCCTGAGAGAACATCTTCAAGATCAAGATATCCAATGGCGAACATTGCTAGAGGAAACTTATCTAAAGAAGCCACAAATTTCACTTCCGCATTATACACTGAAGACATCCCAGCCACCGTTGAACAAGCTCTAAAATCTCCAAAATGGAGAAAAGCAATGGAAGAAGAGATGAATGCTCTAAAAACAAATAATACGTGGGAAATATGTGTTCTTCCAGAATCAAAGAAACCAGTTGGATGCCGATGGGTATTCACAATCAAACACAAAGCAGATGGATCTGTTGAAAGGTACAAAGCTCGGCTTGTTGCTAAGGGGTACACTCAAACTTACGGTGTTGATTACTCAGAGACTTTTTCACCAGTTGCAAAAATCGACAATATTAGAGTTCTTTTCTCCGTTGCTGCAAACAAAGACTGGCCACTCCACTAATTTGATGTTAAAAATGCATTCCTTCATGGTGAACTCAAAGAAGAAGTCTACATGGAAGGTCCTCCCGATTTCACATCAGACTTCAAAGAAAGGGAAGTTTGTCATCTTAAAAAATCTCTTTACGGATTAAAACAATCCCCTCGGGCTTGGTTTGGGCGTTTTACTATAGCTATGAAAAATTACGGTTTTAAACAAAGTAACTCCGACCATACTCTTTTCCTAAAACGAAGAGGGAACCTTATCACATGTCTCATTATTTATGTTGACGACATGATTATTACAGGAAACGACCAAGAAGAAATTGTAAACTTAAAAACTAACCTCTCTAAAGAATTTGAAATGAAAGACCTAGGAAGACTTAAATATTTTTTGGGAATCGAAGTCTTACGTTCAAAAAGGGGGATTTTCATATGTCAAAAGAAGTATATACTTGACCTTCTTGCTGAAACAGGAATGGTTGACTGCAAACCCGCGGACACTCCTATGATTCCGAACCAGAGATTATATATAGAAGACAAGGCCAAGGTCAAAGCAGCTAACCAAAGACAATATCAAAGACTCGTGGGAAAACTTATCTACCTAGCTCATACTCGTCCTGATATAGCACATTCTGTTGGAGTTGTAAGTCAATTCATGCATCAACCCCAACAACATCATATGGATGCAGTATGGAGGATTATCAGGTATCTCAAAGGCACAGCAGGAGATGGGGTCCTGTTCCAGAAAAACAATCACTTAGAAGCACAAATATTCACTGATGCGAGTTATGGAGGAGAGAAGGGTGATAGGAAATTGACATCTGGATACTTTGCACTTGTTGGAGGGAACTTGGTCACTTGGAAAAGCAAGAAACAGAAGGTTGTTGCCCTATCAAGTGCTGAAGCTGAATTTCGAGGAATCACTCGTGGTGTAACCGAGGCTTTATGGATCAAGAAACTTTTAACAGAGATCGGCTTTCCTCCAAGTAATTCCATAGAAATCATGTGTGATAACGAGGCAGCAATCGCAATATCAGAAAATCCAGTTCAACACGATCGAACCAAACACATCGAGATAGACCGACACTTCATTAAAGAAAAGCTCGAAGCCGAAGTAATTTCTCTACCATTCCTAAGATCAGAAGACCAACTAGCAGACATCTTAACCAAGTCTGTCAACGGGAGATTATTCAAAGAAGTCCTCTTCAAGTTAAATGTCGGGAATCCCACTATTTAACTTGCGGGGGAGTGTTAGAAAGTATTGGGATCAGATTATTAACCTCATCATTTCCCTTCTTTGAGGATACAGCAGAATCACAGCAGGCTACAGCAATTGACAGCTCGATATCTTCCATAAATAGATTTAGGCTCCTTTCCTTGTATAAACAAACTAGCCGTTTGTATTGTATAGTATAAATAGGACCCTGCAAATGTAAAGTTCACTTATCTTTTTCAAGCAATACAATTACAATACAGATTTATATTCAAAACAAACTATCCATGTAATTTTGTCTAAAATTTATAATCTTAATCTCCTTCCCTAAAATCCGGAGAAAATACATTTTTATCCATTTCCAAACAAGACTATAATGCTAACTGCTATGTTACGTACATCTACCATGAAAACTAGAATTATTACCATGATTGTGTTTTATGTTTTAACATCTTCAAACTATTTATCCTATAATAATGACTCAAACACTATGAACGTTTCCACTAAACGTTGAATCAGAAGAGTCACCATCAAAATCCATTAAAATCTTCATCCATTCTTGTATATCTCCTTCCTCAATCGTCTCAAAAAATTCATTATCCACACTTGTTTTCATCTCCGTTACCGTCTTTCTTTCACATTTTCTCCCATTTTCCGTCTTCTTTCTCGTTACTTTTTCTTTCGCCACGTCATCATTTCCCAACAATGACGAACTCGTGTAATCAGTGAACGCGAAATTCAGCTTCGCTCTCGGCCCTCTAAATTCTATAGCGGCTCTATCATAAGCACGTGCAGCCCCTTCTGCTGTCTCAAATGTACCTAACCAAACACGTGCCGCTTTTCGTGGGTCCCGTATCTCGGCTGCCCATTTCCCCCACGGCCGTTGCCTTACTCCCCTGTAGTTCTTATTCTTTTTCTTAATGGGCCCACCAACTCCCTTTAAGTTCATATCATCGTGAAAATAATTACACCCGAGACATCCGTTTATACCACAAAGTTGACACGTGTCAGGAACTTTAACAAGTGGAACAGGGACGAATTCTTGTACGGGTGTCGACGGTGAACTTATATTGTTCTGTCCTCCCGTTATGACATGTCTTAAAGCGTTGACCATTATTGAGGTTTCTTCATCGCCGGTGAGGCAGCCAGACGACGGTTGTTGGTGGTGGTTGGCGGCGGCGGTTGTTTGTTGGTTGAGTCTACTTTGCATGTTTTTGTAGAGAAAGAAAGTTGATTATTATTGTTTATGATTTTGGATGTTTTTTGAGTTTGGTTGGAATGGAATGAAAAGTATTTATAGGAATGGGTGTTGACGTGGATGCCAGCTCAGACACTGATACTACACGGGTTTGAATGAGAATCTCCTGAAGTAATTGGATAGGAGCACGTGGCAATGTAGAGGCTTCTACTTTGTGAATGAAGTGATGAGCTGGCAAAAAAGGGCCCGTGTTCACATACGGTTTCTTGGACTTTATTGGGAATTTGTATTTATGTGTTGAAAAAATTATAGAAAAAAGAAAAAGGTTGAGACTTAAGACTGTCAGCATCACAAACAATTTAATCGACCTTTTCTTAAGATTTTTGAGGTATACTTTCAATTCACTATTTCTTTTTAAATTTCTAAATAAAAAGAGGATGACATGAATCATGATAGACAAAATATCACTTTTATGTTTTTTTATTCTTTAGTTAAGTTTCTTTTTCGAGTATCACTTTGGTCCGGGTCAAACTAAAAAAAAAAAACAAAAATTTAGACCGAACCAATATCTCTCCCTCAATCTTTAAATTTCTATTAGTATTAGGGTTATTGTTCTGTTTTTACACTATTGCCGCATGAATTAAACAAAAATATATACGACACCCATTAATGCAACCTCACCTGTCAAGCCTTTTGTTTTTTCATTGTTATACCCCTTGATCCCTATCCAACCTAAACTTTTGAATAATAAAATTAATAGTTCTTTTATTTTTTGATGTAATGTAATGTAAGGTTGCTCTTATCGGTACCGTTCGTTGGTACCGTGGTTCACTCCGCAACCCAGCGGCGCCGATATTAGCAATCCGCCGTTAGGTTCGCGGTTCTACCATGTGAACCATTTTTTTGTTGCATAACATTTCGAACCACGAAATATTTACTGTTATGTGAACGTTTGCAACGGTAATAATTTGAACACTTGCATTGAGTCAATATATACATGCATATGAATTGAAAGATCTGCACTCTTAACATAAACACAAACACAAACACACTGTCATTCGATCTGCACTCTCATCACACACACACACACACACACACACACACACACACACACACACACACACACACACACACTGCCATTCGATCATAAACACACAGTCAAACATAACACACGATGGCACGTTTAACTGTTTCGATGGATGTTTGGTACGCGTGACAACTAAGCGAAGACTGGAAGATGTACTTGGACGTGCAATGTAAATCGTTCGAGTCACTCGATATCACCTATTGGGATACAGGGCGGTTGTTCAACTACATACGCGAAAATGTTGATTTCGAGGCCTCGGATTTTGCTTACTGTGATCCAGAAACCGATAAGTTCGAGTTTATCACGATCAAAAAAGAATGGCATGAAATTGTCGGGAGAGCCAAACTCAAATGCAACTGAATCGAGTTATATTGTATTGGTATTTGGACCCGACAATTCTGCACTCGACCTCATCCTCACTACCCGCACAACAGTAGCGATTCGGGACACGTGAGTGACGACACGATCGGGTCGTATTGAACTTGTTTTTTTAGGACTTTGTAATCGTTTTTTTTTTTTTTTTTTTTTTTTAGGATTTTGTAATGTTTTTTTTTTAGGATTTTGTAATTTTTTTTTTTAGGAATTTGTAATGTTTTTTTTTTTTTTTTAGGAATTTGTAATGCTTTTATTTAATAATAAAATGTTTATTTTAGAATTTTAAATGTTATATATAAGTAATAATAATATATAAGTTTAATATAAAAAATAGTGGTGAGACCAAGTGATGAGTACGTCATGGATATTAGCAGTTTAGTAGTTGGTTAGTGAGGAGAAATAAGTGCTGATGTGGCAGTCAGTGATCCCATGACGTTTTGTCATTGTTAAGAGTGGCCTAATGGGTGCATTGTTATAATGTAATGGTCATTTCAACATAAATGTTGTTTTAATATTAACTTGTCCTAATATGAAATTGTAAAAAGGTATTTCATGTTTCATGCAAAATAATGGCAAGTTCACACAGTGGCGTAGGTACATGTATTGTAGTGGGGTCATATGACACCACTCAATATTTATATTTGCTTGTAAATTATTATATTGTTAGTGTAAAATTTTTGACAATTTTAAAATGACCCCATTGGATTTAATAAAAACCCATTAATGCATCAGAATTTTAGGCTTTTAAGAGTGAATTATACCATATACATGGAAAATAATTGTGTAGTTCACACTTTAAGAGCCTATTTAACACATAAATTTAATATAAAGCCATTTTGATATGATTAACGGAAAATGACCTTATTTTTATATATTTCTACTTAATCCTAGTTTGTCAATTAAAATTTAGGACTTCGACATATTCCGATATCCATTTTATGACACCACTCATCTGAAATTCTGGCTTCGACACTGAGTTCACATCTAAAATATTTGTTCAATTCAGCTTGAAGCTTCAATAATTAAATATACTTTGTTCGTAGCACATGCAGCAATAAATAATTAAAAGAATCGTATATGACGACAAGCAATGAAGCAAATATGAATAGTCGGAGACGGTTAAAAATCTGTATGTAATGACGTGATTGCGTGCGGGCGAACACACACGTGTGTACGCAGACACAGGTAGTATTTTATTAAAATTAAAATAAACATATAAAATATCGACTATAAAAGTTCAAAGGAGGAAAGTGTTGTGACTTATGAGACTACTACATATAATAGTGGTTTTAGAAGGTCCAAGAAAACTTGGGTCAACCTTAAATATAAACTCTACTACGGAATGTCCACGGCTTTGACATATCCATTACTATCTTACTTTAACTAAATATAACTATACATATATATATATATATATATATATATATATATATATATATATATATATATATATATATATATATATATATATATATATATATATATATATATATATATATATATATATATATATAATCAAGAGTGAATCACTTTTTTGGAGGAAGTTGATTTTTTTCGTCTTTTTTCGAAAAAAAATTTCAGACATCAAGATCACATGAAAATATAAACATTTAAAAAGGACAATTTGTGATGAATGTTATTATTTTGCGGTAAAACGCTCGAAGAAAAAAAATGAAAACATTCAATGCATTGAATGTTTTGATTCTGAGTTTTTTTTAAGGGGTTAGAAATTAGGGTTTAGAAATTAGAAGGTTAAAAATTAGGGTTTAGCTATTAGGATTTAGAAATTAGGGTTTTGAGTTTAGAAATTAAGGTTTAGGGTTTAGAAATTAGAGTTTAGATTGTATATTTTAACACGAACGGTTTAGAGTTTAGGGTTAGAGTCTAGGGTTCTGCTGTAAGATCCTGTCTTTCCTGTTGTTCGGGACGCCGTCCCAGTGTGAAGAGTTGGACGCCGTCCAGTAATTTGGACGCCGTCCAGATAATCTGGCGAGCCAGCAGCCTTGTTTTTAGATATTTTGAAGGGCTATATTAGTAATTTCACATGGGGGACGACATAAAGGCCCCAAGATCAGTTTGGTGGAGAACTTTACTCCATTTTCACCTACCTTTTCCCTTCTACTTACATCCTAAAGAGAGAGGAGACTTTTAGAGTGAGAAAGCTCAATCCAAGAAGGAAGAAGTTTGTTTCGGGTTAGAGCTCGAGTTTTAAAGTTGTTCATCTACCCCCTAGCTACGTTGTGATAGTTGTGGTAAGTCCTAAACCTAATTTCCTTGTTTTAAATTGTTCAAGGGTTAGGGTTTAGGTTAGTGATGACCATAAAACCCAATTTGCTAGTGTTTTGGGGGTTTTGGGTAAGTTTGGGTCATGAGGACTCAAAGATGACTAACCTAGGGTTTGGAAATGTTAAATGGTGTATGTTGGTCTTAAAATGTTATTAAATCACTTGCTCACTTTGTTGTTTTGTAAATGGGTGTATTTGGGTTGTGAGTGACCCAAGTGGGTGTGTTGACTTCGAAATGGGTCAAAAGAGTTTTGAATGACTTAGTGGTGTTTAGTTGGGCGATTTAGTGCCATGGTCACTAGTTCTAGTGATTTTTGGTAGATTTGGGCCCATGATTGGTATTATGAGAACAAAGGGGTGAACATTTACCCTAAATGGTCTATTGGGCGGCTATAGAGCCCCATTGTAAGACCCTAATCTTCATTGTATAGCAGTGTAAATAGAGTACATAAAGTGTGGGAATGATTGTGCAGTTAAACAGAAGTCAGAGACAGATATGAGCTAGGTTCGCTCAGCGCACCCTTAATAGTGCGCGTGGCGCACTAACATTATAGCCGCGTTTCTGCTCTTTTATTCAGATATTTTGATGGGCATTTTGGTAATTGCACTTGTGGACGAGTTAAAGGCTAATTGGTCAGTTTATGGAGTATCATTAACTCCATTATCAACAACCTTATCCTCTTCACTTAAATTTTAGAAAGAGTGTGTGATTCTTGAGTGAGAAAGCTTAAATCCAAGAGGAAGTAGTTGTTCTCGGACCAAAGTGCGGGTATTAAAGTTGTTCATCTCCTCTCTAGCTTCGTTTTGGTTGTAGTGGTACGTTCTAACTTTAATTTCCTTACCTTAATTTTGTGTAAGGTTCAGGGTTTGAGTTAGTGATGAACATAAAACAATATTTGGTGATTTTAGGTGTTCTTGGGTAAAATGGAGTCATAAAGACTCAATGGTAACTAACCTAGGGTTTCAAAAGGTTAATTGATGTTTATGAGTTCTAATTAGTTAGTTAATCACTAGCACACCTAGTTAATTAGTAAATGGGTGTTAGATGGGTTAGTAGATAACCCGAAATGGGTGTGTTGACTTTAAATTAGTCAAAGGGCTAATGATTGACCTAATTGGGAAAAATGGGTATGAAATGCCCTAATTGTGTAATAGTTAGTGTTGTTGGACCTTAATCACTAGCTTTTAAGTGATTAATGATGGTCTTGACCCTTAAAGGGCGGTTTTGGTGAAAATGGGGTATTTAATGCATTTAAGTCATTAAAATGCACATAAGTGAAATTGTTGGTATTTAGTCCAACTAGTTTTTGTGAGTTGATTGAAGTACTTATTATATTAGGTACTTTGCTTTGAAGCTTGCGGAAGTATAAAACCGTCACCGAATCGTTAAAGGTGAGTGGAATGATTATATGCATATGTATGTAATGTATTTATTTGTATGCTATGGTATGAACCAAAGAGCCGGTAGTGCCATAGTATGTGCGAGCTTGCTATGATGTGAACCAAAGAGCCGGTAGCGTCATAGTACGTGTGTTATAGTGTGAACCAAAGAGCCGGTAGCGCTATAGCACGATTTGTTAGGGTGTGAACCAAAGAGCCGGTAGCACCTTAGCGTTGTTAGAGTGTGAACCAAAGAGCCGGTAGCACTCTAGCGTGAGTTTGAATCGAGTTGTGATGTGAACAAAGAGCCGGTAGCATCATGACAAATGCGTATGGTGTAAACCAAAGAGCCGGTAGCACCATGACGCGAGAATGGTTAACCATGGTTGTGTACTTTGTTTCGTAGCATATTATATTATGTCGATTATATGTTATTGATTACGCTAGTAGCGGTTTGTTGGAGATTATTAGCTTTGTACTTGAGATGGTATGCTAATTGTATTGCTAGCGTGTATGCGGTATATGTGTAAGTGATTGCAAGTAGGTATGTTATATATATATGGGTATAATTATTGCATTCACTAAGCTTTGCTTACCCTCTCGTTGTTTGTCTTTTTATAGGCTCCGGCGTTGACAAGGGTAAGGGCCTTCGATTGGATTAGAGATCCCGCTTGTTGTTTAGGGGACGCTTTTGGGGATGTGATAGCTTTTGGAGTTTGACCGAGATTTGGGTAGTTTAACCCCAAACACCATGCTCATAGTGTCGTTTGGAATTTAAACTAGTGTGGTCGAAACTCGAACTTTTGTATGAAACTGTTAAAACGGCCGTTGTGGGCCCCGTTTTGTAAAACTCATTTTATTATTGAATCGTGTGAGTTTTAACCATTATAACATATTGTGAAAAGCGTTTCGTCTAAATATGTCGGGAAGTGGGAGATCTTTAATTAAAAATTGACGAAATCGGACAGAATTGAATGTGGAACTGCGCGCGCCGCGCACCCTGAGGTGTGCGCGTGGCGCACTCCACTGTAAAATAAAAAAAAAATTATTACACGTGTTCGATTGTATATTGGGTTGGGTTGTTACAAGTGGTATCAGAGAATGGTCTAACGGATTTAGGCGACTTGAGATACGTGCCTAGACTTAGATTTATTTGTGTATGCGCTATATGCGGGACTTGTAGGAGACGGGTCAGACCGGGAGTTGATTAGTGCTTAGGTTTATGTGAACTAACCTTGCGCTAATTATTTTGTGTTGTGTTAGCAATCATCAAGCAAGATAGACGTTGTACTAGCAAGTTAATGCAACGTGCTCGCGTAACAATGATTAGCTACCATTGTTACGAGTTCAAATCGTGTCAAACAAGCGATGTACGATGATTGTTGAGCAAGATGGGGTAGTGTGGTGTATATGTATATACATATGTGTTAAGTTTTCTCGTTCGTTGCTTAACCTTATCCGTTTTATAGTATGAAGACGAGAAACGGACCCGAGACCAATGAAGGGGGTTCGAGCGAGGATGTTGAGTTTACTGCCAAGGTTGAGGCCATTATGCAAAGGCATCATGAGGCCTTCTTAGAGGACGTTAAGAAGATGTTCTTGGATTCGATTGACGAACAAGTAGTCAATCTAGTCAAGGAACAAGTTAAGATTGTTCTTAAAGAGGATAACGCTGGAAGGCGAGACTTTCACTATAAAAACTTCAAAGATGCTCAACCTCCCACCTTTGAAGGGGAATGAGACCCACTCAAGAGTGCTCGATGGATCTCCGATATGGAGGGGGCTTTCCGTACTAGTGAGTGCCCTCTCGATAAAAAGACGAGGTTTGGTAGTAGCATGATGAGGGGTGATGCCAAGTTGTGGTGGGATGCGAAAATCCGACTTTATGGCGAAGAAAAAAGTATGAGTTTGACGTGGGATGAGTTTAAAGAAGAATTTTTCAAGGAGTACCGAACTTCGGCCGATCTTTCAAAGCTTAAGGACAAGTTACGTACTTTAAGGCAAGGGTCAATGGATTTGAACACTCTCAAGTCCACCTTCTTATCAAAGACCCAATTTTGCCCGGAGTATGACGGGAACGATCATATGTTGAAAGAAGATTTCTACCGAACCTTGAATGATAACTATCAAGAAAGAATTAGTAGGAATTCAGCGAAGACTTTTGATGAGCTGTTTGATATCGCTAAGGGTTTTGAGTCACTTGCTCCAAGAAAGAGTGACTTCACCTTTGGCAAACGAAAATTTGAAGCTACTAGCCACTCGAACAAGAAGAACAAGAGTGTGACCGAGAGCGTCGGTAGTGCGAAAAAGGGGGCTTCTAAGAGTTTTGGGCCCACGTGCTACAATTGTGGTCGACAAGGGCACTTGGCCCGTGATTGTACGAACTCATCTTCCAACAAAATCGTTTGTTTTAATTGTAACAAAGAGGGGCACAAGAGGCCGGAGTGTCCCGAATTGCGCAACGATAATGTTAAGTGGCTAGAGAAGGCGGCTGGTACGGCTAGGGGTCGCAATTATTTGATGACCAATGAGGAAGCCAAGCAATCTAACGAAGTTGTCTCAGGTACTTTCATGGTTAATTCCAATCCGACAAGGATACTCTTTGATAGTGGTGCAAACTTGTCGTTTGTGTCACCAAAATTTGTGCCTAAACTTAATAAACCGTTAGCTAAGTTAAGTCGTTCGATAGAAGTTAAAATAGCTGATGGCAAGACGGTGTTAGTGGTTAATGTGTGTAAAATTGTAATGTTGTGTTTGGTGTCGAAAACTTTAAAATCGATCTCATCCCGATGACTTTGGGTGATTTTGATATCGTTGTTGGTATGGATTGGCTCGATCATAATAGAGCCGATATTGCATGCCATGAAAAATCTATTCGAGTGAAGACCCCTAGTGGGGGAGAGTTAATTATTCATGGCGATAAAAGAAGAAGACTTGTGCTGATATGCACTTTTGCACGGGCACGTCATTTTCTTGTTGGTGGTGGCATGGTTTTTCTTGCCCATGTTGTTGATACTTGAGATGAACCACCATCCATTCGTGAAATTCCGGTGGTGAGTGAATTTGAAGACGTTTTTCCGGATGAGTTACCGGGTGTTCCGGCGGAAAGACAAGTTGAATTTCGCATTGAGTTGGTTCCGGGGGCTACCCCCATTGCTAAAACTCCTTATCGTTTAGCGCCGACGAAAATGCAAGAGTTGTTAAATCAAACCCAAGAGCTACTTGAAAAGGGTTTTATCCGACCGAGTGCTTCGCCATGGGGCGCTCCGGTTTTATTCGTGAAGAAGAAGGATGGTAGTATGCGGATGTGCATCGATTATCGGGAGTTGAACAAAGTGACGATCAAGAATCGTTATCCATTGCCTAGGATTGACGATTTGTTCGACCAACTCCAAGGTGCAACGTATTTCTCTAAAATCGACCTACAGTCCGGCTATCACCAAATGCAGGTCCGTGAGGAAGATATCGAGAAAATGGCTTTTCGAACGCGTTATGGGCATTTTGAATTCGTGGTAATGCCTTTTGGTCTTACGAATGCACCGGCGGCATTCATGGATCTTATGAACCGAGTGTGCCAACCTATGTTGGACAAGTCGGTAATTGTGTTCATCGACGACATACTTGTCTATTCGAAGAGTATGAAGAAACATGAACATCATTTGCGGAGTGTGTTAAAGACGTTGTGGAAGGAGAAGTTGTATGCTAAATTCTCCAAATGTGAATTTTGTCTAAGGGAAGTTCAATTCCTTGGCTACATTGTGAACGAAAATGGTATTCAAGTAGATCCGGGGAAGATAGAGACGGTCAAAAGTTGGGGACGACCGACTACGCCTACGGAAATCCGAAGTTTTCTCGGATTGGCCAGTTATTATCGTCGGTTTATCCAAGACTTTTCTAAGATCGCTTCTCCATTGACGAAGTTAACGAGAAAGAATGCGAGATTTAATTGGGAGAACGAGCAAGAAATTGCTTTTCAATTGTTAAAAGAGAAGTTGTGTCAAGCTCCGGTGCTAGTTTTGCCGGAAGGGGTGGAAGACATGACGGTCTATTGTGATGCTTCTTTAAATGGGCTCTGTTGTGTTCTAATGCAAAGGGGTAAAGTCATCGCTTATGCCTCTCGACAATTAAAGGAACACGAGACGAGATATCATCTTGAGTTGGCGGCGGTTGTTCATGCGTTGAAAATTTGGCGCCATTACTTGTATGGTGTCAAGTGTACAATTTATTCGGATCCCAAGAGTTTGAAACATCTTTTTGATCAAAGAGATTTGAATTATCGTCAACGTAGATGGATGGATGTGGTGAAAGACTACGATTGTGAGATACTTTATCATCCGGGCAAGGCGAATGTGGTCGCGGATGCGTTAAGTCGAAAGAGTCATCACCCGGCGTTACGATTGGGATTGTTACGTATGATTATTACTAACGATTTTCTTGAAAAACTTGGTGTGATTCAAATAGAGGCTTACGTTCACAACAAGCATGCGGAACGAATTGTGGGACAATCGGAGTTCATTACTATGGGCTCGCGTGGTTTTTTGTCTTTTCAAGGAAGAGTGTGGGTGCCTAAGATGGGTGATTATCGACAAGTGCTACTTGATGAAGCACATAAGTCAAAGTATTCCATTCATCCGGGCGCGACAAAAATGTATCTTGATTTAAGGAAAGATTATTGGTGGCCGGGCATGAAACGTGATGTTGTAAAGTTTGTTGAGCAATGCGTCACGTGTTTGCAAGTTAAGGCCGAGCACCAAAAGCCGTATGGTAAGTTACAACCGTTAGAAATCTCGAAGTGGAAATGGGAGCACATTACCATGGATTTCATCACAAAGTTACCTAAAACGGCGAGAACCCAATTCGATTCGATTTGGGTGATAGTTGATCGATTGACGAAGAGTGCCTTGTTTCTTCCCATTCGGGAAGCGATATCGTCGGAGACCTTGGCTAAGTTGTTTATCAAGGAAGTCATCTCTCGACACGGAGTTCCTATATCTATTATTTCTGATCGAGATACCCGATTCACATCTCGGTTTTGGGAAAAGTTTCATGAAGATATGGGCACACAATTGAAATTGAGCACGGCGTATCATCCTCAAACGGACGGTCAAACCGAACGTACGAATCAAACTTTGGAGGATATGTTACGGGCGTGTATTATTGATTTCGGTGGTAGTTGGGATGAGCACTTACCTTTGGTGGAATTCTCGTACAATAATAGTTATCATACTAGTATCGGGATGCCACCTTACGAGATGCTTTATGGGCGGAGGTGCCGAACTCCGATTTGTTGGGGTGAAATTGGCCAAAAGGAAATCGGGAGTACCGATTTGGTCTTAGAAACGAATAGCAAGATTGATATGTTTCTGGATCATTTGAAAAAGGTGCAAGATAGACAAAAGTCGGGTGCCGACAAGCGTAGACGAATGATCGAATTTCAAGAAGGTGACATGGTGATGCTTAAGGTTTCGCCATGGAAAGGTGTTATTCGGTTTCGAAAACGGGGAAAGTTAGCTCCTCGGTTTATTGGACCATTTAAGGTTTTAGCTCGTGTTGGTGAAGTCGCGTATCGTTTGGAATTACCTGAAGAGCTTGCGGGGATCCATAATACATTCCATGTTTCCCATCTCCGTAAGTGTCTTGCGGATGATTCATCTTGGGTACCATTAGACAAAATTGAGCTAAACAATAAGTTAGAGTATATTGAGTAGCCGATTGCCATACTCGATGAGAAGGTCAAAAGGTTGAGACATAAAGAGGTTAGGACTTTTAAAGTTCAATGGCGTCGTAGTAAGGGTTCCGAGTTTACTTCGGAGCCCAAAGAATTCGTGTTGGTTTATCTTCCCTCTTGTCATGTGGCTTGGATCGCGAGGACGCGGTCCAATTCAAGTGGGGGAGAGTTGTAAGACCCTAATCTTCATTGTACAGCAGTGTAAATAGAGTACATAAAGTGTGGGAATTATTGTGCAGTTAAACAGAAGTCAGAGACGAATCTGAGCTAGGTGCGCTCAGCGCACCCTTAATAGTGCGCGTGGCGCACTAACACTGTAGCCGTGTTTCTGCTCTTTTATTCAGATATTTTGATGGGCATATTGGTAATTGCACTTGTAGACGAGTTAAAGGCTAATTGGTCAGTTTATGGAGTATCATTAACTCCATTATCAACAACCTTATCCTCTTCACTTAAATTTTAGAGAGAGAGTGTGATTCTTGAGTGAGAAAGCTTAAATCCAAGAGGAAGAAGTTGTTCTCGGACCAAAGTGCGGGTATTAAAGTTGTTCATCTCCTCTCTAGCTTCGTTTTGGTTGTAGTGGTACGTTCTAACTTTAATTTCCTTACCTTAAATTTGTGTAAGGGTTAGGGTTTGAGTTAGTGATGAACATAAAACCATATTTGGTGATTTTGGGTGTTCTTGGGTAAAATGGAGTCATAAAGACTCAATGGTAACTAACCTAGGGTTTCAAAAGGTTAATTGATGTTTATGAGTTCTAATTAGTTAGTTAATCACTAGCACACCTAGTTAATTAGTAAATGGGTGTTAGATGCGTTAGTAGATAACCCGAAATGGGTGTGTTGACTTTAAATTAGTCAAAGGGCTAATGATTGACCTAATTGGGAAAAATGGGTATGAAATGTCCTAATTGTGTGATAGTTAGTGTTGTTGGACCTTAATCACTAGCTTTTAAGTGATTAATGATGGTCTTGACCCTTAAAGGGCGGTTTTGGTGAAAATGGGGCATTTAATGCATTTATGTCATTAAAATGCACATAAGTGAAATTGTTGGTATTTAGTCCAACTAGTTTTTGTGAGTTGATTGAAGTACTTATTATATTAGGTACTTTGCTTTGAAGCTTGCGGAAGTATAAAATCGTCACCGAATCGTTAAAGGTGAGTGGAATGATTATATGCATATGTATGTAATGTAATTATTTGTATGCTATGGTATGAACCAAAGAGCCGGTAGTGCCATAGTATGTGCGAGCGTGCTATGATGTGAACCAAAGAGCCGGTAGCGTCATAGTACGTGTGTTATAGTGTGAACCAAAGAGCCGGTAGCGCTATAGCACGATTTGTTAGGGTGTGAACCAAAGAGCTGGTAGCACCTTAGCATTGTTTGAGTGTGAACCAAAGAGCCGGTAGCACTCTAGCGTGGGTATGACTCGAGTTGTGATGTGAACCAAAGAGCCGGTAGCATCATGACAAATGCGTATGGTGTGAACCAAAGAGCCGGTAGCACCATGACACGAGAATGGTTAACCATGGTTGTGTACTTTGTTTCGTAGCATATTATATTATGTCGATTATATGTTATTGATTACGCTAGTAGCGGTTTGTTGGAGATTATTAGCTTTGTACTTGAGATGGTATGCTAATTGTATTGCTAGCGTGTATGCGGTATATGTGTAAGTGATTGCAAGTAGGTATGTTATATATATATATATATGGGTATAATTATTGCATTCACTAAGCTTTGCTTACCCTCTCGTTGTTTGTCTTTTTATAGGCTCCGGCGTTGACAGGGGTAAGGGCCTTCGATTGGATTAGAGATCCCGCTTGTTGTTTAGGGGACGCTTTTGGGGATGTGATAGCTTTTGGAGTTTGACCGAGATTTGGGCAGTTTAACGCCAAACACCATGCTCATAGTGTCGTTTGGAATTTAAACTAGTGTGGTCGAAACTCGAACTTTTGTATGAAACTCGTAAAACGGCCGTTGTGGGCCCCATTTTTTAAAACTCATTTTATTATTGAATCGTGTGAGTTTTAACCATTATAACATATTGTGAAAAGCTTTTCGTCTAAATATGTCGGGAAGTGGGAGATCTTTAATTGAAAATTGACGAAATCGGACAGAACTGAATGTGGGACTGTGCGCGCCGCGTACCCTGAGGTGTGCGTGTGGCGCACTCCACTGTAAAATAATAATAAAAAAAATATATTACACGTGTTCGATTGTATATTGGGTTGGGTTGTTACACCCATTTAGATAAGTGTTGATTGTAAGTTAATATCATAGGTGATTTTCGTTGACGGTTGAAGATCTTGTGGACTTACCTTCATTTTGGATAGAAGGTGAGTGGAATAATTATATGCATATGTATATAATGTATTTATTTGTATGGTATGGTATGAACCAAAGAGCCGGTAGTGCTATAGTATGTGCGTTTGTGCTATGATGTGAACCAAAGAGCTGGTAGCGTCATAGTACTTGTGTTGTAGTGTGAACCAAGGAGCCGGTAGCACTACAGCACGAGTTGTTAGAGTGTGAACCAAAGAGCCGATAGCACTTTAGCGCGAGTATGACTCGGGTTGTGATGTGAACCAAAGAGCCGGTAGCGTCATAACCGATGCGTATGGTGTGAACCAAAGAGCCGGTAGCACCATGACGCGAGTATGGTTAACCATGGTTGAATATTGTATTGTAGCGTATTGTATTATGTCGATCATATGTTATTGATTATGCTAGTTGCGGTTTGGAGATTATTAGCTTCGTACTTGAGATGGTATGCTAATTGTATCGCTAGCAAGTATGCGGTATGTGTGTAAGTGATTACAAGTAGGTATATTATATATGTAGGTGTATAATTATTGCATTCACTAAGTCTTGCTTACCCTCTCATTGTTTACTTCTTTATAGGCTCGGGCGTTGACAAGGTTAAGGGCGTTCGGTCGGATTAGAGATCCCGCTTGTTTGATAGGGGACGCTTTTGGATATGTTAGTTCTTTTTGGAAGTTCGGCCAAGATTTGGGTAGTTTAACCCCAAACACCATGCTCTAGTGTAGTTTGGAAATTAAACTAGCACGGTCAAAACTTGTATATTTTTAATAAAACGTGTAATTTGGGCCGATGTGGGCTAGACGTTGTAAAACTTGTTTTGGTGATGGAAATCCTTTAGTTTAACTTATTATAACATGTTGTGAAAAGGTTTTTGCTTCAAAGTGACGGGAAGCGGGTTTTCCGCTCATGTAAGTTGGACCCCGTGATCAGTCCCTGGTAGTTCATTGGGACGCCGTCCCAAAAGGCTGGACGTCGTCCTGGCCTTCAGATGTATTGCATCAGAAATATTTTTTTTAGTGTGATTTTGGGTCAACAATGTCGGGGTTTTACAAGTGATATCAGAGCATGGTCTAAGGAATTTAGGCGACTTGAGATAGGTGCCTAGACTTAGACTTGAATTATGTGTGCACTTTATGCGGGACTTGTAGGAGACGGGTCGGACCGGGGATTTGTTAGTGCCTAGGTTTAGGTGAACTAACTATGCGCTAATTGTTTTGTGTTGTATTTGCAATCATCAAGCGAGATAGACGTTGTACTAGCAAGTTAATGCGACGTGCTCGCGTAACAATGATTAGCTACCATTGTTACGGGTTCAAATCGTGTCAAACAAGCGATGTACGATGATTGTTGAGTAAGATGGGGCGGTGTGAGATGTACATATATGCTTTAAGTTATGTCTTTTCGTTTCATTGTTTAACCTATTTCCGTTTTATAGTATGAAGACGAGAAACGGACCCGAGAACAATGAAGGGGGTACGAGTGAGGATGTCGAGTTTACAGCCAAGGTTGAGGCCATTATGCAAAGGCGTCATGCGTCCTTCCTAGATGATGTTAAGAAGATGTTCTTGGATTCGATTGACGAACAAGTAGTCAATCTAGTCAAGGAACAAGTTAATATTGTTCTTAAAGAGGATAACGTTGGAAGGCGAGACTTCCACTATAAAAACTTCAAAGATGCTCAACCTCCCACCTTTGAAGGTGAACGAGACCCGCTCAAGAGTGCTCGATGGATCTCTGATATGGAGGGGGCTTTTAGTACTGGTGAGTGCCCTCTCGATAAAAAGACGAGGTTTGGTAGTAGCATGATGAAGGGTGATGCCAAGTTGTGGTGGGATGCGAAAATCCGAGTTTATGGCGAAGAACAAAGTATGAGTTTGACGTGGGACGAGTTTAAAGAAGAATTTTTCAAGGAGTACCGAACTTCGACCGATCTTTCAAGGCTTAAGGACGAGTTACGTACTTTAAGGCAAGGGTCAATGGATTTGAACATTCTCAAGTCCACTTTCTTATCAAAGACCCAATTTTGCCCGGAGTATGTCAGGAATGATTATATGTTGAAAGAAGATTTCTACCGAACCTTGAATGATAACTATCAAGAAAGGATTAGTAGGAATTAGACGAAGACTTTTGATGAATTGTTTGATATCGCTAAGGGTTTTGAGTCGCTTGCTCCAAGAAAGAGTGACTTTACCTTTGGTAAACGAAAATTTGAAGATACTAGCCACTCGAACAAGAAGAGCAAGAGTGCGACCGAGAGCGTCGGTAGTGTGAAAAAGGGGGCTTCTAAGAGTTTTGGACCCACGTGCTACAATTGTGGTCGACAAGGGCACTTGGCCCGTGATTGTACGAACTCATCTTCCAATAAAATCGTTTGTTTTAATTGTAATAAAGAGGGTCACCAAAGGACGGAATGTCCCGATTTGAGGGGTGATCAAGTTAAGAAGCTAGAAAAGGCGGCGGGGACGGCGAGGGGACGAAATTATTTAATGACCCATGATGAGGCCAAGCAATCCAACGAAGTTGTCTCAGGTACTTTCATGGTTAACTCTAATTCGGCAAGGATACTATTTGATAGCGGTGCTAATCTATCGTTTGTGTCTCCGCGTCTTGTGTCTAAGCTTGATAAATCGCTAGCTAAGTTAAGTCATCCGGTAGAATTCGAAATAGCGGATGGTAAGACAGTGCTAGGGGTTGATGTGTGTAATGATTGTGATATTGTGTTTGGTTCCGAAACGTTTAAAACTGATCTTATCCCGATGACCTTGGGTGAGTTCGATATTGTCGTTGGTATGGATTGGCTCGATCGCTATAGAGCCGATATTGCATGCCATGAAAAATCTATTCGTGTGAAGACCCCAAGTGGGGGAGAGTTAATTATTCATGGCGAGAGACGAAGAAGACTTGTGCCATTATGCACTTATGTACGGGCACGTCGTTTCCTTGTTAGTGGTGGCATGGCTTTTCTTGCTCATGTAGTTGATACTCGTGAAGAGCCACCATCCATTCGTGAAATTCTGGTGGCTAGTGAATTCAAAGACGTTTTTCCGGATGAATTACCGGGTGTTCCCGCGGAAAGACAAGTTGAATTTCGCATTGAGTTGGTTCCGGGGGCTACTCTCATTGCTAAAACTCCTTATCTTTTAGCACTAACGGAGATGCAAGAGTTGTTAAATCAAAACCAAGAGTTGCTTGAAAAGGGTTTTATTCGACCAAGTGCTTCACCATGGGGCACTCCGGCTTTATTCGTGAAGAAGAAGGATGGTAATATGCGAATGTGCATCGATTATCGAGAGTTGAATAAAGTGACGATCAAGAATCGATATCCATTGCCTCGGATTGACGATTTGTTTGATCAACTCCAAGGCGCGACTTATTTTTCTAAAATCGACTTACGGTCCGGCTATCACCAAATGCGGGTCCGTGAGGAGGATATTGAGAAAACGGCCTTTCGAACGCGTTATGGGCATTATGAGTTTGTAGTTATGCCTTTCATTCTTACGAATGCACCGGCGGCATTCATGGATCTTATGAACCGATTGTGCCAACCTATGTTGGACAAGTCGGCGATTGTGTTCATTGATGACATACTTGTCTATTCGAAGAGTATGAAGGAACATGAACATCATTTGCGTGATGTGTTGAAGACATTGCGGAAGGAGAAGTTGTATGCAAAATTCTCCAAATGTGAATTTTGGCTAAGGGAAGTTCAATTCCTTGGCCATATTGTGAACAAATATGGTATTCAAGTAGATCCGGGGAAGATTGAGACGGTAAAGAGTTGGGGACAACCGACCACGCCTACGGAAATCCGAAGTTTTCTCGAATTGGCCGGTTATTATCGTCGGTTTATCCAAGACTTTTCTAAGATCGCTTCTCCATTGACGAAATTGACGAGAAAGAACACGAGATTTAATTGGGAAAACGAGCAAGAAATTACTTTTCAATGGTTAAAAGAGAAGTTATGTCAAGCTCCGGTGTTAGTGTTGCCGGAAGGGGTAGAAGACTTGACGGTTTATTGTGATGCGTCTTTAAATGGGCTCGGGTGTGTTCTAATGCAAAGTGGTAAAGTCATCTCTTATGCCTCTCGACAATTAAAGGAACACGAAACGAGATATCCAACTCATGATCTTGAGTTAGCGGCGGTTGTTCATGCGTTAAAAATTTGGCACCATTACTTGTATGGTGTCAAGTGTACGATTTATTCGTATCACAAGAGCTTAAAACATCTTTTTGATCAACGAGATTTGAATTATCGTCGACGTAGATGGATGGATGTGGTGAAAGACTATGATTGTGAAATACTTTATCATCCGGGTAAGGTGAATGTGGTCGCGGATGCGTTAAGTCAAAAGAGTCAACATTCGGCGATACGAGTAGGATCGTACGCATGATTATTACTAACGATTTTCTTGTAAAGTTTGGCGAGACTCAAATTGAAGCTTTTGTTAACAATAAGCATGAGGAACGAATCGTGGGACAAACGGAGTCTATCACTTTAGGTCTGCATGGTTTGTTGTCTTTTCAAGGACGAGTGTGGGTGCCTAGAATGGGAGATTTCCGAAGTGTGCTACTTGATGAAGCACATAAGTCAAAGTATTCCATTCACCCGGGCGCGACGAAAATGTATCTTGATTTAAGGAAAGAGTATTGGTGGCCGGGCATGAAACGTGATGTTGTTAAATATGTTGAACAATGCGTCACGTGTTTGCAAGTTAAAGCCGAACACCAAAAGCCGTATGGTAAGTTACAACCGTTGGAAATTCCGAAATGAAAATGGGAGCACATTACCATGGATTTCATTACAAAGTTACCAAAGACGGCGAGAACCCAATTTGATTCAATTTGGGTGATTGTTGATCGGTTGACGAAAAGTGCCTTGTTTCTTCCCATTCGGGAAACGATATCGTCGGAGACTTTGGCTAAATTGTTTATCAAGGAGGTGATATCGAGGCATGGGGTTCCTATATCTATTATTTCTGATCGAGACACTCATTTCACTTCTCGGTTTTGGAATAAGTTTCACGAAGATATGGGTACACAATTGAAATTGAGCACGGCGTACCATCCTCAAACGGGCGGTCAAACCGAATGTACGAATCAAACCTTGGAGGATATGTTACGGGCATGTATTATCGATTTCGGTGGTTGTTGGGATGAGCACTTGCCCTTAGTGTAATTCTCGTACAATAATATTTATCACACTAGTATCGGGATGCCACCTTATGAGATGCTTTATGGGCGTAGATGTCGAACCCCGATTTGTTAGGGTGAAGTGGGCCAAAGAGAATTCGGGAGTACCGATTTGGTTTTAGAGACGAATAGAAAAATTGATATGATTCGGGCTCATTTGAAAGCGGTTCAAGATAGACAAAAGTCGTATGCTGACAAACGAAGGCGATTGATTGAGTTTCAAGAAGGTGACATGGTGATGCTTAAGGTTTCTTCATGGAAGGGTATTATTCGGTTTCGAAAACGGGGAAAGTTAGCTCCTCGATTTATTGGGCCATTCAAGATTTTATCTCGTGTTGGTGAAGTTGCTTATCATTTGGAATTACCCGAAGAGCTTGCGGGGATCCATAATACATTTCATGTTTCCCATCTCCGAAAGTGTCTTGCGGATGATTCTTCATGGATGCCCTTAGATGAAATTGAGCTAAACAACAAGTTAGAGTATGTTGAGGAGCCGATTGCTATACTCGATGAG
The DNA here is from genome assembly GCF_046630445.1 of Rutidosis leptorrhynchoides. NCBI lineage: Eukaryota > Viridiplantae > Streptophyta > Magnoliopsida > Asterales > Asteraceae > Rutidosis > Rutidosis leptorrhynchoides. The sequence continues at coordinate 450,862,732 of NC_092335.1, forward strand.
AAGGTCAAACGGTTGAGGAATAAATAGGTGAGAACTTATAAGGTTCAATGGCGTCGCAGTAAAGGTTCCGAGTTTACTTGGGAGCCCGAAGAGTTTGTTTTGGTATATCTTCCTGCTTGTCATGCGGCTTGGATTGCGAGGACGCAACCCAGTACAAGTGGGGGAGAGTTGTAAGATCCTGTCTTTCTTGTTGTTCGGGACGCCGTCCAATATTGTGGGATGCCATCACAGTGTGAAGAGCTGGACGCCGTCCAGTAATTTGGAGGCCGTCCAGTAATTTGGACGCCGTCCAGATGATCTGGCGAGCCAGCAGCCTTGTTTTTAGATATTTTGAACGGCTATATTGGTAATTTCACATGGGGGACGACATAAAGGCCCCAAGATCAGTTTGGTGGAGAACTTTACTCCATTTCCACCTACCTTTTCCCTTCCACTTACATCCTAGAGAGAGAGGAGACTTTTAGAGTGAGAAAGCTCAATCCAAGAAGGAAGAAGTTTGTTTCGGGTTAGAGCTCGAGTTTTAAAGTTGTTCATCTACCCCCTAGCTACGTTATGATAGTTGTGGTAAGTCCTAAACCTAATTTCCTTGTTTTAAATTGTTCAAGGGTTAGGGTTTGGGTTAGTGATGAACATAAAACCCAATTTGCTAGTGTTTTGGGGGTTTTGGGTAAGTTTGGGTCATGAGGACTCAAAGATGAGTAACCTAGGGTTTGGAAATGTTAAATGGTGTATGTTGGTCTTAAAATGTTATTAAATCACTAGCTCACTTTGTTGTTTTGTAAATGGGTGTATTTGGGTTGTGAGTGACCCAAGTGGGTGTGTTGACTTCGAAATGGGTCAAAAGAGTTTTGAATGACTTAGTGGTGTATAGTTGGGCGATTTAGTGCCATGGTCACTAGTTCTGGTGATTTTTGGTAGATTTGGGCCCATGATTGGTATTATGAGAACAAAGGAGTGAACATTTACCTTAAGTGGTCTTTTGGGCGGGTTAGTAGCCCCATTTAGATAAGTGTTGATTGTATGTTAATATCATAGGTGATTTTCGTTGACGGTTGAAGATCTTGTGGACTTACCTTCGTTTTGGATACAAGGTGAGAGGAATAATTATATGCGTATGTATATAATGTATTTATTTGTATGCTATGGTATGAACCAAAGAGCCGGTAGTGCCATAGTATGTGCGTTTGTGCTATGATGTGAACTAAAGAGCTGGTAGCGTCATAGTACGTGTGTTGTAGTGTGAACCAAGGAGCCGGTAGCACTACGGCACGAGTTGTTAGAGTGTGAACCAAAGAGCCGGTAGCACTTTAGTGCGAGTATGACTCGGGTTGTGATGTGAACCAAAGAGCCGGTAGCGTCATAACCGATGCGTATGGTGTGAACCAAAGAGCCGGTAGCACCATGACATGAGCATGGTTAACCATGGTTGAATATTATATTGTAGCTTATTGTATTATGTCGATCATATGTTATTGATTATGCTAGTTGCGATTTGGAGATTATTAGCTTCGTACTTGAGATGGTATGCTAATTGTATTGCTAGCAAGTATGCGGTATTTGTGTAAGTGATTGCAAGTAGGTATATTATATATGTAGGTGTATAATTATTGCATTCACTAAGCCTTGCTTACCCTCTCGTTGTTTACTTTTTTATAGGCTCGGGCGTTGACAAGGTTAAGGGCGTTCGGTCGGATTAGAGATCCCGCTTGTTTGATAGAGGACACTTTTGGATGTGTTAGTTCTTTTTGGAAGTTCTGCCAAGATTTGGGTAGTTTAACCCCAAACACCATGCTCTAGTGTAGTTTGGAAATTAAACTAGGACGGTCGAAACTTGTATATTTTTAACAAAACGTGTAATTTGGGCCGATGTGGGCCCGACGTTGTAAAACTTGTTTTGGAGATGGATATCCTTTAGTTTAACTTATTATAACATGTTGTGAAAAGGTTTTCGCTTCAAAGTGACGGGAAGCGGGTTTTCCGGTCACGTAAGTTGGACCCCGTGATCGGTCCCTGGTAGTTCATTGGGACGCCGTCCCAAAAGGCTGGACGCCGTCCTGGCCTTCAGATGTATTGTATCAGATTTTTTTTTTTTTAGTGTGATTTTGGGTCAACGATGTCGGGTTGTTACATTTGCCTAAACCCTAAACCCTAAACTCTAAATCGTGCTAAATTTCGAAAAAAATACTTCAACACAAGATGAAAACAAAACGATGCAAATAAACTCAGAATCAAAACATTTAATGCATTGAATGTTTTCATTTTTTTCTTTGAGCGTTTTACCGCCAAAATAATAATATTCGTCACAAAATGTCTTTTTTAAATGTTCATATTTTTACCCAATTTTGATGTCTGAAAAAAAAATTCGAAAAAAAAAAATTTGCTTCCCCCCACTTCCCCCCAAAAAGTGTTTCCCTCTTGATTATGAATATATATATATATATATATATATATATATATATATATATATATATATATATATATATATATATATATATATATATATATATATATATATATATATATATATATATATATATATATATATATATATATATTAAAATAATAATAACTTGCTTAAACTACTCTTATACATGATACTTATCATACAACCACATTATGCTACATCAGCGCACCTCCGCAATTTCTTCTTATCACTTAACTCATCACACTCCCTAGTATCCATGACATATACCTTTACCATAAAATGGACCCACCAAAATTAATTAATTGATACAATGTACCACTTTTAATGAGCAATGTACAACAAAAAAATGTCAAATGCTCCGTCTTTGAATATGCCAAACAACGACATGGTGAAGCATAGTCTTTGAATGATGCTACAACCACACTTGCTAATATCAGCTCCATTTAATGACGATGGCAACCACACTAGCAACGATGCACCGTTGCTAGTAGCCTTAGACCATCTTTAACCCTTCGAGGCATGTTGGCGTGTTGCTGGGTGGATGTGGGGTGCTTGATGGACGTGCTGGCAAACTTGTGATGACCCGGGAATTTTCGACCAAATTTAAACTCAATCTTTATTTGATTTCGACACGATAAGCAAAGTCTATAAGGTTGAGTCTCAAAAAGTTTGAACTGTTTCATATATACACTTAAACCTTTGACTACTCCCGACGATTCACGAACAAATTGTTTATAAATAAATGTGTATACATATATAATGTGAAATAATATAATGCCAATTAATCAGTAAAATTGAATATGTAAAATAATATAATATAATAGGGTTGCTATTAAAAGTCTATATATATAATATTTTTTTTAATAAATATTCAATACAAGTTATTATATATTATATAAAATATTATATGTAATTACAGATTAAAGTATAAATGTTATATTAATATTATGATCATAACTTTCATTATTGTTAGTAAATATTTTTATTATTAATAATACTATGTTTAATATAAAACATGTATATATGTATATGAAAATTTGATATATGTAAGTTGTTATATTATTATAATAAGTAGTATCATTAATAATATTATTGTTATCATTTTATTATGATTATTATTAGTAAACTTATTAAAATGATCAATTTTGTTAGGATCACTACTATTTATTAATATTATTAATACAATTAATATTTTATTAATATTATTATCATTATTATTATTTCTATTATTATTATTATTATTATTATTAAGTTTCATAATGATTGAGTATTAAAATTAATATTGGATATTAATATTTGCATAAATATTATTATTATAGTTATTAGAAAACAATACAAACTATTATTATTATTATTATTATTAATATTATTATTAATATTGGTACTTTTATTATTAGTAATCCTATTATTATAAATCAGTATTATTATTATTTATTATTAAAATTAATAATATTATTAATATAAATATTAATATTTAATATTAATAAAATCACATGTACCAAAAGGTTAGAATCAAAATCTGTTCTCAATCTCTATCTTACTTTGTCAATTTTTTGTTTCTGTCAAATGGTTACCAGTCCACTTCAATCCTTCACTAAACAACAAGTTGGATCTATTATATATATATATATATATATATATATATATATATATATATATATATATATATATATATATATATATATATATATATATATATATATATATATATATATATATATATATATATATATATATAAAACAAGACAGAAGTAAACAACTCAGTTTTTTTTTTTTTTATATGCACAGATATACTGAATGTAATATATATATATATATATATATATATATATATATATATATATATATATATATATATATATATATATAATATTACATTCAGTATATCTGTGCATATAAAAAAAAGAAACTGAGTTGTTTACTTCTGTCTTGTTTTTTTTTTTTTTTTTCAAATCTCGAATTCGAATCATATTTCAAAAAGTAATAATGTAAAGTTGTTAGGAATCTCCTACTCAAACTACCCGCAAAATTTGAAGTTCCAATTCTTCCTATCGATCACGAATTTTGGAGTCAAAGTTTTGAAGTAAAAAGTCAACTGAATTGTTCATGGTAAAATTCGAACTCCTTGTCATGTTTTAAGTTAAATTAATGATTCAGATAGTTTTTAGTAACCATTTACAACTTATTTCATTTTGTAATCGAGAGCTATAACAGTCTTAAATCCGAATTCAACATTTGAGTTCATGTTCTTAAAATATGAAACAGCAAATGCTCATATTCGGATGAATTTTAAAAATCTAAAAATGTAAGAGTGTTAGGAATCAAATGGTTAAACTTTCTGCAAAATACCAAATTCCAATTCATCTTAACGAACTCGAATTTCTAAGTCAAAGTTTGTAAATTCAAAAGTCAAACATTTGTTCATCAACGAATTTGAAGTTTATGTTATGATTCAAGTTAAATTAACGATTCCAATACTTTTTATAGATGATTTAAAATGTGTTTCATATTATAACAATTGTCCAAATCTTGATAAAATTCGAAAATCATTTTTATTATTATTATTATTATTATTATTATTATTATTATTATTATTATTATTATTATTATTATTATTATTATTATTATTTTATTGTCATTATTAGTTATTGTTATTAGGATTAGTATTGTAGAGTTTATTATTATTATTACTAATAAAAGTTATCAATTGTTATTATTAACCTAATTAAAATTACAATTATAATTACTATTATTATTGTTAGTACAAATATTATTATTGTTACTAGTATTATTAGAAAGTAATATTATTAATATTATCATTAGTATTATTAGGATTGACATAAGTATTATTATTAATATTATCATTTTCATTAATATAATTATCATAACCGGTATTATATTATTAAAGATTAACATAACTATTATTAAAAGTATCATTACTTTTAATTTATCATTTTGTTAAGACTACTACTAATACTATCATTATTATTACTAGTACTATTAAAATTATTTTTATTATCATTATACTTATTTTAGTACTATTATAACTTGTACTTTGTAAATAAAAGATTAATTATATAAAAATATATTTAATGCTCATATTTTAAATATATAAATATTTTCATATATATAATGAAGTAGCTAAATTAGTAATATGAAAATTATATCACAACTAATAATATATATATAATTATTCGATTACAATTACGTGTGTTAATATATATACGAATGATATAGGTTCGTGAATCCGATGCCAAACCCTGCATTGTTCAATATCGTCGTATGTATTTTTACTACAAAATACAGTACTGTGAGTTTCATTAATCCCTTTTTAAATGCTTTTGCAATATATATTTTTGGGACTGAGAATACATGCGCTGCTTTTATAAATGTTTTACGAAATAGACACAAGCAATCGAAACTACATTCTATGGTTGAATTATCGAAATCGAATATGCCCCTTTTTATTAAGTCTGGTAATCTAAGAATTAGTGAACAGACACCCTAATTGACGCGAATCCTAAAGATAGATTTATCGGGCCCAACAAGCCCCATCCAAAGTACCGGATGCTTTAGTACTTCGAAATTTATATCATGTCCGAAGGAGGATCCCGGAATGATGGGGATATTCTTATATGCATCTTGTTAATGTCGGTTACCAGGTGTTCAATCCATATGAATGATTTTTCTCTCTATGCATGGGACGTATGTTTATGAGAAATGGAAATATGAAATCTTGTGGTCCATTAAAGTTATGAAATGATTATTTATGATAAACTAATGAACTCACCAACCTTTTGGTTGACACTTGAAAGCATGTTTATTCTCAGGTACGAAAGAAATCTTCCGCTGTGCATTTGCTCATTTTAGAGATATTACTTGGAGTCATTCATGTCATATTTCAAAAGACGTTGCATTCGAGTCGTCAAGTTCATCAGAATTATTATCAAGTCAATTATAGTTAGATATATTATGAAATGGTATGCATGCCGTCAACTTTCGATGTAATGAAAGATTGTATCTTCAAAAACGAATGCAATGTTTGTAAAATGTATCATATAGAGGTCAAGTACCTCGCGATGTAATCAACTGTTGTGAATCGTTTATAATCGATATGGACTTCGTCCGGATGGATTAGGACGGGTCTTCACAGTTGGTATCAGAGCGGTGGTCTTAGCGAACCAGGTCTGCATTAGTGTGTCTAACTGATAAGTCGTTAGGATGCATTAGTGAGTCTGGACTTCGACCGTGTCTGCATGTCAAAAGTTTTGCTTATCATTTCTAGTCGGAAATCATTTGCTTATCATCCTTAAAGTCTAGAAACATCTTACTGCCTCTATTGCATAGACTGTGTATAGATAAATTCATATCTTAGCGTGTCTGTTATTGTTATCTTTGCCTGACAGTTTCCGTAGATTCCTCCGTAACTTATGAGATTTTAGTATTATATATGTATATGTAAATTATGTATTGCAGGATACTAATCTACATCCTATAATCTATTTCTTATCGAAAATCCTTCATCTGATCGTACGAGATGAATCCCTCAACTAGATCGAGTCCCTCGGATTCTGACAGCCATTCCGATAGTTATCCCGACAGTTATTCAGATTGGATAGTCATCTAAGCTCTGAAAGCAACGACACCAGAATGAATCAACCAATCATCCATCCCCAATTCATCTGATAGATTCATAGTCGACTTAATCAATGGAGACGCGCAGAAGGCGATCCCATCCACTAACCGAATTCACCTTTTGGCGAAGAACCTGAAGCACTTACCGGCGAACCTGTTTGTAACACCATTTCACCCTCATTTCCCAAATATCTCGCCACGACTATATCATAACTCAGGTTCTAAACCTTATTCATCCGCTCGTTCCGACCGACAATCATCCCGGAGTAATCGAAGAAGTCAACGAGCTTCGCGCTCGAGTAATCAATTTGGAGAACATGGTGCAAAACTTACCAGCTTCAGCAATATCTCCGACACCAACAGTACCATCAGTAACAGCACCTGTATCATCAACAATCCTTGCCTCAATATCACATTCAGTACCTCGAGTACAATCATCGTTCTACGTATCGTTCTACATCATTTATCTTCGTTCGACATGGCGATTATGTAATCTCTAATGTTTTAGAGATTATATATTCTTGTTTTAACCGTAAATCAAATGAGTTTAATATCATATTGACTCATTAAATCCATGATTACATCTGAAGAAAATATATATGTATATATATTTTCATAAAGATTGTAATTAAAAATTCTTTCGTACAAACTGTTAATGGTGAAAATATTTTAACGGGTAGGTAATACCCGAGAAATATTTAGATTTCACAATAATATGTTATACAGTACATTCTTCAATTCAGATTCAACCGTCATTAACTATACTACTTACATCCACCGATATACGTATTCGTTCACCAAAGAATAGCTATTTTCATTCAAATTCAATTTCATATTTGGATTTTGACCCATCAGAATCCAACAAGTGGCATAATGAAGAAATAATAGACACAATAAAAATTGATTAGAAACAGACTAATAAACAATATGAAATTTTGTTAAGAATTCACGCTAACTGTTCCTAGCTAATTGTTCCTAGCTAACTAATTAATTCCGTATTACATTTTATTTATTGTAATTTATTTATCGTAATTTATTTATCGCAATTTAAATTCTTGCAATTTTATTTATCGTCATTTAATTTCTGTTATTTACTTTACGCACTTTATTTATCGTCATTTAATTTCTGTTATTTATTTTTACGTACTGTAAATATCGGGACACGTGTACAAGGTTTTGACATATCATATCGAGGCATCTATATATATTATTTGGAATAACCATAGACACTCTATATGCAGTAATGATCGAGTTCTCTATACAGGGTTGAGGTTGATTCTATAATAATATATATAATTTGAGTTGTGATCGAGTCTGAGACATGTACACGGGTCACGATACGTATTAATTAATTCGAATATTATATATTAAACTATATATGAACTATTAGACTGTTAACTGTGGACTATAGACTGTGGACTAATAATATTGGACAATTAAAATGAATTAAAATATTGATTATAACATATGAAATAAAATAATTCTTCAAGTTTGCCACTTGATCTCATCTTAAACCTCAATTGTATCTTACTGATTACAATCTGCGTTCAAACCTTTCATGATTCTTGAAACCACCTCAATCGAGAATATGAACCAACCGCACTTTATCTACGGAAGAAGAGATTGACGCATATAGTTATGCACCTGAAAACACTCGGAACCTGAGTAAAACGTTTAACCCGTATATGTGTTAGCTCCTTTAGCATTATTATTACCCAAAATAACTTGGTAATCCCTTTCAAAGTAGCAAATTTTATCACAGCTCCAGCAAGTCAACTTCGAATTTTCATTCGAAACAACCTTATTATAACCTTGATATATATGTGTACTCTTTTATTATTATCGGAGGACCTTTTATTATATTCCACCATATTACCAGCGGATGTACCAGCACCCTCGTCGCTCATTGGTTTAAATTTATCCGACAAATCATTAAATTTATCTATTGAAGTCTCATCATGTACTCATCCGCATCTTGTAACAAGAATTACCATACCAATTACCGGGAATCAGCAAATCTGTATTGTGAGTCTCGCAACATTTCCACACCAACAGTTATATGAATCCATATAACATTTATCTCTTAGAACTATGATCTTCCATTCTAAAATTCTGAAAAGCACCCAGTCTACGAATCAATACTCCGAACATTGAAAAAGTTGAAGGAAGCAACAAAAACTGTAAACGACCTTAACCGTTGAAGGTATGATAATAAAGAATGGATGGTTGGAGAACTCTCAATAGAAAATTTAGTACCGAAAAATGGATTATGCGAAACTATGAAGGAAGCTGTGGACAAATCTCAAGGACTAAACTTGTACATTAAGAATCCTGATGATTCTGTTTCTGATTAAATATTTAGCGAATACCTTGCTTCTGACTCCAAACTCTTGCGGACAAATTTTCTTCACCATTCTTCGATATTAGGAATTCCAAGATATCATCGTATCTTTCATTATAAATATCCTCCATATTTCTGAAGATATTTTTATAACTATTATTATCTTAAATCAGTAATCCCTTCGTGCTATCAGTGTTACATCATATAGAAACGGTTAGTTTCTGTATTCTGTAAACTTTCGAGCTTAAAATATGAATATTAATGAAGTAATGTTGGGAACTGATGCATGAGTTAATATAATATAATGACACTTGATCAACGTGATTATATTACAGTAAGTCTTGCTGAGTTTCTAAATGGAACATGATGATTCACAGATTATAACATCATCATGTGTCATGTTACATAACTCTTTCATTCTGTTTAACTTTTGAACATATCAAGAAAGTATATTCTTGATAGTTCTATTCCCAGTAATTCTGGTAAATTTGAAAATCAAATCGTACTATCACGTTCCACCCTGCTTAAAACATTATAATCATTCGGAACTCTATATCTACAAATTCTGGACCATTATTCGCTTGACTTGGAGTCGAGAAGAGAAAACAAGAGCATGGAGCTCCGAAATATAAAGGAGAATATAAAGCCGATCACAAACACAGGAATTACAAACCGCAGATGTTAATACGAATAGCAATATAAAGACACGGTATAATTAAGAATAGTATCACCCCAAGGTAATAGTAGAAGTAAACAGATTTTTCTGGTGGGAGATTGAAAAGAGGGATGACAGAAATGTTAATTAGAAAATATCAAGGATTAGAATGGAATTAAGCATTTTTACAATCTTTTGGATGTATGAGCAAAGAAAGAAAGTATAGGAATGGTGAGAATAATAGAACGGGAGAGTTTAATTTATAATGGAAATATCAGACAGAGTAATCGAGGCAGATCACCGTATTTAAATATAGAGATCTTAATTTCCTTATTCGTCGAAGAATCAAATCTTTTAGATTTCGAAGAATTCCTTTAAATCCCTTGAATTCCGGAATTCAAACGTGACTACGTCAAATGTAAGACGAATCTTAAATTCCCCATTTCACTATTTCGTGAAAACTTCACTCGTACTCTCCGAGTAATCGAATTATCCTATCTATATTACTCTATGGTAATAAAACTCTATTTACCAACTCATAATCGTCATGAAAACATTTTTATTGTTAGCCACGATGACCTCACTCAAATTTCGGGACGAAATTTCTTTAACGGGTAGGTACTGTGATGACCCGGGAATTTTCGACCAAATTTAAACTCAATCTTTATTTGATTTCGACACGATAAGCAAAGTCTGTAAGGTTGAGTCTCAAAAAGTTTGAACTGTTTCATATATACACTTAAACCTTTGACTACTCCCGACGATTCACGAACAAATTGTTTATAAATAAATGTGTATACATATATAATGTGAAATAATATAATGCCAATTAATCAGTAAAATTGAATATGTAAAATAATATAATATAATAGGGTTGCTATTAAAAGTCTATATATATAATATTTTTTTTAATAAATATTCAATACAAGTTATTATATATTATATAAAATATTATATGTAATTACAGATTAAAGTATAAATGTTATATTAATATTATGATCATAACTTTCATTATTGTTAGTAAATATTTTTATTATTAATAATACTATGTTTAATATAAAACATGTATATATGTATATGAAAATTTGATATATGTAAGTTGTTATATTATTATAATAAGTAGTATCATTAATAATATTATTGTTATCATTTTATTATGATTATTATTAGTAAACTTATTAAAATGATCAATTTTGTTAGGATCACTACTATTTATTAATATTATTAATACAATTAATATTTTATTAATATTATTATTATTATTATTATTATTTCTATTATTATTATTATTATTAAGTTTCATAATGATAGAGTATTAAAATTAATATTGGATATTAATATTTGCATAAATATTATTATTATAGTTATTAGAAAACAATACAAACTATTATTATTATTATTATTAATATTGGTACTTTTATTATTAGTAATCCTATTATTATAAATCAGTATTATTATTATTATTTATTATTAAAATTAATAATATTATTAATATAAATATTAATATTTAATATTAATAAAATCACATGTACCAAAAGGTTAGAATCAAAATCTGTTCTCAATCTCTATCTTACTGTGTCAATTTTTTGTTTCTGTCAAATGGTTACCAGTCCACTTCAATCCTTCACTAAACAACAAGTTGGATCTATTATATATATATATATATATATATATATATATATATATATATATATATATATATATATATATATATATTACATTCAGTATATCTGTGCATATAAAAAAAAAGAAACTGAGTTGTTTACTTCTGTCTTGTTCTTTTTTTTTTCAAATCTCGAATTCGAATCATATTTCAAAAAGTAATAATGCAAAGTTGTTAGGAATCTCCTACTCAAACTACCCGCAAAATTTGAAGTTCCAATTCTTCCTATCGATCACGAATTTTGGAGTCAAAGTTTTGAAGTAAAAAGTCAACTGAATTGTTCATGGTAAAATTCGAACTCCTTGTCATGTTTTAAGTTAAATTAATGATTCAGATAGTTTTTAGTAACCATTTACAACTTATTTCATTTTGTAATCGAGAGCTATAACAGTCTTAAATCCGAATTCAACATTTGAGTTCATGTTCTTAAAATATGAAACAGCAAATGCTCATATTCGGATGAATTTTAAAAATCTAAAAATGTAAGAGTGTTAGGAATCAAATGGTTAAACTTTCTGCAAAATACCAAATTCCAATTCATCTTAACGAACTCGAATTTCTAAGTCAAAGTTTATAAATTCAAAAGTCAAACATTTGTTCATCAACGAATTTGAAGTTTATGTTATGATTCAAGTTAAATTAACGATTCCAATACTTTTTATAGATGATTTAAAATGTGTTTCATATTATAACAATTGTCCAAATCTTGATAAAATTCGAAAATCATTTTTTTTATAAAAAAAAAATAGCGACGGAACAGCAGAGGCTGTTAGGATTTTTTTTTATTTTTTTTTATAAAAACATTTAATCTCAATTATTTAGGAATATATAGAGAAATCTAAATAAGTAAAAAAAAAATAATTGTTGTAGATATTGGTTACTGGTCGACTGTCTTTATAAAGAAGAAGGAGTAATTAAAATAAATAAAAAACAAAACGAGTTATATATATTTGGTAATGATACTAGTCAGGAAATATGGAAACAGATCAGTGGTTAGGGTGTTTCTATTAAACCAGAGGTCCTGGGTTCGAATAGCTGCTACGTCTTTTTTTATTTATTTATATATTTAGTAACATGGGTTCATGGATTAAACTTGGGCTTAAGTGTTTAAAGGTTGGGCCAGACTTTGAATTGAGATTTTAACGGGTTAAAAATAATCGGGCAGCTTACTAAATCAGAATAACAGGTGCTAGCTTGATGGTTAGGTGCGTGTGTTGGGTAGTGAGAGGTCACGAGTTCGAGTCTTGTAGCTGCCATTTTTTTTTTTTAAAAGGCTTTTCAAAGGGTATTACCTTTTATCTTTGTTTTATTATTATTATTATTATTATTATTATTATTATTATTATTATTATTATTATTATTATTATTATTATTATTATTATTATTATTATTATTATTATTATTTTATTGTCATTATTAGTTATTGTTATTAGGATTAGTATTGTAGAGCTTATTATTATTATTACTAATAAAAGTTATCAATTGTTATTATTAACCTAATTAAAATTACAATTATAATTACTATTATTATTGTTAGTACAAATATTATTATTGTTACTAGTATTATTAGAAAGTAATATTATTAATATTATCATTAGTATTATTAGGATTGACATAAGTATTATTATTAATATTATCATTTTCATTAATATAATTATCATAACCGGTATTATATTATATTATTAAAGATTAACATAACTATTATTAAAAGTATCATTACTTTTAATTTATCATTTTGTTAAGACTACTACTAATACTATCATTATTATTACTAGTACTATTAAAATTATTTTTATTATCATTATACTTATTTTAGTACTATTATAACTTGTACTTTGTAAATAAAAGATTAATTATATAAAAATATATTTAATGCTCATATTTTAAATATATAAATATTTTCATATATATAATGAAGTAGCTAAATTAGTAATATGAAAATTATATCACAACTAATAATATATATATAATTATTCGATTACAATTACGTGTGTTAATATATATACGAATGATATAGGTTCGTGAATCCGAGGCCAAACCCTGCATTGTTCAATATCGTCGTATGTATTTTTACTACAAAATACAGTACTGTGAGTTTCATTAATCCCTTTTTAAATGCTTTTGCAATATATATTTTTGGGACTGAGAATACATGCGCTGCTTTTATAAATGTTTTACGAAATAGACACAAGCAATCGAAACTACATTCTATGGTTGAATTATCGAAATCGAATATGCCCCTTTTTATTAAGTCTGGTAATCTAAGAATTAGTGAACAGACACCCTAATTGACGCGAATCCTAAAGATAGATCTATCGGGCCCAACAAGCCCCATCCAAAGTACCGGATGCTTTAGTACTTCGAAATTTATATCATGTCCGAAGGAGGATCCCAGAATGATGGGGATATTCTTATATGCATCTTGTTAATGTCGGTTACCAGGTGTTCAATCCATATGAATGATTTTTCTCTCTATGCATGGGACGTATGTTTATGAGAAATGGAAATATGAAATCTTGTGGTCCATTAAAGTTATGAAATGATTATTTATGATAAACTAATGAACTCACCAACCTTTTGGTTGACACTTGAAAGCATGTTTATTCTCAGGTACGAAAGAAATCTTCCGCTGTGCATTTGCTCATTTTAGAGATATTACTTGGAGTCATTCATGTCATATTTCAAAAGACGTTGCATTCGAGTCGTCAAGTTCATCAGAATTATTATCAAGTCAATTATAGTTAGATATATTATGAAATGGTATGCATGCCGTCAACTTTCGATGTAATGAAAGATTGTATCTTCAAAAACGAATGCAATGTTTGTAAAATGTATCATATAGAGGTCAAGTACCTCGCGATGTAATCAACTGTTGTGAATCGTTTATAATCGATATGGACTTCGTCCGGATGGATTAGGACGGGTCTTCACAAAACTGCTGAATAATGGGTGGCGTGCTGAGTGGTATGTTGATAGGTAGGGGTGGAGTATTTTTTTATTTCTTTTTATTTTTGTTAATTTATAATTTATTTATTTTTTATCTTAAAAAATAGTTAAATTATATTTATGTAATTAAAATACAAAATAAATAACAATTTAATTAAGTTTGGTGATATGGGAGCGAGCCAACCAAAAACATAGTATGTAAATGTATACGGAGTACGTATGTAAAGTGATTGCCCAAACTTATATGCAGGGCTGTTAACGAACCGAACTCGAACGAGCAGGAAGAATTTGAGCTCGGCTCGTTTAAGTATTACTCGGTTCGAACTCGATTCGAGCTCGATTAAAAATTCAATATTGTGTTCGAGTTCGAACTCGATAATTTTTTCTAAGATCGAATTCGAACTCGATGTTCGTTTATGATTCCTAACTTTGATGCTCGTATTTTAACTCGAACTCGAGCTCGATTAAGCTCGAACTCGAGTTCAATTAAGCTCAAACTCGAGCTCGATTAAGCTCATTTAGATCTTAAAAAGATATTTTTACGGTTAAAAAAAAGCTAAAATAGTACATAGTATTTAAAATAACTACAAATTTGAAGATGGTTAAATGTATACACATATGGATAATACATTTTGAATTCTTCAAATAGATAAGTTTGTTTAACCTCTCTATTTATACTAGAATCCTTTCTTGTAGGTTTCTTCCACCATTCAATGTGGGACGAAACTTCTTTATTACTTATATTTTTTTCATAATTAACAACAATTCTTTATGTAACATTCACATAAATTATTAAAAAAAATTATAAATTCTTTTCTTGTAACTGCAAGTGAAACTTCAAAATCAAATAAAGTGAAGTTGCATATATATTCGAATATATAAATCTACTCCTTTTGTTTATTATAAATCTAGTTTTGTTTTTCTCTAACAGTACTTTAATTGTACTTTATTATTAGTTATATTTTGTAATTAAATCTAGAAAAAAAATAAAAAATGAATCGTGAGCTAATAAGTAAAATTCTAACTTGTATATGGTTAACTTTATACATTATGGTTACTGGACACGAATAGCGATAACTGCAATTTAACATTAGAAATGCTTCAAAGAACTTAATCGTACTATTTGAATGTCATGTGACATGAAGACTTAGAGCATGGAAAATTGAGGAACAACTATTTGATACTTGTTAGATATGGTAGAAATTATGTTAACTAACTACAATAAACAAATAATATTTACAATTTGAATTATAACAATTGTTCAATTAAGTGTCATGTTACTCCTTATACTTAAGAATCAAAGATTCAAAAAACAGTGTTTACTATATTAATTAATACAAGAATTCAATTATGTCTAGTGCCATTGATTTTCGTAGATACTCTCTTTGATAAATATTAAAACAGTGTTTACTATATTTGGTGTCGTTGGTTTTCGTAGATACTTTCTTTGATAAAAAACAGTGTTTACAATATTTAGTGATGTTGGTTTTCGTAGATACTCTCTTTGTTAAAAATCCTTGGCACACAAACAAAATTTGTCTAAACACACGGTTGATGTTTGCTCGCTCATCTAATAATTGCGAACACATTTTAAACCGTCTTTTAAATTTATGAGGAAACCTAAGATCCTTAGAAAAATAGTCGTCTCATGGACGTTGTCCCGCACCTTTGTGATCTCTATAAATATACATTCGGGGTCCTCATGGGGGTCCCGCACCTTCTCGGCGTACGATTGCTATAGTCGTCCAATGAATCGTCGACAATAGTTAAATAAGCATTCATGTTGAGTGATGTTTTGTAAAAAGTTTGAAGAATTATAAAAAGTGAGAGAAAGAAAAAACGAGAGTTAAGATTATATAAAAATTGTGTTTGGTTAAGTTATATTTATTGATAAAATTGTATAAACGTTATTTATTAATTATATTAAATTTATAACCGTTCAAAAAACTATTCGTTAATGATGTCAGTCAACCACAACCCATCACGTAGGCAACACGCGCACATTCTTTCCGTGCCACAGTCAGCACGTCGGTGCAAGTTACATACCAATAAGCCACACTAATGGCGTGTTGGTGGAGTGTCAGGGAAAGAAAGGACTCCAACAAGCGTATTGGATGTAGTATAAAATTGTAAAACCTAAACTCCAAACTTTAAATTTGGTTTAATTTAGAAAAACATGTTTACTTATCCTCTTATCTTTAAAAAAAAAAAGGTACTTAGCTCTTGATTCTAACTCCATATATTTGTGCAAGTTATTACATTATCATTTATCATTAATATATAGTTATAAATTTATAAAATAAAATAGTAGCTAAATAATAATAATAATAATAATAATAATAATAATAATAATAATAATAATAATAGTAATAATAATAATAATAATAATAATAATAATAATAATAATAATAATAATAATAATAATAATAATAATAATAATAATAATAATAATAATAATAATAATAATAATAATAATTTTATACTATATAATCTAATACGGAGTAATATATTAAGTTTATATGTATGTGTAAAATAGTTATCGAAAAAAAATATCCTTCTTGATCTCAAATCTTATTTATGTACGAGTGCTAGTTGTAATTCCTAATTCATAATTAGATATGTAGGTATCATAAACTGTAAGAATAAAGTTAGAGAAAAAGAAAATACGGAGTAAGATATATATAAATAATATTAATGTCAAATAATTAATGAATAAAATACATGGTTCAGTGATAGAACCTTGCTAATCTTAAACGTTTGTTCGCGAGATCGAATCTAGGTTTCAGCATTATTTATTTTTGCTGCATGTTCACGAGCTATTTGAGCAACATATGCTCGGGTATTGCTCGACTCGACATAGTTCGATCATAAACGAGTTATTCGAGCCAGCTATGCTCGATTACTCGTTCGAATATTAAACGAGTTTTCGAGCGAGTCGAGTCGAATATCAACTTTCTCATACTCGGCTCGTGATATTAATCGAGCAATATTTTTTGTTCGAACTCGACTCGAATTCGAACCGTTAATGTTCGAACTCGTGATAAACGAGCTCGAACTCGAGCAGTTCGTTAAAAGCTCGGTTCGTTAACAGCCCTACTTATATGACTAAAAATCAAACACGTCTCCAATCAATTCTTTATCCCTTCCACTTAAACTTTCACTTTCATCTTTCTTATTTCTTCTTTGCAACAACAATGGCAGATCGTCAAAAGAAAAAAAAAAAAAAAATGGAAGAAGAAATAAATAGAAGAGGAAATTACTAATGGGAGCGAGCCAACCAAAAACCTCCACGTCTACCCAACATCCCAACACGCAGCTCTTCTCCTCCATGCCATCTTCAGCACGCCGCCTTCTCCAACCCACCAGCACGCCGCGTTAATGGCGTGTTGATGACGTGTTGGTCTAAAATCTGTTGCAACCCGCTGCGTTAGAGATGGTCTTAGACCACTCTGTTCCAGTAAAGAGTAAAGACTGAAAGTTTTTCAAAAAGTTATATGAAACCACGTCAACAATTTTTTTCAAGAACTATAGAAATCATTTATCGTCTATAATAATTGAAAAGTCACTTACTATTATTATTTTTTCCAAATAATACAACTATCTTATATAATTCTGTTTATATAAAAAAACATTATTTAACTAAGAAAACATAAGAGGAGAAGAAATGATATCCAAGTCACGAATAGCGTATAATGATTGTTGATGGCTCTCGAGTTGCTGCGGAAAGGCTTTGCACTTATATCGTTATATGTTTTCAATTTGATTTTACAATTAAATTTTAGTAATGTCAATTAAGTTTTAGTATAATGTGTTGCGTGGAACTTGTGATGTGGTCCAGCGGTTGGTGGCCTGCCTCCTTTAGGGGAGGTCAGGAGTTCGACCCTCGTTGACTCCATATTAACCCATAATTTCATCTCTGCCATGAAGTACCACTCATGACACCTTTTCCACATCGCGTTAGAGGGTAAAGGAGAGGGGGTTTTACCGTTCATGCTCCGTATGAGATTAGTACGGGTTTTGGTGGTTAAGTCTCATCTGGGTGATCTCAACTAACTGTTGTCAAAAAAGTGAAAACCTTTTAAATTCTCATGACTTGTTCCCATGGAATATAGATCAAAATTTTAGAGACTTTAAATCTAAGAAACTCTTTATATATACTTTATTTGGTAAGTCAAAAGTCATTTGTTTTAAAGATATAAGAAACGATGATTAATTATTATTTTGTTATTTATAAGTAACAATAACTTTTTAGTAAAATTTTCTTTTGTACGTATTTAAAATTTTAGTGTTTATAATAAGAGAAAATTGGGCCATTAGTCCGTGTGGTTTATATGAAATTGGGTGTTTGGTCTCTGAACTTGATTTTCGGGGTTCTTGGTCCTTGTGGTTTAAAAATGAGGACGGGTGGTCCCTGTTAGTAACAGCCGTTAAAAAATCCATTAAATCATGTCATGTGCAACACACGTGAGGGGTATTTCTGTCCCTTTGTCTATTTTCTGTACCAGTTCATTTTTCCCCACTTCTTCTGTCTTCTTCCCCATTAATATTCTTCAAAAACCAATCAACAAATCACTAAATCTTACTATCAAGATGTGACGACCCGGAAATTTCCGACCAAATTTAAACTTGATCTTTATATGATTTCGACACGATAAGTAAAGTCTGTCATGTTGAATCTCGGAAAATTTTGAACTGTCTTTATATATTCAATTGACCTTCGACTGTTCTCGACGATTCACGAACAACTAATTGTAAACAGATACTTTTATAAATATAAATATATATACCAATTTGAAATATAAAATGATATATGATTTTATTGTAAAATAGTAAACGATATAATAAAGTTGTTATTTAAAATGAATCTATATATATATATATATATATATATATATATATATATATATATATATATATATATATATATATATATATATATATATATATATATATATATATATATATATATATATATATATATATATTGTAGTGACCCGAACTTTTCCATGTTTATATATATTAAATGAAATTGATATTTACATGATTAAGTGTTTCCAACATGTTAAGCAATCAAACTTATTAAGACTTGATTAATTGAAATATGTTTCATATAGACAATTGACCACCCAAGTTGACCGGTGATTCACGAACGTTAAAACTTGTAAAAACTATATGATGACATATATATGGATATATATATAGTTAACATGATATTATGATAAGTAAACATATCATTAAGTATATTAACAATGAACTACATATGTAAAAACAAGACTACTAACTTAATGATTTCGAAACGAGACATATATGTAACGATTATCGTTGTAATGACATTTAATGTATATATATCATATTAAGATATATTAATACATCATGATATCATGATAATGTAATAATTTAACATCTCATTTGGTATAATAAACAATGGGTTAACAATATTTAACAAGATCGTTAACCTAAAGGTTTCAAAACAACACTTACATGTAACGACTAACGATGACTTAACGACTCAGTTAAAATGTATATACATGTAGTGTTTTAATATGTATTCATACACTTTTGAAAGACTTCAAGACACTTATCAAAATACTTCTACTTAACAAAAATGCTTACAATTACATCCTCGTTCAGTTTCATCAACAATTATACTCGTATGCACCCGTATTCGTACTCGTACAATACACAATTTTTAGATGTATGTACTATTGGTATATACACTCCAATGATCAGCTCTTAGCAGCCCATGTGAGTCACCTAACACATGTGGGAACCATCATTTGGAAACTAGCATGAAATATCTCATAAAATTACAAAAATATTAGTAATCATTCATAACTTATTTACATGTAAACAAAATTACACATCCTTTATATCTAATCCATATACCAATGACCAAAAACACCTAAAAACACTTTCATTCTTCAATTTTCTTCATCTAATTGATCTCTCTCAAGTTCTATCTTCATGTTCTAAGTGTTCTTCATAAACTCTGTAAGTTCTAGTTTCATAAAATCAAGAATACTTCCAAGTTTGCTAGTTTACTTCCAATCTTGTAAAGTGATCATCCAACCTTAGGAAATCTTTCTTATTTACAGTAAGATATCTTTCTAATACAAGATAATACTCATATTCAAACTTTGATTCAATTTTTATAACTATAACAATCTTATTTCGAGTGGAAATCTTACTTGAACTTGTTTTCGTGTCATGATTCTGCTTCAAGAACTTTCATTGTAATTACTAGAACATAGTTTAGTTAATTCTAAATTTGTTCGCAAACAAAAGTTAATCCTTCTAACTTGACTTTTAAAATCAACTAAACATATGTTCTATATCTATATGATATGCTAACTTAATGATTTAAAACCTGGAAACACGAAAAACACCGTAAAACTGGATTTACGCCGTCGTAGAAACACCGCGGGCTGTTTTGGGTTAGTTAATTAAAAACTATGATAAACTTTGATTTAAAAGTTGTTCTTATGGGAAAATGATTTTTCTTATGAACATGAAACTATATCCAAAAATCATGGTTAAACTCAAAGTGAAAGTATGTTTTTCAAAATGGTCATCAAGACGTCGTTCTTTCGACTGAAATGACTACCTCTTACAAAAATGACTTGTAACTTATATTTCTGACTATAAACCTATACTTTTTCTGTTTAGATTCATAAAATAGAGTTCAATATGAAACCATAGCAATTTGATTCACTCAAAACGGATTTAAAATGAAAAAGTTATGGGTAAAACAAGATTGGATATTTTTTCTTGTTGTAGCTACGTGAAAATTGGTAACAAATCTATATTAATCATATCCTAGCTAACTTATATTGTATTATACATGTATTCTAATATATTATGTAATCTTGGGATACCATAGACACGTATGCAAATGTTTTGACATATCATATCGACCCATGTATATATATTATTTGGAACAACCATAGACACTCTATATGCAGTAATGTTGGAGTTAGCTATACAGGGTTGAGGTTTATTCCAAAAATATATATACTTTGAGTTGTGATCTAGCCTGAAACGTGTATACACTGGGTCGTGGATTGATTCAAGATAATATATATCAATTTTTTTCTGTACATCTAACTTTGGACAACTAGTTGTAGGTTACTAACGAGGACAGCTGACTTAATAAACTTAAAACATCAAAATGTATTAAAAGTGTTGTAAATATATTTTGAACATACTTTGATATATATGTACATATTTGCTATAGGTTCGTGAATCGACCAGTGGTCAAGTCTTACTTCTCGACGAAGTAAAAATCTGTGAAAGTGAGTTATAGTCCCACTTTTAAAATCTAATATTTTGGGATGAGAATACATGCAGTTTTATAAATGTTTTATGAAATAGACATAAGTAATTGAAACTACATTATATGGGTGAATGATCGAAGCCGAATATGCCCCTTTTGCTTGGTAACCTAAGAATTAGTAAACCGATCTACTAATTGACGCGAATCCTAAAGATAGATCTATTGGGCCTAACAAACCCCATCCAAAGTACCGGATGCTTTAGTACTTCGAATTCGTTTTTATCATGTCTGAATGATTTCCTTGAATGATAGGGGATATTCTTATATGCATCTTGTTAATGTCGGTTACCAGGTGTTCACCATATGAATGAATTTTATCTCTATGTATGGGATTTATATTGAAATATGAAATCTTGTGGTCTATTATTATGATTTGATAATATATATGTTAAACCTATAACTCACCAACATTTTTGTTGATGTTTTAAGCATGTTTATTCTCAGGTGATTATTAAGAGCTTCCGCTGTTGCATACTAAAATAAGGACAAGATTTGGATTCCATGCTTGTATGATATTATGTAAAAACTGCATTCAAGAAACTTATTTTTGATGTAATATATTCTTATTGTAAGCCATTATGTAATGGTCGTGTGTAAACGGTATATTTTAGATTATCATTATTTGATAATCTACGTAATGCTTTTTAAACCTTTATCGATAAAATAAAGGTTATGGTTGTTTTAAAAATGTATGCAGTCTTTGAAAAACGTCTCATATAGAGGTCAAAACCTCGCGACGAAATCAATTAATATGGAACGTTTATAATAAATATGAACGGGACATTTCAGTTGGTATCCGAGCATTGGTCTTAGAGAACCAGAAAATTGCATTAGTGTGTCTTACCGAGTTTGTTAGGATGCATTAGAGAGTCTGGACTTCGACCGTGTTTTTCTTCAAAAACGATTGCTTAACATTTTTTGTTGTTGGAAACTATATATTATTAACATGTAAATATTATGTGATATATTAATCTCTTAACGTGTTTGATATTGTGTGATAGATGTCTACTTCTAGTACAAATCCCATTGATTCACCTAATAATAATGAAGAGTCGAATATATTTTGGGAAGATTCATAAATTCCCGAAGAGGAACCGGAAGAGGAGGAACCGGAAGAGGAGGAACCGGAAGAGGAGGAACCGGAAGAAGAGGAACCAGAAGAGGAGGAATCGGAAGAGGAGGAACCAGAAGAAGAAGAGGTTCCGGAGGAAGAAATATTGATACCTATAGTAAATCGATTAAATAAAAGAAAATCCTCAACCAACGGACCAAAGTTAATAATGGTCAATGGTGTTTCCGCCGAGGAAGCAAAATATTGGGAAGATTACCAATTTTCCAATGAATCGGATCCCGATGAGGATTCCGATGATGTTATAGAAATTACCTCGACCCAATTTAATAAAGCGAAAGAAAATAATAAGGGAAAAGGTATAAAAATAAAGAAACCCGATTCCAACCCCGATGAACTTTATATGTATCGACAACATCCGTATATCCTAAAATGTAACAATAACCCGGGAACCTCTAAACCACTAGGTTTTTCTAAACCATTATGGAAAACGACGGCTCGTATTAGAGGAACACCATATATTCCTAGAAAATTAGGAAAACGAACCAAGTCTGAAGAAGAAGAAACCAGTGATTCAGATTAGAGGGTTGTAATCATGTTGTGTATTATATGTATTGTAGTGTGCTTGTACTTTTATGTTCTATGTAAAAAATTGCTTGTATTGTTTGTTAATTATCTTTTACGAATCTAATCCTTGTCTATTTTACAGTATAAAAACAAAATGGACATTAAGGGTAGACAACCGAATATTTTAGAAGACATACCAGAGGATATGATTGAGGAAATCTTGTCTAGAGTCGTTCAGAATTCATCAGCACATTTAGTTATAGCAAAATTAACTTGTCAAACATTTGAAAGACTTTTCCAGAAATGCCTTAGTTTATAAAAGGCTTTCCTTTGATAGGTGGGGTATATCACATTGGGGAGACCGTAAGTTACGCCATGTTTTCTTTAAAGCATTAAATGCGGGGAACCCAAATGCAATTTTACGCTACGGGTTAAGAACCTATTTTGACTCAACATATCCCAACATAGGATTTCGTGAATTAGAAAGAGCTTCTAACATGCAACATAAAGAAGCATGTTATGCTTACGGGTTAGTGATGTTCGCTTCTTACCAAAGTGAGAAAAAGAACATCGGATTGCAACTTTTAAATAAAACCTTCCCACAAGTGACGGATTCAGTAGTTGGGGTGAGAAACAAGGTTTTTAGATTATTACGGGGCTGTTGGACATTACGAAACCCTCGTCCTTTTGACGACATTACAACATGCTGCCTAGCCAATGGTCATAACGGTTATTTTCCACAAGACCAAGGATGGGAAGTCGTCTTAGTAAAACCAGAATGCATGACTTGTTTCTGGACTTATGAATTACGTGTCTTTATTTCCTTTGCTGAACAACTTGCGTATTAACTAGATTTATCTTCAAAACTGTCCTGTATCATAGTGTACTATATTTCATGTTATATGTAATATAGCGAAGTTGTAAGTTTGAAGAATATTTGTCTGTGATATATTATTATAATCAGTTTTTCATATGGAATTGTAGTAGTTGAATTATATATTAGCTACTAAGTATGAACTTAACGGGTAGGTATTACCCGAATTTAAATTATAAAATGCTAATGTGAAGAAAAAGCTTTTATAAATGAGTTCATATTATGCTGCGAAATACTATTGACTACTCTTAATATTCTGTATGATTAACTCGATTCATTTGGCTATTTTGAAGGAAATGGCACCGACTACTCGACACACCATGAATATGAGCGAAGAGGAATTTCGTACCTTTCTTGCTGCAAACATAGCCACAGTACAGGCTGCGCTACATACCAACAACAACTCTGAATCTAGCAATGCAGCTAACGGCGCAAGAAATCGTGTAGGATGCTCCTACAAAGAATTCACTGCCTGCAAACCTTTGGAATTTGATGGAACCGAAGGACCAATTGGATTGAAACGGTGGACCGAGAAAGTCGAATCGGTGTTTGTCATAAGTAAGTGTACTGAAGAGGACAAAGTTAAGTACGCTACGCATACCTTCACAGGTATTGCGTTAACGTGGTGGAACACCTATCTTGAACAGGTAGGACAAAATGCTGCTTACGCACTACCGTGGTCGGCATTCAAGCAATTGATGAACGAGCAGTACCGTCCTAGAAACGAAGTCAATAAACTCAAGGCAGAACTTCGAGAGTTACAAACACAAGGGTTCGACGTTACAACATATGAACGACGATTCACAGAGTTGTGCCTATTGTCTTCGGGAGCATTCGAAGATGAAGAAGAGAAGATCGACGCGTTTGTAAAAGGGTTACCAGTAAGGATTCAAGAAGATGTGAGTTCACACGGGCCCGCTTCTATACAGAAGGCAAGTTGAATGGCTCATAAACTCATAAATCAGATTGAGGGAAGAATTAAAGAGCAGGCGGCTGAAGAAGCCAAAACGAAACAACTCAAGAGGAAGTGGGAGGAAAACAGTGACAAGAGTCACGAGTACAACAATAACAACAATTACAACCACAATCGCAACAACTATCCCAACAACCGCAACAACAATCGCAACAATAACCGCAATCTTAACAATAACTACAACAAACATCCCAACAACAACAACAACTACAACAACCGTTTCAACAACAATAACAATCCTAACAACAACCTCAATAACAACAACGGCAACAAAAACCAAAAACAGCCATGTCATAGGTGTGAAGAAAATCATCAGGGGTTTTGCACGACATTTTGCAACAGGTGTAAAAGAAATGGTCATAGCGCGACAAAGTGTGAGGTCTACGGACCAAAGTTTAACAGAACTAAAGGAACAAATAATGTCGGAACAAGTAATGCCGAAACGAATAGTGTCAAAGCAAGTAATACCAACGCTATTTGTTATAAATGTGGAAAACCGGGCCACATTATTAGAAATTGCCCGAATCAGGGGAATACTAATGGGCAGGGCCATGGAAGAGTTTTCAATATTAATGCGGCAGAAGCACAGGAAGACCCGGAGCTTGTTACGGGTACGTTTCTTATTGACGATAAATCAGCCTATGTTTTATTTGATTCGGGTGCGGATAGAAGCTATATGAGTAGAGAATTTTGTGCTAAATTAAGTTGCCCATTGACGCCTTTGGATAGTAAATTTTTACTCGAATTAGCAAACGGTAAATTAATTTCAGCAGATAATATATGTCGGGAGAGAAAAATTAATGTAAGACCCGAATATTTATCTTGCTTGTTTGTGTATTAAGACGTTCGAGATTGGGTTTCGCGGATTATTTATATAAAGTTTAAAATGAAAAAGAATCTGTTTCAGAGAGGTCGCGCGCCGCGCGGGGTAGGGGCGCGCCGCGCCGTTTGCTGCTGACAGAATCCCTTGTTTTTAATTGGTTTAAATGAAGGGCAAATGGGTAATTTCACTTGAGGCCGGATTTGTGAGGCATATGAGCTGGTTTGGATCAGTTTTGGATCACCTTCACATCCACTCATCATCTTCATCCATTTTTAGAGAGAGAGTAAGAGTTTAGAGAGAGATTGGAGGTTTTGGTAAGGAAGAAGCTCGAATCGTTCAAAGTCTCGGGTTTTAAAGTTGTTCCTTTCGTTCTCGGCTACACGGTGATAGTATTGGTAAGCTCAAACTCCGAATTTCAATTATTTAATTTGATATTCAAATTAGGGTTTTGGGTTAATTAGTTGTAAAACCCTTTTATGTGATGAAATGGGTTTAGTGAAGCTAGTAATCGGGTTTGTTGTTAATTGTTGGTGGATTTTGAGTTGGCGAACTAATTGGCCATGTTTAGAACTTTAATTTGAGTTTAATCACTTAAGTAGGTGATTATGGAAGTGTTGAAACCCATTTAGGGTAATTTGGTTGTCAAATTAGGGTTTGGTGGTGATTATGACCCATTTGGCGATTTAATGAGGTTTATAAACTTAAAATGGATTAAGTTGAAGTATAGAACCGAGTTAAATGTGTTTTGGTGTCAAAACTTGTAAAGGATGAGATTTTGACCTTTATGGGTCAAAATTAGGGTTTAAGTGTCAAAATGGGTATGACACGCGTTTGGCACTTGTGTTCGGGTTTAATTGGCATATTTGGACCATTCTCACTTGTGTTAGTGATTATTGGTTAGTTTGGGTACGGTTTGTGCTTGGAAGTGCATTTGGGTCGAAATGGCACTAAGTGACGAATTGGGTTAATTTGTGAATCCAATCTAATTGTGTTGTGGTATTTGTGATAATGGAATAGGTATTTTCCATCGGCGAGTTGCGGTTTACTTGGAAGCTTTCTTCAAGACTTCAAGGTGAGTGATAATATCCTATATGCATATGTATGTGTAGGATGGGTGCGGGTCGGGTGAAGTGATTCTCGGTTATAGAGCTCACTTCACATATAGGTGGATTTGAAGGACTTGTGTATAAGTCCAATTGGCACGTTTGTGCGTCTTGGTTGACCATCTTTGGCGAAGTACACGTTTGTGTGCACGTTATCACACTTGGTTGTGATTTGGTTGTTATAACCCTAATGGCGAAGGGTTGATATGGTTGTGTGGTGGATTTTATAATCCCGTGACCGTGGGTTTTAGTATTGTGAAATGAATCTCGGGTAGTGCGGATTCATGGTGACTCGGGTTGTTCGGTCACCTTATTTGAGGTAGTGAATCTCGGGTAGTGCGGATTCACGATGACTCGGGTTGTTCGGTCATCTTATGGTTGAGAAGTGAATTTCGGGTTGTGCGAATTCACAAGGCTCGGGTTGTTCGGCCAATGTTCGTGTGATTGAGGTTAAGGGGTTAACCTTGTGTATTATTATTATTGTATTATATTAATGTGTTGTTGTGTTGTAGCTAACCCTCCGGGTGTAGCTATTTGGCGATGTTTACTTTGTCGTTGGCGGACTATCTTTTGTGTTGTATCATTAGCTCGTTGCTTAGATCGTACGGTATGCTTAGTGTAGATGCTTTATACTTGGATGCTTCGGTATGCGGTATTTGTTTTGTGTGGCGTATTCATTTTATACATATATATGTATGTAGTATGTTATCATTCACTAAGCATTAGCTTACCCTCTCGTTGTTGACTCTTTTTATAGATACGATGCAGACGGTGGCTCGGGTAAGCGCGAGGACTAGAAGACTTGCATAGTTGCTTTAGTGACTTGCTTTTGGATCGTTTAGGATTGGGTAGTGTATCCCCAATCGCCATGCTCGGCTTTGTTTGTATTAAAAGTCTTTTGGTCAAATGTTGTATTTCGGTACTTAAGGTGGTAAAATGGGTCGTTGTGGGACCCGCTTCGTAAACTCAATTTTATTAATTAAACGTGCTAGTTTTATATATATGAATTTATGGTTAAAAGCGTTTCGGCTAAAAATGTCGGGAACTAGTCAAACATTTTCGTTAAATTGACTTCCGGGGACAGCGGGCTGTCCAGGTGGTTTGGCGCGCCGCGCACCCACCTGGCGCGCCGCGCAATTGAACTGCACCAGAATTTTTTTTTTTTTTGTTGTAAAATTTAACGGGAATTGCCGTGGTAAGGTTCGGGCTGTTACAAGTGGTATCAGAGCATGGTCTAAGGGATTTAGGTGACTTGAGATAGGTGCCTAGACTTAGACTTTTGTGTGTGCTTAATTTGTTGCGGGACTTGTAGGATTACGGGTCGGAATGGGTTTAGTTAGTGCCTTGTTTATAGGTTGACTAACGTTTATATTAGTAATGCGGATATTATTAATATGCTCTTGTGTTGTGATAGTAATTCTCGCGTGTGTTTGTACCGCGTAGAATTTTGGTTGTGTTTGTTTATATCATCGAGCGAGGCGGTCGTTGTACTAACAAGTCGATGCGGCGTGTGTGCGTAATAAGAACTTGCAGACCTTATTACGGGTGCAAATCGTGTCTAACAAGTGATGTACGACGAGTGTTTAGCAAGATGGGGTGGTGTTGTGCGTGTCGTTTTATACGTGCGTGGACTAATCGTTTTGCATTCTTTAGAATGACGACGCGAAACGAGACCGAGACGAATGACACGGAATTTAACGCTAGAGTTACGGCCGCCGTTGCGGAGCAAATGAGAGCGTTTCGAGAAGAAATGGATGGGAAGTATTCCGAATTCCAAAATAGGGGTGAAATGGAGCGTTGTCTTAAGAGCTTCATGAGGACTAGACCCCCGATGTATGATGGGAAACCGGATCCTTTGGTGAGTACGACTTGGGTTTCGGATGTCGAAGGGTGTTTTCGTACTATGGAATGCCCTCCCGAGAAAAAGACGAGACTCGCTACTAGTTTGTTGCGGGGTAGGGCGAAGGACTGGTTGGATGGCAAGATTGATCTTGTCGGTGGTGAAACGTTTATGACGTTATCGTGGGGCGAATTTAAGGAGGAATTCTTCGAGGAGTTGCGAACTTCAGCCGATTTATCGGAATTGCGTTGTGAGTTGCGAAATTTGCAACAGGGTTCTATGGACTTGAATACTTTAAAGACGACTTTTATGTCAAAGGCTCGTTTTTGCCCGGAATATTTGGGGAATGATCGTTTGTTGATGGAGGATTTCTAACGAACCTTGAATGATGACTTGAAAGGTAAGATTAGCCGGGGCTACGCGAAATCGTTTGCAGAATTATTTGCGGTGGCTAGAGGTTTCGAGTCTTATACGCGATCGAAAAAGGGCGAACCTTCAAGTGAGGGAAGGGTTGTTTCTTATGGTGCTCCGAGTAAGAGGACTAAGGGTCCGAGTGCGAGTACGAGTAAAGTGGTAAAGGGCGCGGTGGAATCTCGTGCGCCTAGATGTTTCAATTGTGGCGTTAGGGGTCACAAGTTGTGGGAATGCACGATGCCGAGAAGTGAAGGCGGAATGTGCTACTATTGTCATAAAGAGGGACATCGCAAGCCGGATTGTCCCGAGTTGGCGGCGGCGAATGCCGCAAGGAGACGTTGAGGTACGTTTCGTTTTGATAAATATGTCTTTGAATATTTATTTATGTGGCATTTATGTTCGGACTTGTTAATTGCATAGTGATTTGCATGTTATGGTTCAGGGTGACGTTCCTAACGGAAGTACCCTATGGTGATGTTTGGTTGTTGGACGAAGGGCGTAAGACTTGGTGTAACCAAGCATTCCTTAGTATTTGGGGAATGTTATTACCAAGCCACGGAAATGGTTTTGGTGTTCGATTGTTTAGCGCGTGTTCGCTTTTGGTGTTGAAGTGATGAACCATGAGGTTCGTCGGGTGATTGGAACCTTTGAGGCCGAGTGTTTAAAATCTCGATGTGTGTTGGTAATGGAGTCTTTATGACGCGACATTAGGTGCCTCTTTTATACCTACTAGCGTGGTGTCGACTCCGATTGTGTTGTGGTTACATTGTACTTAGGGTACCGGGAGAAACCCGTAGGTACATGAGTGACTAGGTGAAACTTGACAAACTAAAGCAATTGGATAATTGCGAGGGTATGGTTTGTGTAATCGTGGTACACTTTTCGTTCGAAGTGTTTAAGGATTGATTGAAATCCTTCGTGTGCTCAAGGTTAGAGCAAGGTGTGGTGATGGGTCGTGTGTACCCAATTGTTGGTAAAGTCTACCTTTGGTAGCATCGTACGGGTGTACGAGTGGTGATATAGGAACGTGTTTCCAAGTGGAGGAGTCGCACTCCTGCGCGAGGAAAGTGTTAGTGTGATATTTCGGATGATGATTTTGGTAGATCTGGAATTTTTACCGAGACCTAGTTTTGGGTCGATTCGTGGTAGAGTGGGATTTCGGATAAATTGTACTTATGGTTTGGATTGGAATCCCACCGAGGCGGTAATGTGGTAAATCTCGTTGAGAGATAATGGACGTGTTTGGTGAGCAAGGTGAAATCCTTCGGTTAAGGAAGGTGTGTGTCGGGTTCTCTTTTGGAGAATTCTTGTTCGGTACCTATGTTTGATATAGGTGGTTCTTGCTCGATTATGGTATGTAGTTGATGAAGCATGACCTTCGGGGTCCGCTGACTTCATCGTGGTATTGATGATTAATGAAGCATGACTTTCGGGGTCCGCTGACTTCATTATAGTATGGTTGCGTGATGGGGCATGATCTTTAGGGTCCGCTGACTTCATCATGGGAGTACGTGATTGATGGAGCATGATCTTCGGGTCCGCTGACTTCATCTGGTATTGAGATCGGTGAAGCATGATCTTCGGGTCCGCTGACTTCATCCGATAATGAGATTGGTGGAGCATGACCTTCGGGGTCCGCTGACTTCATCAAGAGGGTTGTGTTGTGGGACGTGAATATCGGGTTGTTCGTATTCACAATATTTCGGGTAGTACGAATGTCCCTGTTGGTTGGGCTCATAGTTTGAGGTAGTGAATGTCGGGTAGTTCGGATTCACTAAGGTTCGGGTAGTACGGCCATCCTCGGTTATACTATGTGGTGGTAGTAGTGAATATCGGTTTGCGCGTATTCACGATGACTCGGGTTGTGCGGTCATTTCGTTGTGAGATATATGGATTGGGTTGGTGGATTTCGGGTTGTGCGAATTCACTAAGGTTCGGGTTGTTTCGACCATCCTCCATATGTGTTTTGGCTCGGGTTGTTTCGGCCATGTTGAGTTGTAATCTATTGGTTGTTTGATACACCAATGGTGGGGTCGTAAGGACCATGTTGTGGGAACTATCGGTCGTTTTATGCGTCGATGGTGGGGTCGTGAGGACCACGTGGTATGATTAGTGGTGCGATAGTCGTATTTCGCTCACATGTTTGTTACGGGTGTGACGATAGATGATTTCGTACCCCTTGGGATTTGCGTTCCCATAGCCGTTTTGGGCGCTATCGGTTTCTAACCGTTGGATTGTATTGTTACGGTAGTTGCGTATTGGTCGTATTGCGCACTACAAGGGATGTTTAATGATTAGGTGATATCCGTAAGGATTCGTTTGGTTCGGTTTCATCGTTTCGGGTTGTTGACCTTAGGTTGAGACTTGGCTGTTTTTAGCGTTGTACTCGGTAAGTGTGCGCTAAGGGATCGATATCTTGGTACGAGATTGGTTGAGTTTTCCCGATGTTGGGGAATGAGCATGGTTTTAGTGCTCGGATAGTGATTTGAATAAATCGCGGGTGACGATTTAGTTGTGGAAGGCGATTCGTTGGGAAGGAATTGCTTAGGAAAGTCGGATTGGGACTTATGTCGAGGACCGTAGGGTGAGGTCCACTTGGTTAAGTGATGAGGATCACGAGGACGTGATCGAGTTTAAGTGGGGGAGAGTTGTAAGACCCGAATATTTATCTTGCTTGTTTGTGTATTAAGACGTTCGAGATTGGGTTTCGCGGATTATTTATATAAAGTTTAAAATGAAAAAGAATCTGTTTCAGAGAGGTCGCGCGCCGCGCGGGGTAGGGGCGCGCCGCGCCGTTTGCTGCTGACAGAATCCCTTGTTTTTAATTGGTTTAAATGAAGGGCAAATGGGTAATTTCACTTGAGGCCGGATTTGTGAGGCATATGAGCTGGTTTGGATCAGTTTTGGATCACCTTCACATCCACTCATCATCTTCATCCATTTTTAGAGAGAGAGTAAGAGTTTAGAGAGAGATTGGAGGTTTTGGTAAGGAAGAAGCTCGAATCGTTCAAAGTCTCGGGTTTTAAAGTTGTTCCTTTCGTTCTCGGCTACACGGTGATAGTATTGGTAAGCTCAAACTCCGAATTTCAATTATTTAATTTGATATTCAAATTAGGGTTTTGGGTTAATTAGTTGTAAAACCCTTTTATGTGATGAAATGGGTTTAGTGAAGCTAGTAATCGGGTTTGTTGTTAATTGTTGGTGGATTTTGAGTTGGCGAACTAATTGGCCATGTTTAGAACTTTAATTTGAGTTTAATCACTTAAGTAGGTGATTATGGAAGTGTTGAAACCCATTTAGGGTAATTTGGTTGTCAAATTAGGGTTTGGTGGTGATTATGACCCATTTGGCGATTTAATGAGGTTTATAAACTTAAAATGGATTAAGTTGAAGTATAGAACCGAGTTAAATGTGTTTTGGTGTCAAAACTTGTAAAGGATGAGATTTTGACCTTTATGGGTCAAAATTAGGGTTTAAGTGTCAAAATGGGTATGACACGCGTTTGGCACTTGTGTTCGGGTTTAATTGGCATATTTGGACCATTCTCACTTGTGTTAGTGATTATTGGTTAGTTTGGGTACGGTTTGTGCTTGGAAGTGCATTTGGGTCGAAATGGCACTAAGTGACGAATTGGGTTAATTTGTGAATCCAATCTAATTGTGTTGTGGTATTTGTGATAATGGAATAGGTATTTTTCATCGGCGAGTTGCGGTTTACTTGGAAGCTTTCTTCAAGACTTCAAGGTGAGTGATAATATCCTATATGCATATGTATGTGTAGGATGGGTGCGGGTCGGGTGAAGTGATTCTCGGTTATAGAGCTCACTTCACATATAGGTGGATTTGAAGGACTTGTGTATAAGTCCAATTGGCACGTTTGTGCGTCTTGGTTGACCATCTTTGGCGAAGTACACGTTTGTGTGCACGTTATCACACTTGGTTGTGATTTGGTTGTTATAACCCTAATGGCGAAGGGTTGATATGGTTGTGTGGTGGATTTTATAATCCCGTGACCGTGGGTTTTAGTATTGTGAAATGAATCTCGGGTAGTGCGGATTCATGGTGACTCGGGTTGTTCGGTCACCTTATTTGAGGTAGTGAATCTCGGGTAGTGCGGATTCACGATGACTCGGGTTGTTCGGTCATCTTATGGTTGAGAAGTGAATTTCGGGTTGTGCGAATTCACAAGGCTCGGGTTGTTCGGCCAATGTTCGTGTGATTGAGGTTAAGGGGTTAACCTTGTGTATTATTATTATTGTATTATATTAATGTGTTGTTGTGTTGTAGCTAACCCTCCGGGTGTAGCTATTTGGCGATGTTTACTTTGTCGTTGGCGGACTATCTTTTGTGTTGTATCATTAGCTCGTTGCTTAGATCGTACGGTATGCTTAGTGTAGATGCTTTATACTTGGATGCTTCGGTATGCGGTATTTGTTTTGTGTGGCGTATTCATTTTATACATATATATGTATGTAGTATGTTATCATTCACTAAGCATTAGCTTACCCTCTCGTTGTTGACTCTTTTTATAGATACGATGCAGACGGTGGCTCGGGTAAGCGCGAGGACTAGAAGACTTGCATAGTTGCTTTAGTGACTTGCTTTTGGATCGTTTAGGATTGGGTAGTGTATCCCCAATCGCCATGCTCGGCTTTGTTTGTATTAAAAGTCTTTTGGTCAAATGTTGTATTTCGGTACTTAAGGTGGTAAAATGGGTCGTTGTGGGACCCGCTTCGTAAACTCAATTTTATTAATTAAACGTGCTAGTTTTATATATATGAATTTATGGTTAAAAGCGTTTCGGCTAAAAATGTCGGGAACTAGTCAAACATTTTCGTTAAATTGACTTCCGGGGACAGCGGGCTGTCCAGGTGGTTTGGCGCGCCGCGCACCCACCTGGCGCGCCGCGCAATTGAACTGCACCAGAATTTTTTTTTTTTTTTTTGTTGTAAAATTTAACGGGAATTGCCGTGGTAAGGTTCGGGCTGTTACAATTAAGCTGGGGGATGAAACGTTTAAAATTGATTTAATCCAGTCGAGTTAGGGAGTTTTATGTAATAATTGGCATGGACTGGTTGAAAAAGGTGAGATCAGAGGTCGTTTGTTACAAAAATAGGATTCGCATTATGCATGAAAAAGGAAAACATTTAATGGTGTACGGAGAAAAGAACAACGCAAAATTAAATCTTATTAGTAGTTTGAAGGCGCAAAAACTAATAAGAAAAGGTTGTTACGTCATTCTAGCACACATCGAGGAAGTTAAACCTGAAGAAAAGAACATCAGTGATATTCCCGTCGCAAAAGAATTTCCCGATGTATTTTCGAAAGAATTACCGGGATTACCCCCACATCGATCCGTTAAATTTCAAATAGACCTTGTACCAGGAGCTGTACCAATAGCTCGTGCTCCATACAGACTCGCACCCAGCGAAATGAAAGAATTACAAAGTCAGTTACAGGAACTTTTAGAGCGTGGTTTCATTCGACCAAGCACATCACCATGGGGAGCTCCTATTTTGTTTGTCAAGAAGAAAGATGGTACATTCAGGTTGTGTATCGACTACCGAGAGTTGAACAAACTTACCATCAAGAACCGCTATCCACTACCGAGAATCGACGACTTATTTGATCAACTACAAGGCTCGTCTGTTTATTCGAAGATCAATTTACGTTCTGGATATCATCAAATGCGGGTGAAGGAGGATGATATTCCAAAGACTGCTTTTAGGACGCGTTACGGTCATTACGAGTTTATGGTTATGCCGTTTAGATTGACTAACGCACCAGCTGTGTTCATGGACCTCATGAACCGAGTGTGCGGGCCATATCTTGACAAGTTTGTCATTGTTTGCATCGATGACATACTTATTTACTCGAAGAATGATCAAGAGCACGAAGAACATTTGAGAAAAGTGCTAGAGTTGCTGAGAAAAGAAAAACTGTACGCTAAGTTTTCAAAGTGTGCATTTTGGTTGGAAGAAGTTCAATTCCTCAGTCACATAGTGAACAAAGAAGGTATTCAGGTGGATCTAGCAAAGATTGAAACCGTTGAAAAGTGGGAAACCCCAAAAACTCCGAAACACATACGCCAGTTTTTAGGACTAGATGGTTACTACAGAAGGTTCATCCAAGACTTTTCCAGAATAGCAAAACCCTTGACTGCATTAACTGATAAAGGAAAGAAATTTGAATGGAAAGATGAACAAGAGAAAGTGTTTCAATTGTTAAAGAAAAAGTTAACTACGACACATATATTGTCATTACTTAAAGGGAATGATGATTTTGTGATATATTGTGACGCCTCAAAGCAAGGTCTCGGTTGTGTATTAATGCAACGAACGAAAGTAATTGCTTATGCGTCTAGACAATTGAAGATTCACGAACAGAATTATACGACGCATGATTTAGAATTAGGCGCGGTTGTTTTTGCATTAAAGACTTGGAGGCACTACTTATATGGGGTCAAAAGTATTATATATACCGACCACAAAATTCTTCAACACATATTTAATCAGAAACAACTGAACATGAGGCAGCGCAGATGGATTGAATAGTTGAATGATTACGACTTTGAGATTCGTTATCACCCGGGGAAAGCAAATGTGGTAGCCGACGCCTTGAGCAGAAAGGACAGCGAACCCATTCGAGTAAAAGCTATGAATATAATGATTCACACTAACCTTACTTCTCAAATAAAAGAGGCGCAACAAGGAGTTTTAAAAGAGGGAAATTTAAAGGATGAAATACCCAAAGGATCGGAGAAGCATCTTAATATTCGGGAAGACGGAACCCGGTATAGGGCTGAAAGAATTTGGGTACCAAAATTTGGAGATATGAGAGAAATGGTACTTAGAGAAGCTCATAAAAGCAGATACTCAATACATCCTGGAACCGGGAAGAAGTACAAGGATCTCAAGAAACATTTTTGGTGGCCAGGTATGAAAGCTGATGTTGTTAAATACGTAGGGGAATGTTTGACGTGTTCTAAGGTCAAAGCGGAGCATTAAAAACCATCAGGTCTACTTCAATAACCCGAAATCCTAGAATGGAAATGGGAAAACATTACCATGGATTTCATCACTAAATTGCCAAGGACTGCAAGTGGTTTTGATACTATTTGGGTAATAATTGATCGTCTCACCAAATCAGCATAGTTCCTGCCAATAAGAGAAGATGACAAGATGGAGAAGTTTGCACGACTGTATTTGAAGGAAGTCGTCTCCAGACATGGAATACCAATCTCTATTATCTCTGATAGGGATGGCAGATTTATTTCAAGACTCTGGCAGACATTACAGCAAGCATTAGGAACTCGTCTAGACATGAGTACTGCCTAACATCCACAAACTGATGGGCAGAGCAAAAGGACGATACAAAGGCTTGAAGACATGCTACAAGCATGTGTTATTGATTTTGAAAACAGTTGGGATCGACATCTACCGTTAGCAGAATTTTCCTACAACAACAGTTACCATTCAAGCATTGAGATGGCACCATTTGAAGCACTTTATGGTAGAAAGTACAGGTCTCCAATTTGTTGGAGTGAAGTGGGGGATAGACAGATTACGGGTCTGGAGATAATACAAGAAACTACCGAGAAGATCATCCAAATTCAACAACGGTTGAAAACCGCCCAAAGTCGACAAAAGAGCTACGCCGACATTAAAAAAAAAAGATATAGAATTTGAAATTGGAGAGATGGTCATGCTTAAGGTTGCACCTTGGAAAGGCGTTATTCGATTTGGTAAACGAGGGAAATTAAATCCAAGGTATTTTGGACCATTCAAGATTATTGATCGTGTCGGACCAGTAGCTTACCGACTTGAGTTACCTCAACAACTCGCGGCTGTACATAACACTTTCCATGTCTCGAATTTAAAGAAATGTTTTGCTAAAGAAGATCTCACTATTCCGTTAGACGAAATCTAAATCAACAAAAAACTTCAATTCATCGAAGAACCCGTCGAAATAATGGATCGTGAGGTTAAAAGACTTAAACAAAACAAGATACCAATTGTTAAGGTTCGATGGAATGCTCGTAGAGGACCCGAGTTCATCTGGGAACGAGAAGATCAGATGAAGAAGAAATACCCGCACTTATTTCCAGAAGATACATCAACACCTCCAACTGCTTAAAATTTCGGGACGAAATTTATTTAACGGGTAGGTACTGTAGTGACCTGAACTTTTCCATGTTTATATATATTAAATGAAATTTATATTTACATGATTAAGTGTTTCCAACATGTTAAGCAATCAAACTTGTTAAGACTTGATTAATTGAAATAGGTTTCATATAGACAATTGACCACCCAAGTTGACCGGTGATTCACGAACGTTAAAACTTGTAAAAACTATATGATGACATATATATGGATATATATATAGTTAACATGATATTATGATAAGTAAACATATCATTAATTATATTAACAATGAACTACATATGTAAAAACAAGACTACTAACTTAATGATTTCGAAACGAGACATATATGTAACGATTATCGTTGTAACGACATTTAATGTATATATATCATATTAAGATATATTAATACATCATGATATCATGATAATGTAATAATTTAACATCTCATTTGATATAATAAACAATGGGTTAACAACATTTAACAAGATCGTTAACCTAAAGGTTTCAAAACAACACTTACATGTAACGACTAACGATGACTTAGCGACTCAGTTAAAATGTATATACATGCAGTGTTTTAATATGTATTCATACACTTTTGAAAGACTTCAAGACACTTATCAAAATACTTCTACTTAACAAAATGCTTACAATTACATCCTCGTTCAGTTTCATCAACAATTATACTCGTATGCACCCGTATTCGTACTCGTACAATACACAGCTTTTAGATGTATGTACTATTTGTATATACACTCCAATGATCAGCTCTTAGCAGCCCATGTGAGTCACCTAACACATGTGGGAACCATCATTTGGCAACTAGCATGAAATATCTCATAAAATTATAAAAATATTAGTAATCATTCATGACTTATTTACATGTAAACAAAATTACACATCCTTTATATCTAATCCATATACCAACGATCAAAAACACCTACAAATACTTTCATTCTTCAATTTTATTCATTTAATTGATCTCTCTCAAGTTCTATCTTCAAGTTCTAAGTGTTCTTCATAAATTCTATAAGTTCTAGTTTCATAAAATCAAGAATACTTCCATGTTTGCTAGCTCACTTCCAATCTTGTAAAGTGATCATCCAACCTTAAGAAATATTTATTATTTACAGTAAGATATCTTTCTAATACAAGATAATACTCATATTCAAACTTTGATTCAATTTCTATAACTATAACAATCTTATTTCGAGTGGAAATCTTACTTGAACTTGTTTTCGTGTCATGATTCTGCTTCAATAACTTTCAAGCCATCCAAGGATCCTTTGAAGCTAGATCTATTTTTTTCATTTCCAGTAGGTTTATCCACAAAACCCGAGGTAGTAATGATGTTCATAACATCATTCGATTCATATATATAAAGCTACCTTATTCGAAGGTTTAAACTTGTAATCACTAGAACATAGTTTAGTTAATTCTAAACTTGTTCACAAACAAAAGTTAATCCTTCTAACTTGACTTTTAAAATCAAC
The DNA here is from genome assembly GCF_046630445.1 of Rutidosis leptorrhynchoides. NCBI lineage: Eukaryota > Viridiplantae > Streptophyta > Magnoliopsida > Asterales > Asteraceae > Rutidosis > Rutidosis leptorrhynchoides. The sequence continues at coordinate 450,902,032 of NC_092335.1, forward strand.
TAAACACATTTTATATATCCATATGATACGCTAACTTAATGATTTAAAACCCGAAAACACGAAAAACACCGTAAAACCGGATTTACGCCGTCGTAGTAACACCGCGGGCTGTTTTGGGTTAGTTAATTAAAAACTATGATAAACTTTGATTTAAAAGTTGTTCTTCTGGGAAAATGATTTTTCTTATGAACATGAAACTATATCCAAAAATCATGGTTAAACATAAAGTGAAAGTATGTTTTTCAAAATGGTCATCAAGACGTCGTTCTTTCGACTGAAATGTCTACCTCTTACAAAAATGACTTGTAACTAATATTTCCGACTATAAACCTATAATTTTTTTTGTTTAGATTCATAAAATAGAGTTCAATATAAAACCATAGCATTTTGATTCACTCAAAACGAATTTAAAACGAAGAAGTTATGGGTAAAACAAGATTGGATAATTTTTCTTGTTGTAGCTACGTGAAAATTGGTAACAAATCTATATTAATCATATCCTAGCTAACTTATACTCCCTCCGTCTCATTCCAATAGTCCACAAACAAAAAACACGCAGTTTTAGGAAATTCCACTAACTTCATTTCTCCACCAATGAAAGATCTTCTCTCTCCAGATCCACCAATGAAATATCTTCTTTTCTTTCTATTTATGGAAGTGGATTATCAGAATGGGACAGCTCAAAATAGAATAATGGCCTATTAGAATGAGACAGAGGTAGTATTATATTATACATGTATTCTAATATATTATGTAATCTTGAGATATCATAGACACGTATGCAAATGTTTTGACATATCATATCAACCCATGAATATATATTATTTGGAACAACCATAGACACTCTATATGCAGTAATGTTGGAGTTAGCTATACAGGGTTGAGGTTGATTCCAAAAATATATATACTTTGAGTTGTGATCTAGCCTGAGACGTGTATACACTGGGTCGTGGATTGATTCAAGATAATATATATCAATTTTTTTTTCTGTACATCTAACTTTGGACAACTAGTTGTAGGTTACTAACGAGGACAGCTGACTTAATAAACTTAAAATATCAAAATGTATTAAAAGTGTTGTAAATATATTTTGAACATACTTTGATATATATGTACATATTTGTTATAGGTTCGTGAATCGACCAGTGGCCAAGTCTTACTTCCCGACGAAGTAAAAATCTGTGAAAGTGAGTTATAGTCCCACTTTTAAAATCTAATATTTTGGGATGAGAATACATGCAGTTTTATAAATATTTTACGAAATAGACACAAGTAATTGAAACTACATTATATGGGTGAATGATCGAAGCCGAATATGCCCCTTTTTTTTGGTAACCTTAGAATTAGTAAACCAATCTACTAATTGACGCGAATCCTAAAGATAGATCTATTGGGCCTAACGAATCCCATCCAAAGTATCGGATGCTTTAGTACTTCGAATTCATTTTTATCATGTCCGAAGGATTTCCCGGAATGATAGGGGATATTCTTATATGTATCTTGTTAATGTCGGTTACCAGGTGTTCACCATATGAATGAATTTTATCTCTATGTATGGGATTTATATTGAAATATGAAATCTTGTGGTCTATTATTATGATTTGATAATATATAGGTTAAACCTATAACTCACCAACATTTTTGTTGATGTTTTAAGCATGTTTATTCTCAGGTGATTATTAAGAGCTTCCGCTGTTGCATACTAAAATAAGGACAAGATTTGGATTCCATGCTTGTATGATATTATGTAAAAACTACATTCAAGAAACTTATTTTTGATGTAATATATTCTTATTGTAAACCATTATGTAATGGTCGTGTGTAAACGGTATATTTTAGATTATCATTATTTGATAATCTACGTAATACTTTTTAAACCTTTATCGATAAAATAAAGTTACGGTTGTTTTAAAAATGAATGCAGTCTTTGAAAAACGACTCATATAGAGGTCAAAATCTCGCGATGAAATCAATTAATATGGAACGTTTATAATCAATATGAACGGGACATTTCATATATATATATATATATATATATATATATATATATATATATATATATATATATATATATATATATATATATATATATATATATATATATATTAAATATTCGAATATGTTATAAGTAATACATAAATAACGAAATGTAAGATTAAGATATTAAATGATGTTACAAGTTTAATCCTAGTTGTTATATTAATAATATTAATAACAACACTATGAATATTATTAAAATTATAATATGAAATTTAACACATTTGATTTGTTATATTATTGTTATCATTGTTAATATCATTATTAGTATAGCTTGTAGTAAAACATTAATTTTTGTTATTATGATTAATATTAGTATTATTATTATTAGATATTATTATTATTATTACCAGTATCATTAAGAATTGTTATTATTATTGTAAAAGATTATTTTATTAGAAAATAATACATTTTTCTTTTACATTAATAATATTATTATTGAAATTTTTATTATTATTATCTTATGATTATTGTTATTAATATTATTATTAATATTATTTTTTATTATTATTATTATTTTATATTCATAATGTTAAATAATACAGATAAAATGGAATCCAACTATCTGCCTTTAATCTATTTGATTCTGTGACCCAACTCTTAATAACAAAACAAGAATCTATTAGACATCAACTTCATTCGTACAAATTTGTTGAATTTCAATTCCTACTTTTCATTCTTTCTCCTGTCTCTATTCTTGTTTAAGCACCGAATTCAATAATAATACAATCAAATCTATTACACATATCTATCTGTTTTAATCTTTTCTTTCTCTCCTGTTCTTGATGGATGAACATGTCAACTTCCATTCACACTACAAAACACAAATTGATATTTTCATATCTGATACAATCAATCATTTGATTACTATCAATAATATCAGATATATATATATATATATATATATATATATATATATATATATATATATATATATATATATATATATATATATATATACTTACATATACATTTGTATTTAATCAATTAGCCTATACTTACCAAACCAAAAACTTAAGGACCATTTTCTTCTATCTCTTTCTACTTGCGTTCGAATACCATATTTACAGAACCTAAAGATTTCACTTCATCATCATCATCCATTTGAACAAAAGTTGTTGTCCATGAAACTGTTTTGTTGACACGTACTTCACATAGTTCACCTACATCAACAAACCAAACACCTTCACCACTATAACACCCGTCAACTTAAACCTATATTCACCTCACCACCAAATAAACACCAACTCCAATACCTTATTGTTTTCAAACAAGACTCAAATTCAAAGTGTACTGCAGCTGCGTTTTGCAGCCGTGAAACATAGCTCAACACCCAACACAAACTGCTCGCTTAATTTCCTACTTCCTGCTTTATTTCGAACAGCATCAAGGCTGTGTATCTGTTTCAAAAACCCCATCGATATCATTGATGTGTTGCTGCTATTATATCGCTTATTAAACTCCCAATTATCCCTGACTAGCAAATAAAAAGAATGAAATGGATGGTATATATTAATTGTATTAAAGTTGGTCAATATATTCCCACTTACTAAAAAGTTGGACAAGTGGTACATGATGGGAAGATATGGCCGACCAATGGATCCTTAAATGGGGAAGGTTTGTTTATTTTTTTATTTCTTTTGGACATGATATGAAGTTATAATTTTGGGTCAAGAATTTCAAATGCATATGTGATTGTTTTATTCGCTGTCTGGATCTAAGACAGTAGCCTAATTGAAATGGTGCTGCTACTATCGCCTTTAATTTTCTGTTTTAAATAGTTGGGGATAAGGTGGTGATAAGGATGGGTTATATAATGATATATGATAATAACAAGTATAATATGATCATAGCTGTTATTATTATATGATGAATGGTGATGATGATGTAGTTATGATTGACGTTTGATGATAATGATTTATGCTGTTATCGTTCCTATTTCCTATATTCACGACAACAATTAAACCCACTTGACTTTGGTAGGGTTACTCTACTGGATCATTAATATAAATACAGAGACGGGTCGAGCTAGTATGAGCTAGTATATTGGGTTTTAGATGAAGGGGATGTTGGGCCGTGTTTCTATTTTAGTTGGGCTCGTCATCTTTCTTTGGGCTTCAGGTATCAACGTATTAAATATTTTACGTGGGCTTTAATTCTCAAAACGAAAGTTCAGTCCATTGGTTAAGGAGGTTGTGTGTTAAGCGAGAGGTCGCGGGTTCGAGCCTTGTATAGGGCATTCTTTTTAAGAAAGCTGTGGAAGGTATATTTGATTACCAAAAATTATTATTATTATTATTTATCACTTATTATTATTATTCTGATTATAGTAATTATAATTATTATTAACATTGTTATTAATAATATTACTATCATAACTAGTTATTATTATCACTTAGTATTATTATTATTATTATTATTACTAATATTAATAAAAGTATTATTATTATTATTATTAAGTTAATATTACTAATATGACTACTAGTATCATTAATATAAATTTTATTAATATTATCATTATTAATATTAATATAATTATTAGTGTTGTTATTACTGAACTTATTATCATTAATAGTAAAAGTATTATTGTAGTTATTATTATTATCAGTATTAAATACTACTATTATTGTTATTACTAAAAGTATCATTTTAATTAAAATTGTCAAAATTATCATTTTATTAAAACCATCTTTTTATTTAAAATTGACATTTTGATTAAAGTTATTTTACTTATTTAATTTATCATTATTAGAAATTATTATTATATTTATTATCACTATTATTACTATTATTATCATTATCACTCTTAACATTTTCAGTATTATTACAGATAGATATTTTTATATATAAAAAAAATACATTATAATAATATTAATATTACAAATCACTATATTGTTATTATTAAAATGATATTTACTAAACTATATATAAAATGTAACAATTAATACATAAATATATTTAGTTAAATTAATTAATGGAACATATAATTTATTAATATAACGATTATATTACTAAATAATAATATATAAATTTGTTCGATTACCATTATATGTGTTAATATATATATATATATATATATATATATATATATATATATATATATATATATATATATATATATAAATGATATAGGTTCGTGAATCCGAGACCAACCCTACATTTGTTCAATGTCGTCATATGTATTTTTACTACAAAATACAGTATTGTGAGTTCATTTGATTCCCTTTTATTCTTTACATTTTTGGGACTGAGAATACATGCGCTACTTTTACAACTGCTTTATTAAATGCTTTTGAAATACATTTTGAACTGTGAATACATGAAATGCTTTTACAAATGTTTGACGAGATAGACACAAGAAAAATATTTCTCGAATGAATTATGTGGACGTGATAATTGCCACCATTGAATTATGTGGACGTGATAATTGCCACAATTGATATGAATATTTTTTCCCTGATTATTATTGCTTGGTAACCTAAGAATTAGGGAACATCACTAATTTTGAGAATTAGTGCACGCCTAATTGACGCGAATCCTAAAGGTAGCTACCGGGTTTAACACCCCCACCCAGAATGTTCACTAGACGGAAGGGCTAGTGGGCGTGGTGTTTAGTACTTCGAAGTTTATATGATTATTATACAGACGAGATGTTCTGTTATGGGGATATTATTATGCGCATTATATGTTAAGGTCGGTTACCAAGCCAAGCTATGAAAGTAATGAACAGTGAATGTTATGTATCGAGAGAATGATTTTATACACAGGTTATGTGTATGTTATTTTTGTGCACAAGATATGTGTACAGTTACTAAGATTTATGAAAGATGATTTCGTACACGAGAAAGGTGTACTGTATTTAAAAGATATCGCATGTACATTAAAGGTGGGTATAGGATTCGGGCCCATTTGTACCATGCAGGATTTAAATCTTGTGGTCTATCAAAATGATGAATTTTATTGTTTTATGATAAACCTATGAACTCACCAACCTTTTAGTTGACACTTGAAAGCATGTTTATTCTCAGGTATGAAAGAAATCTTCCGCTGTGCATTTGCTCATATTACATGGAGTCGTTCATGGCATATAGAGGTCAGAACCTCGCAATGGGACCAACTGTTGAAGAGTTCATCCAGATGGATTATCAAAAGACGTTGCATTCGTGTCGTCGAGTTCATCAAGATTATTATTAAGTCAATTATAGTTGGAGGTATTTTGAAATAGTATGCTTGCAGTCAACTTTTGATGTAAAGAAAGTTTGTCTTTTAAAAACGAATGCAATGTTTGTAAAATGTATCATATAGAGGTCAAGTACCTCGCGATATAATCAACTATTGTGAATCGTTTATAATCGGTATGAACGGGTCCTTTCAGTTGGTATCAGAACGGTGGTCTTAGCGAACCAGGTCTTGCATTAGTGTGTCTAACTGATAGTTGCTTAGATGCATTAGTGAGTCTGGACTTCTACCGTGTCTGCATGTTAAAAGTTTTGCTTATCATTTCGTGTCAAAAATTACCTACTTATCATCCTTAGGAAATTACCTGCTTATCATTCTTAGTCTAGACACATCTTACTGCATTAATTGCATGAATAGTTTATAGACAAAAATTCATATCTTAACATATCTGCTAATTCATATCTTAGCGTATTTGTTAGTGTAAATCTTGCCTGACATATACCGTAAATTCCTCCGTAATCTATGAAATCTTTTGTTCTATATATATGGATATTCTATATAATTAGAATACCATCCGATAGTCGGAAATCATTTCATATCGAAAAATTCTTTACTCAATTGAACGAAATGGAACTCGCCACTAGTTCAAGTTCTTCGGAATCCGACGACTATTCCGACATAGATGTTCACCTAAGCTCCGAAAGCAGTATAACCGGAATGGATCAATAAATCTGTCATCACCAATTATGGATGAAATGGGAATGGGTTCGTAGCCTACTTAATCATTGGAGACAAGAAGAAGGTGATCCCTTCCATCCACCACATTACCCTCTTGACGAAGAACCTGAAGCACTTACCGGCGAACCTGTTCGTAATACCATTTTCTCTCTCATTTCCAGAATATCTCGTCACGATTATATACTATCTTAAATTCTAAATCTTATTCATCCGCTCGTTCCGACCGACAATCATCCCGGAGTAATAGAAGAAGTCAACAAGCTTCGCGCTCGAGTAATAAATTTGAAAAATATGGTGCAAAACGTACCAGCTTCAACAACGTCACCAGCATCAACAGTACCATTACCATCAACAACAACATCCGCATCACACGTCTCGACATCACAATCTATACCTCGAACATCAACATCATACGCACCATAGATACCAAGGAGTACCAACAACAATGAACGATGAAGTATTGATCCATAACTTCATTGAATAAATATTCTGCGAAGAATATGTGGTTCCTAATAGTTTTAGAGATTACTTATTCTAGCTCAAACCGAAAATCATATAAGTTTAATATCATATTAACTCAATAAATCCATGATTAAATCTGAAGAAAATATATATGTATATGAAATGTCCCGTTCTTATTGATTAAAAACGTTCCATATTAATTGATTTTGTTGCGAGGTTTTGACCTCTATATGAGACGTTTTTCAAAGACTGCATTCATTTTTAAAACAAACCATAACCTTTATTTCATAAATAAAGGTTTAAAAAGCTTTACGTAGATTATCAAATAATGATAATCTAAAATATCATGTTTACACACGACCATTACATAATGGTTTACAATACAAATATGTTACATCGAAATCAGTTTCTTGAATGCAGTTTTTACACAATATCATACAAACATGGACTCCAAATGTTGTCCTTATTTTAGTATGCAACAGCGGAAGCTCTTAGTATTCACCTGAGAATAAACATGCTTTAAACGTCAACAAAAATGTTGGTGAGTTATAGGTTTAACCTATATATATCAAATCGTAACAATAGACCACAAGATTTCATATTTCAATACACATCCCATACATAGAGATAAAAATTATTCATATGGTGAACACCTGGTAACCGACATTAACAAGAAGCATATATAAGAATATCCCCATCATTCCGGGACACCCTTCGGATATGATATAAATTTCGAAGTACTAAAGCATCCGGTACTTTGGATGGGGTTTGTTAGGCCCAATAGATCTATCTTTAGGATTCGCGTCAATTAGGGTGTCTGTTCCCTAATTCTTAGATTACCAGACTTAATAAAAAGGGCATACTCGATTTCAATAATTCAACCATAGAATGTAGTTTCACGTACTTGTGTCTATTTTGTAAATCATTTATAAAACCTGCATGTATTCTCATCCCAAAAATATTAGATTTTAAAAGTGGGACTATAACTCACTTTCACAGATTTTTACTTCGTCGGGAAGTAAGACTTGGCCACTGGTTGATTCACGAACCTATAACAATATATACATGTATATCAAAGTATGTTCAAAATATATTTACAACACTTTTAATATATTTTGATGTTTTAAGTTTATTAAGTCAGCTGTCCTCGTTAGTAACCTACAACTAGTTGTCCACAGTTAGATGTACAGAAATAAATCGATAAATATTATCTTGAATCAATCCACGACCCAGTGTATACGTATCTCAGTATTGATCACAACTCAAACTATATATATTTTGGAATCAACCTCAACCCTGTATAGCTAACTCCAACATTCACATATAGAGTGTCTATGGTTGTTTCGAAATATATATAGATGTGTCGACATGATAGGTCGAAACATTGTATACGTGTCTATGGTATCTCAAGATTACATAATATACAATACAAGTTGATTAAGTTATGGTTGGAATAGATTTGTTACCAATTTTCACGTAGCTAAAATGAGAAAAATTATCCAATCTTGTTTTACCCATAACTTCTTCATTTTAAATCCGTTTTGAGTGAATCAAATTGCTATGGTTTCATATTGAACTCTATTTTATGAATATAAATAGAAAAAGTATAGGTTTATAGTCGGAAAAATAAGTTACAAGTCGTTTTTGTAAAGGTAGTCATTTCAGTCGGAAGAACGACGTCTAGATGACCATTTTAGAAAACATACTTCCACTTTGAGTTTAACCATAATTTTTGGATATAGTTTCATGTTCATAATAAAAATCATTTTCCCAGAATAACAACTTTTAAATCAAAGTTTATCATAATTTTTAATTAACTAACCCAAAACAGCCCGCGGTGTTACTGCGACGGCGTAAATCCGATTTTACGGTGTTTTTCGTGTTTCCAGGTTTTAAATCATTAAGGTAGCATATCACATAGATATAGAACATGTGTTTAGTTGATTTTAAAAGTCAAGTTAGAAGGATTAACTTTTATTTGCGAACAAGTTTAGAATTAACTAAACTATGTTCTAGTGATTACAAGTTTAAACCTTCGAATAAGATAGCTTTATATGTATGAATCGAATGATGTTATGAACATCATTACTACCTCAAGTTCCTTGGATAAACCTACTGGAAATGATAAAAATAGATCTAGCTTCAAAGGATCCTTGGATGGCTTGAAAGTTCTTGAAGCAGAATCATGACACGAAAATAATTTCAAGTAAGATTTCCACTCGAAATAAGATTGTTATAGTTATAGAAATTGAATTAAAGTTTGAATATGATTATTACCTTGTATTAGAAAGATAACCTACTGTAAATAACAAAGGTTTCTTGATCTTGGATGATTACTTGGAATGGATTTAGAAAACTTGGAAGTAAACTTGCAATCTTGGAAGTATTCTTGATTTTATGAAACTAGAACTTTTGGAATTTATGAAGAACACTTAGAAGTTGAAGATAGAACTTGAGAGAGATCAATTAGATGAAGAAAATTGAAGAATGAAAGTATTTGTAGGTGTTTTTGGTCGTTGGTGTATGGATTAGATATAAAGGAAATGTAATTTTGTTTTCATGTAAATAAGTCATGAATGATTACTCATATTTTTGTAATTTTATGAGATATTTCATGCTAGTTGCCAAATGATGGTTCTCACATATGTTAGGTGACTCACATGGGCTGCTAAGAGCTGATCATTGGAGTGTATATACCAATAGTACATACATCTAAAAGCTGTGTATTGTACGAGTACGAATTCGGGTGCATACGAGTAGAATTGTTGATGAAACTGAACGAGGATGTAATTGTAAGCATTTTTATTAAGTAGAAGTATTTTGATAAGTGTCTTGAAGTCTTTCAAAAGTGTATGAATACATATTAAAACACTACATGTATATACATTTTAACTGAGTCGTTAAGTCATCGTTAGTCGTTACATGTAAATGTTGTTTTGAAACCTTTAGGTTAACGATCTTGTTGAATGTTGTTAACCCATTGTTTATTATAACAAATGAGATGTTAAATTGTTATATTATCATGATATTATGATATATATTATATCTTAGTATGATATATATACAGTTAAATGTCGTTACAACGATAATCGTTACATATATGTCTCGTTTCGAAATCATTAAGTTAGTAGTCTTATTTTTACATATGTATTTCATTGTTAATACACTTAATAATATATTTACTTATCATTTAACATAATTAACCAAGTGTATCAATATCTTAATATGATTCATATGTACCTATTAAGACGTTGTTATAACGATAATCGTTATATATATCGTTTTCGAGTTTCTTAAATTAATAGTCTCATTTTTATGTATATAACTCATTGTTAAAATACCTAATGAGATACATACTTATAATAAAATCATGTTAACTATATATATAACCATATATATGTCATCGTATAGTTTTTACAAGTTTTAACGTTCGTGAATCACCAGTCAACTTGGGTGGTCAATTGTCTATATGAAACCTATTTCAATTAATCAAGTTTTAACAAGTTTGATTGCTTAACATGTTGGAAACACTTAATCATGTAAATAACAATTTCATTTAATATATATATAAACATGGAAAAGTTCGGGTCACTACAGTATCTACCCGTTAAATAAATTTCGTCCCGAAATTTTAAGCAGTTGGAGGTGTTGATGTATCTTCTGGAAATAAATGCGGGTATTTCTTCTTCATCTGATCTTCACGCTTCCAAGTGAACTCGGGTCCTCTACGAGCATTCCATCGAACCTTAACAATCGGTATCTTGTTTTGTTTAAGTCTCTTAACCTCACGATCCATTATTTCGACGGGTTCTTCAATGAATTGAAGTTTTTCATTGATTTGGATTTCGTCCAACGGAATAGTGAGATCTTCTTTAGCAAAATATTTCTTCAAATTTGAGACGTGGAAAGTGTTATGTACAGCCGCGAGTTGTTGAGGTAGCTCCAGTTGGTAAGCTACTGGTCCGACACGATCTATAATCTTGAATGGTCCAATGTACCTTGGATTTAGTTTTCCCCGTTTACCAAATCGAACAACGCCTTTCCAAGGTGAAACCTTAAGCATGACCATTTCTCCAATTTCAAACTCTATATCTTTTCTTTTACTGTCCGCGTAGCTCTTTTTTCGACTCTGGGCGGTTTTCAATCTTTATTGAATTTGGATGATTTTCTCGATAGTTTCTTGTATTATGTCCGGACCCGTAATCTGTCTATCCCCCACTTCACTCCAACAAATCGGAGACCTGCACTTTCTACCATAAAGTGCTTCAAACGGCGCCATCTCAATGCTTGAATGGTAGCTGTTGTTGTAGGAAAATTCTGATAACGGTAGATGTCGATCCCAACTGTTTCCGAAATCAATAACACAAGCTCGTAGCATGTCTTCAAGCGTTTGTATCGTCCTTTCGCTCTACCCATCAGTTTGTAGATGATAGGCAGTACTCATGTCTAGACAAGTTCCCAATGCTTGCTGTAATGTCTGCCAGAATCTTGAAATAAATCTGCCATCCCTATCAGAGATAATAGAGATTGGTATTCCATGTCTGGAGACGACTTCCTTCAAATACAGTCGTGCAAACTTCTCCATCTTGTCATCTTCTCTTATTGGCAGGAAGTGTGCTGATTTGGTGAGACGATCAATTATTACCCAAATAGTATCAAAACCACTTGCAGTCCTTGGCAATTTAGTGATGAAATCCATGGTAATGTTTTCCCATTTCCATTCTGGGATTTCGGGTTGTTGAAGTAGACCTGATGGTTTTTAATGCTCCGTTTTCACCTTAGAACACGTCAAACATTCCTCTACGTATTTAGCAAAATCGGCTTTCATACCTGGCCACCAAAAATGTTTCTTAAGATCCTTGTACATCTTCCCCGTTCCAGGATGTATTGAGTATCTGGTTTTATGAGCTTCTCTAAGTACCATTTCTCTCATATCTCCAAATTTTGGTACCCGAATTCTTTCAGCCCTATACCAGGTTCTGTCTTCCCGAATATTAAGATGCTTCTCCGATCCTTTGGGTATTTCATCCTTTAAATTTCCCTCTTTTAAAACTCCTTGTTGCGCCTCCTTTATTTGAGTAGTAAGGTTAGTGTGAATCATTATATTCATAGATTTTACTCGAATGGGTTCTCTGTCCTTTCTGCTCAAGGCGTCGGCTACCACATTTGCCTTCCCCGGGTGGTAACGAATCTCAAAGTCGTAATCATTCAACAATTCAATCCACCTACGCTGCCTCATATTCAGTTGTTTCTGATTAAATATGTGTTGAAGACTTTTGTGGTCGGTATATATAATACTTTTGACCCCATATAAGTAGTGCCTCCAAGTCTTTAATGCAAAAACAACCGCGCCTAATTCCAAATCATGCGTCGTATAATTTTGCTCGTGAATCTTCAATTGTCTAGACGCATAAGCAATCACCTTCGTCCGTTGCATTAATACACAACCGAGACCTTGCTTTGATGCGTCACAATAAATCATAAAATCATCATTCCCTTCAGGCAATGACAATATAGGTGCCGTAGTTAGATTTTTCTTCAATAATTTAAACGCCTTCTCTTGTTCATCCTTCCATTCAAATTTCTTCCCTTTATGCGTTAATGCAGTCAAGGGTTTTGCTATTTTGGAGAAATCTTGGATGAATCTTCTGTAGTAACCAGCCAATCCTAAAAATTGACGTATATGCTTCGGAGTTTTTGGGGTTTCCCACTTTTCAACGGTTTCGATCTTTGCCGGGTCCACCTGGATACCTTCTTTGTTCACTATGTGACCGAGGAATTGAACTTCTTCCAACCAAAATGCACACTTTGAAAACTTAGCGTACAGTTTTTCTTTCCTCAATACTTCTAGCACTTTTCTCAAATGTTCTTCGTGCTCTTGATCATTCTTTGAGTAAATAAGTATGTCATCGATGAAAACAATGACAAACTTGTCAAGATATGGCCCACACACTCGGTTCATAAGGTCCATGAACACAGCTGGTGCGTTAGTCAATCCAAACGGCATAACCATAAACTCGTAATGACCATAACGCGTCCTAAAAGCAGTTTTTGGAATATCATCCTGATTTACTCGCATTTGATGATATCCAGAACATAAATCGATCTTCGAATAAATCGACAAGCCTTGTAGTTGATCAAATAAGTCGTCAATTCTCGGCAGTGGATAACGGTTTTTGATGGTAAGTTTGTTCAACTCTCTGTAGTCAATACACAACCTAAATGTACCATCCTTCTTCTTGACAAACAAAACAGGAGCTCCCCATGGTGATGTGCTTGGTCGAATGAAACCATGTTCTAATAGTTCTTGCAGTTGGCTTTGCAGTTCTTTCATCTCGCTGGGTGCGAGTCTATAAGGAGCACGAGCTATTGGTGCAGCTCCTGGTACAAGATCTATTTGAAATTCAACAGATCGATGTGGAGGTAGTCCCGGTAATTCTTTCGGAAATACATCGGGAAATTCTTTTGCAACGAGAACATCATTGATGCTCTTTTCTTCAGTTTGTACTTTCTCAACGTGTGCTTGAACAGCATAGCAACCTTTTCTTATTAGTTTTTGTGCCTTCAAATTACTAATAAGATGTAGCTTCATGTTGCCCTTTTCTCCGTACACCATTAAGGGTTCTCCTTTTTCTCGTACAATGCGAATTGCATTTTTATAACATACGATCTCTGCTTTCACCTTCTTCAGCCAGTCCATGCCAACTATTACATCAAAACTCCCTAACTCTACTGGTATCAAATCAATCTTAAATATTTCGCTACTCAGTTTAATTTCTCGATTCCGGCATATATTATCTGCTGAAATTAATTTACCGTTTGCTAATTCGAGTAAAAATTTACTATCCAACGGCATCAATGGACAACTTAATTTAGCACAAAAATCTCTACTCATATAGCTTCTATCCGCACCCGAATCAAATAAAACGTAAGCAGATTTATTGTCAATAAGAAACGTACCCGTAACAAGCTCCGGGTCTTCCTGTGCCTCTGCCGCATTAATATTGAAAACTCTTCCGCGGCCTTGTCCATTCGTGTTCTCCTGGTTCGGGCAATTTCTAATAATGTGGCTCGGTTTTCCACATTTATAACAAACTACATTGGCATAACTTGCTCCGACACTACTTGCTCCGCCATTACTCGTTCCGACACCATTTGTTCCTTTCGTTCTGTTAACCCCTGGTCCGTAGACCTCACACTTCGCCGCGCTATGACCATTTCTTTTACACTTGTTGCAAAATTTGGTGCAGAACCCCGAGTGATACTTTTCACACCTTTGGCATAGCTGCTTCTGATTGTTGTTGTTGTTGTGGTTGTTATTGTTGTTGGGATGATTGTTGTTGTTGTTGTTGTTGTTGTTGTTGTTGTTGGGCCGTTTGTTGTAGTTGCAATTGTTGGGATAATTGTTGCGATTATTATTGTAATTGCTGTTGTTGTTGTATTGGTGATTCTTATCACCGTTTTCCTCCCACTTTCTTTTGACTTGCTTCACATTGGCCTCTTCAACCGCCTGTTCTTTAATTCTTTCCTCAATCTGGTTCACTAGTTTGTGAGCCATTCTACATGCCTGTTGTATGGAGGCGGGCTCGTGTGAACTTATATCTTCTTGGATTCTTTTCGGTAATCCTTTCACAAACGCGTCGATCTTCTCTTCCTCATCTTCGAACGCTCCCGGACACAATAGGCACAATTATGTGAATCGTCTTTCATACGTGGTAATATCAAATCCTTGGGTTTGTAACCCTCTAAGTTCTGTTTTGAGCTTATTGACCTTGGTTCTGGGACGGTACTTCTCGTTCATCAAGTGCTTGAATGCTGACCACGGTAGTGCATACGCATCATCTTGTCCCACTTGCTCTAGATAGGTATTCCACCATGTTAACGCAGAACCTGTGAAGGTATGTGTAGCGTACTTCATTTTGTCCTCTTCAGTACACTTACTTATGGCAAACACCGATTCGACCTTCTCGGTCCACCGTTTCAATCCGATCGGTCCTTCGGTTCCATCAAATTCCAAAGGTTTGCAGGCAGTGAATTCTTTGTAGGTGCATCCTACACGATTTCCTGTACTGCTAGATCCAAGGTTATTGTTGGTATGTAGCGCAGCCTGTACTGCGGCTATGTTTGAAGCTAGAAAAGTATGGAATTCCTCTTCATTCATATTCACGGTGTGTCGAGTAATCGGTGCCATTTCCTTCAAAATAGTCAAATGGAACAAGTTAATCATACAGAATATTAAGAGTAGTTAATAGTATTTCGTAGCATAATATGAACTCATTTATAAAAGCTTTTTCTTCATATTAGCGTTTTATAAGTTTAAATTCGGGTAGTACCTACCCGTTAAGTTCATACTTAGTAGCTAATATACAATTCAACTACTACAATTCTATATGAAAAACTGATTATAATAATATTTCGCGTTCAAACTTTTATACAATATTTTACAAACTTACAATACCGCTTATTTTACATAAAGCATGAAATATAGCACACAATAACTTTGATACAAGATAGTTGTGAAGATAATTCTAGCTAGTACACAAGTCGTTCAGCAAAGGCAATAAAGACATGTAATTCACACGTCCAGAAACAAGTCATGCATTCTGGTTTTACTAGGACTACTTCCCATCCTTGGTCTTGTGGAACATAACCATTATGGCCGTTGATAAGACAGCGTGTTGTAACGTCGTCAAAGGGACGATGGTTACGTAATGACCAACAGTCTCGTAATAACCTAGAAACCTCATTTCTTACCCCAATTACCGACTCCGTCACTTGTGGGAACGTTTTGTTTAATAGTTGTAGCCCGATGTTCTTTTTCTCATTTTGTTGAGAAGCGAACATTACTAACCCGTAAGCATAGCATGCTTCTTTATGTTGCATGTTAGCCGCTTTTTCTAAATCATGAAGTCCTATATTCGGATACATTGAGTCAAAATAATTTCTTAACCCGTTGCGTAAAATAGCATTTGGGTTCCCCGCAATATATGCGTCAAAGTAAACACATCGTAACTTATGGGTTTCCCAATGTGATATCCCCCATCTTTCAAACGAAAGTCTCTTATAAACCAAGACATTCTTGGAACATTCTTGGAACGTTCTTCGAATGTCTTACAAACTGATTTCGCCGTAAATAGTTGTGCCGAAGAATTCTGACCGACTCTAGACAAGATTTCATCAATCATGTCTCCGGGTAGGTCTCTTAAAATATTGGGTTGTCTATCCATTTTGTGTTTTTATACTGTAAAATAGACAAGAGTTAGATTCATAAAAAAAAATACTTATTAATACAAGCAATTTTTACATATATCATAAAGCATAAGCACACTATATTACATATATTACACCACACGAATACAACTATCTTATTCCGACTCGCTCGTTTCTTCTTCTTCGGTTTTGGTTCGTTTTTCCAAGTTTCTAGGGATATATGATGTTCCCCTAATACGAGCTGTCGTTTTCCACAACGGTTTAGAAAAACCTGGTGGTTTAGAGGTTCCCGGGTCATTGTTACAACTTAAGGGCTTCGGGGGTTGACGATACATATAAAGTTCATCGGGGTTGGAATTAGATTTCTCTATTTTTATGCCCTTTCCCTTATTATTTTCTTTTGCCTTTTTAAATTCAGTTGGGGTAATTTCTATAACATCATCGGAATTCTCGTCGGAATCCGATTCATCGGAGAATTGGTAATCCTCCCAATATTTTGCTTCCTTGGCGGAAACACCATTGACCATAATTAACCTTGGTCGGTTGGTTGAGGATTTTCTTTTACTTAACCGTTTTATTATTTTCCCCACCGATTCTATTTCCTCCTCCGGTTCCTCCTCTTTCGGTTCTGATTCTTCTTCCGGTTCTGATTCTTCTTCCGGTTCTTCTTCGGGAACTTGTGAATCAGTCCAATATATATTTGACTCTTCGTTATTATTAGGTGAGTCAATGGGATTTGTGCTAGAGGTAGACATCTATCACACAATATCAAACATGTTAAGAGATTAATATATCACATAATATATACATGTTAATAATATATAGTTTCCAACAAAAGTGTTAAGCAATCATTTTTAAAGAAAACACGGTCGAAGTCCAGACTCACTAATGCATCCTAACAAACTCGATAAGACACACTAATGCAAATTTTCTGGTTCTCTAAGACCAACGCTCGGATACCAACTGAAATGTCCCGTTCTTATTGATTAAAAACGTTCCATATTAATTGATTTCGTTGCGAGGTTTTGACCTCTATATGAGACGTTTTTCAAAGACTACATTCATTTTTAAAACAAACCATAACCTTTATTTCATAAATAAAGGTTTAAAAAGCTTTACGTAGATTATCAAATAATGATAATCTAAAATATCCTGTTTACACACGACCATTACATAATGGTTTACAATACAAATATGTTACATCGAAATCAGTTTCTTGAATACAGTTTTTACACAATATCATACAAACATGGACTCCAAATCTTGTCCTTATTTTAGTATGCAACAGCGGAAGCTCTTAGTATTCACCTGAGAATAAACATGCTTTAAACGTCAACAAAAATGTTGGTGAGTTATAGGTTTAACCTATATATATCAAATCGTAACAATAGACCACAAGATTTCATATTTCAATACACATCCCATACATAGAGATAAAAATTATTCATATGGTGAACACCTGGTAACCGACATTAACAAGAAGCATATATAAGAATATCCCCATCATTCCGGGACACCCTTCAGATATGATATAAATTTCGAAGTACTAAAGCATCCGGTACTTTGGATGGGGTTTGTTAGGCCCAATAGATCTATCTTTAGGATTCGCGTCAATTAGGGTGTCTGTTCCATAATTCTTAGATTACCAGACTTAATAAAAAGGGGCATATTCGATTTCAATAATTCAACCATAGAATGTAGTTTCACGTACTTGTGTCTATTTTGTAAATCATTTATAAAACCTGCATGTATTCTCATTCCAAAAATATTAGATTTTAAAAGTGGGACTATAACTCACTTTCACAGATTTTTACTTCGTCGGGAAGTAAGACTTGGCCACTGGTTGATTCACGAACCTATAACAATATATACATATATATCAAAGTATGTTCAAAATATATTTACAACACTTTTAATATATTTTGATGTTTTAAGTTTATTAAGTCAGCTGTCCTCGTTAGTAACCTACAACTAGTTGTCTACAGTTAGATGTACAGAAATAAATCGATAAATATTATCTTGAATCAATCCACGACCCAGTGTATACGTATCTCAGTATTGATCACAACTCAAACTATATATATTTTGGAATCAACCTCAACCCTGTATAGCTAACTCCAACATTCACATATAGAGTGTCTATGGTTGTTCCGAAATATATATAGATGTGTCGACATGATAGGTCGAAACATTGTATACGTGTCTATGGTATCTCAAGATTACATAATATACAATACAAGTTGATTAAGTTATGGTTGGAATAGATTTGTTACCAATTTTCACGTAGCTAAAATGAGAAAAATTATCCAATCTTGTTTTACCCATAACTTCTTCATTTTAAATCCGTTTTGAGTGAATCAAATTGCTATGGTTTCATATTGAACTCTATTTTATGAATCTAAACAGAAAAAGTATAGGTTTATAATCGGAAAAATAAGTTACAAGTCATTTTTGTAAAGGTTTTCAGTCAAAAGAACGACGTCTAGATGACCATTTTAGAAAACATACTTCCTCTTTGAGTTTAACCATAATTTTTGGATATAGTTTCATGTTCATAATAAAAATTATTTTCCCAGAATAACAACTTTTAAATCAAAGTTTATCATAGTTTTTAATTAACTAACCCAAAACAGCCCGTGGTGTTACTACGACGGCGTAAATCTGATTTTACGGTGTTTTTCGTGTTTCCAGGTTTTAAATCATTAAGGTAGCATATCATATAGATATAGAACATGTGTTTAGTTGATTTTAAAAGTCAAGTTAGAAGGATTAACTTTTATTTGCGAACAAGTTTAGAATTAACTAAACTATGTTCTAGTGATTACAAGTTTAAACCTTCGAATAAGATAGCTTTATATGTATGAATCGAATGATGTTATGAACATCATTACTACCTCAAGTTCCTTGGATAAACCTATTGGAAATGAGAAAAATAGATCTAGCTTCAAAGGATCCTTGGATGGCTTGAAAGTTCTTGAAGCAGAATCATGACACGAAAACAGTTTCAAGTAAGATTTCCACTCGAAATAAGATTGTTATAGTTATAGAAATTGAATTAAAGTTTGAATATGATTATTACCTTGTATTAGAAAGATAACCTACTATAAGTAACAAAGGTTTCTTGATCTTGGATGATTACTTGGAATGAATTTAGAAAACTTGGAAGTAAACTTGCAATCTTGGAAGTATTCTTGATTTTATGAAACTAGAACTTTTGGAATTTATGAAGAACACTTGGAACTTGAAGATAGAACTTGAGAGAGATCAATTAGATGAAGAAAATTGAAGAATGAAAGTGTTTGTAGGTGTTTTTGGTCGTTGGTGTATGGATTAGATATAAAGGATATGTAATTTTGTTTTCATGTAAATAAGTCATGAATGATTACTCATATTTTTGTAATTTTATGAGATATTTCATGCTAGTTGCCAAATAATGGTTCTCACATGTGTTAGGTGACTCACATGGGCTGCTAAGAGCTGATCATTGGAGTGTATATACCAATAGTACATACATCTAAAAGCTGTGTATTGTACGAGTACGAATACGGGTGCATACGAGTAGAATTGTTGATGAAACTGAACGAGGATGTAATTGTAAGCATTTTTATTAAGTAGAAGTATTTTGATAAGTGTCTTGAAGTCTTTCAAAAGTGTATGAATACATATTAAAACACTACATGTATATACATTTTAACTGAGTCGTTAAGTCATCGTTAGTCGTTACATGTAAATGTTGTTTTGAAACCTTTAGGTTAACGATCTTGTTGAATGTTGTTAACCCATTGTTTATTATAACAAATGAGATGTTAAATTGTTATATTATCATGATATTATGATATATAATATATCTTAGTATGATATATATATACAGTTAAATGTCGTTACAACGATAATCGTTACATATATGTCTCGTTTCGAAATCATTAAGTTAGTAGTCTTATTTTTACATATGTATTTCATTGTTAATACACTTAATAATATATTTACTTATCATTTAACATAATTAACCAAGTGTATCAATATCTTAATATGATTCATATGTACCTAGTAAGACGTTGTTATAACGATAATCGTTATATATATCGTTTTCAAGTTTCTTAAATTAATAGTCTCATTTTTATGTATATAACTCATTGTTAAAATACCTAATGAGATACATACTTATAATAAAATCATGTTAACTATATATATAACCATATATATGTCATTGTATAGTTTTTACAAGTTTTAACGTTCGTGAATCACCGGTCAACTTGGGTGGTCAATTGTCTATATGAAACCTATTTCAATTAATCAAGTCTTAACAAGTTTGATTGCTTAACATGTTGGAAACACTTAATCATGTAAATAACAATTTCATTTAATATATATATAAACATGGAAAAGTTCGGGTCACTACAGTATATATATTTTCATAAAGATTGTAATTAAAAGTTCTTTTGTACAACTGTTAATGGTGAAAATATTTTAACGGGTAGGTAATACCCGAGGAATATTTAGATTTCACATTAATAAGTTACACTGTACATTCTTCAAATACGATTCAACAATCATTTACTATCCTACTTATAACCACAGATATACGCATCCATTCACCAAAGAATAATCATGTTCATTCAAATTTAATTTCATATTCGAATTTTGACCGATCAAAAATTCAAGTCAAGATTTAACAGAAGACATCACTTTTAGATTCTTACATCTTTCAAAGCCATACTTTGAATTCAAAACTGTGCCAGATCCATTGGCGTGTTATTACCGACAATAACTTTACAATACCTTTCCAAAATTAGTCAATTTTGTCATAGCTCCAACAAATCAACTTCAACTTTCATTCGGATTAGCCTTATTATAACTTTGATATGTAAGTTTACCACTTGACTTCATCTTAAACATCCTTTGTATCTTGACGATTACAATCTGCGTTCAAATCTTTCGAAATTCTTGAAACAACTCGGGTTGATAACCAATGATTCAGTTATGATAACTTTGAATGTTGATGAAGTAGAAAAACTGTAGATGGTCTTAATGGCCAAAAGTTTGATGATAAAGAATGGAGTGTTGGAAACTCTCAATAGGAAATTTGGTATTAAAAAGCGGATTATGCAAAACTATAAAGGAGACTGTGGACAAATCACAAGGACTAAACCTGTACTTAACGAATCCAGATGATTCTGTAACTGATGAACTCTTCAGTGAATATATTGCTCCTTATTTATTCTAAATCATTGTGAAAGGAATTTCTTTGTCAACATTTGAACTTAGAAATTCCAAAATATCATCATAAATATCTTCGATATTTCTGAGGATATTTTCATAAATATTCTTGACCGAAATTATCTACCTCTTCCTGTTTTCTGTATTCCATTATATTGGAAACTTCTGTAAAATCTAAGTATAAATTATGAATGAATTGTGGAGAAGTGTTGGGAATTGAAGCATGGATTAGTATAATATAATGATGCCCGGATAACGTGATTATATTACAGTAGGTCATGCTGAGTTTCTAATGAAACTTGATGATGATTCACAGTAGATCATACCATCATCATGTGTCATGTTACATAACTCTTTCATTCTGCTTAACTTCTAAACATATCAAGAAAATATATTCTTGATAGTTCTATCCTCCGTGACTCTGGTAATTTATCAAATCAAATTATGCTATTACGTTCCTTCCTTCTTAGAACATTATGATCAATCGAAACTTCATACCTACGAATTCTGGACCATTATTCGCTTGACTTAAAGTCGGGAAGAGAAAACAAAAGCATAGAGCTCCGAAATATAAGGAAGAATATAAATCCCAATAACAACACCGAAATTACAAACTGTGTATATCAATTCGAATAGCAATATAAAGACACGGGAGAAATAGAACTACTATAACCCCAAGAGCATAGTAGAAGTAAATAGATTCCTCTGGTGGTAGTTGAAAAAGAAGAATGATTGATACAATAATCAGGAAAATATCAAGGATCGGAACTTGATTAAGCATTTTCTCGATCTTTTGGAAGTATGAATTGGGAAAGAAAGTATAGGAGTTGTGAAAATAATGGAACGGAAGAGATAAATTTATAGTAAAATATCGGGCATAACAATCGAGGCAGATTACCGCATTTAATTAAAGAGGATCCTAATTTCCTTAATCATCGCAGAATCAAATCTTATAGATTTCGAAGATTTTCTTTTAAATCCCTTGAATTCCAGAATTCAACCGTTACCATGTCAAAAGTTAAGACGAATCTTTGATTCCTAAATTCGTTCTTTTGTGATAGCTTCACTTATACTTTTCGAGTAATCGAATTGCTTTATCCATATTAATCAATAATGATAAAACTCTATTTATCAACACATATTTGTCATGAAAATATTTTTATTGTTAGCCATGACCACCTCACTCAAATTTCGGGACGAAATTTCTTTAACGGGTAGGTACCGTGACGACCCAGAAATTTCCGACTAAATTTAAACTTGATCTTTATATGATTTCGACACGATAAGTAAAGTCTGTCATGTTGAATCTCGGAAAAGTTTGAACTGTCTTTATATATTCAATTGACCTTCGACTGTTCTCGACGATTCACGAATAACTAATTGTAAACAGATACTTTTATAAATATAAATATATATACCAATTTGAAATATAAAATGATATATGATTTAATTGTAAAATAGTAAACGATATAATAAAGTTGTTATTTAAAATGAATATATATATATATATATATATATATATATATTAAATATTCGAATATGTTATAAGTATTACATAATTAATGAAATGTAAGATTAAGATATTAAATGATGTTACAAGTTTAATCCTAGTTGTTATATTAATAATATTAATAACAGCACTATGAATATTAT
Source organism: Rutidosis leptorrhynchoides (assembly GCF_046630445.1). Classification (NCBI taxonomy): domain Eukaryota; kingdom Viridiplantae; phylum Streptophyta; class Magnoliopsida; order Asterales; family Asteraceae; genus Rutidosis; species Rutidosis leptorrhynchoides. The sequence goes on from NC_092335.1 coordinate 450,925,528, forward strand.
TAAAATTATAATAAGAAATTTAACACATTTGATTTGTTATATTATTGTTATCATTGTTAATATCATTATTAGTATAGCTTGTAGTAAAACTTTAATTTTTGTTATTATGATTAATATTAGTATTATTATTAGATATTATTATTATTATTACCAGTATCATTATGAATTGTTATTATTTTTGTAAAAGATTATTTTATTAAAAAATAATACATTTTTCTTTTACATTAATAATATTATTATTGTTATTAATATTATTATTAATATTATTTTTTATTATTATTATTATTATTTTATATTAATAATGTTAAATAATACAGATAAAATGGAATCCAACTATCTGCCTTTAATCTATTTGATTCTGTGACCCAACTCTTAATAACAAAACAAGAATCTATTAGACATCAACTTCATTCGTACAAATTTGTTGAATTTCAATTCCTACTTTTCATTCTTTCTCCTGTCTCTATTCTTGTTTAAGCATCGAATTCAATAATAATACAATCAAATCTGTTACACATATCTATCTGTTTTAATCTTTTCTTTCTCTCCTGTTCTTGATGGATGAACCTGTCGACTTCCATTCACACTACAAAACACAAATTGATATTTTCATATCTGATACAATCAATCATTTGATTACTATCAATAATATCAGATATATATTTACTTACATATACATTTGTATTTAATCAATTAGCCTATACTTACCAAACCAAAAACTTAAGGACCATTTTCTTCTATCTCTTTTTACTTGCGTTCGAATACCATATTTACAGAACCTAAAGATTTCACTTCATCATCATCATCCATTTGAACAAAAGTTGTTGTCCATGAAACTGTTTTGTTGACACGTACTTCACATAGTTCACCTACATCAACAAACCAAACACCTTCACCACTATAACACCCGTCACCTTAAACCCATATTCACCTCACCACTAAATAAACACCAACTCCAACACCTTATTGTTTTCAAACAAGACTCAAATTCAAAGTGTACTGCAGCTGCGTTTTGCAGCCGTGAAACATAGCTCAACACCCAACACAAACTGCTCGCTTAATTTCCAACTTCCTGCTTTATTTCGAACAACATCAAGGCTGTGTATCTATTTCAACAACCCCATCGATATCATTGATGTGTTACTGCTATTATATCGCTTATTAAACTCCCAATTATCCCTGACGAGCAAATAAAAAGAATGAAATGGATGGTATATATTAATTGTATTAAAGTTGGTCAATATATTCCCACTTACTAAAAAGTTGGACAAGTGGTACATGATGGGAAGATATGGCCGACCAATGGATCCTTAAATGGGGACGGTTTGTTTATTTTTTTTATTTCTTTTGGACATGATATGAAGTTATAATTTTGGGTCAAGAATTTCAAATGCATCTGTGATTGTTTTATTCGCTGTCTGGATCCAAGACAGCAGCGTAATTGAAATGGTGCTGCTACTATCGCCTTTAATTTTCTGTTTTAAATATTTGGGGACGAGGTGGTGATAAGGATGGGTTATATAATGATATACGATAATAACAAGTATAATATGATCATAGCCGTGATTATTATATGATGAATGGTGATGATGATGTAGTTATGATTGACGTTTGATGATAATGATTTATGCTGTTATCGTTCCTATTTCCTATATCCACGACAACAATTAAACCCACTTGACTTTGGTAGGGTTACTCTACTGGATCATTAATATAAATACAGAGACGGGCCGAGCTAGTATGAGCTAGTATATTGGGTTTTAGATGAAGGGGATGTTGAGCCGTGTTTCTATTTTAGTTGGGCTCGTCATCTTTCTTTGAGCTTCAGGTATCAACGTATTAAATATTTTACGTGGGCTTTAATTCTCAAAACGAAAGTTCAGTCCATTGGTTAAGGAGGTTGTGTGTTAAGCGAGAGGTCGCGGGTTCGAGCCTTGTATAGGGCATTTTTTTAAGAAAGCTTTGGAAGGTATATTTGATTACCAAAAATTATTATTATTATTATTTATCACTTATTATTATTATTATGATTATAGTAATTATAATTATTATTAACATTGTTATTAATAATATTACTATCATAACTACTTATTATTATCACTTAGTATTATTATTATTATTACTAATATTAATAAAAGTATTATTATTATTATTATTAAGTTAATATTACTAATATGACTACTAGTATCATTAATATAAATTTTATTAATATTATCATTATTAATATTAATATAATTATTAGTGTTGTTATTACTAAACTTATTATCATTAATAGTAAAAGTATTATTGTAGTTATTATTATTATCAATATTAAATACTACTATTATTGTTATTACTAAAAGTATCATTTTAATTAAAATTGTCAAAATTATCATTTTATTAAAACCATCTTTTTATTTAAAATTGACATTTTGATTAAAGTTATTTTACTTATTTAATTTATCATTATTAGAAATTATTATTATATTTATTATCACTATTATTACTATTATTATCATTATCACTCTTAACATTTTCAGTATTATTACAGATAGATATTTTTATATATAAAAAAAATACATTATAATAATATTAATACTACAAATCACTATATTATTATTATTAAAATGATATTTACTAAACTATATATATAAAATGTACCAATTAATACATAAATATATTTAGTTAAATTAATTAATGGAACATATAATTTATTAATATAACGATTATATTACTAAATAATAATATATAAATTTGTTCGATTACCATTATATGTGTTAATATATATATATAAATGATATAGGTTCGTGAATCCGAGACCAACCCTACATTTGTTCAATGTCGTCATATGTATTTTTACTACAAAATACAGTATTGTGAGTTCATTTGATTCCCTTTTACTCTTTACATTTTTGGGACTGAGAATACATGCGCTACTTTTACAACTGCTTTATTAAATGCTTTTGAAATATATTTTGAACTGTGAATACATGAAATGCTTTTATAAATGTTTAACGAGATAGACACAAGCAAAACATTCCTCGAATGAATTATGTGGACGTGATAATTGCCACCATTGAATTATGTGGACGTGATAATTGCCACAATTGATATGAATATTTTTCCCCTGATTATTATTGTTTGGTAACCTAAGAATTAGGGAACATCACTAATTTTGAGAATTAGTGCACGCCTAATTGACGCGAATCCTAAAGGTAGCTACCGGGTTTAACACCCCCACCCAGAATGTTCACTATACGGAAGGGCTAGTGGGCGTGGTGTTTAGTACTTCGAAGTTTATATGATTATTATACAGACGAGATGTTCTATTTCGGGATATTATTATGCGCATTATATGTTAAGGTCGGTTACCAAGCCAAGCTATGAAAGCAATGAAAAGTGAATGTTATGTATTGAGAGAATGATTTTATACACAAGTTATGCGTATGTTATTTTTGTGCACAAGATATGTGTACAGTTACTAAGATTTATGAAAGATGATTTCGTACACGAGAAAGGTGTACTGTATTTAAAAGATATCGCATGTACATTACAGGTGGGTATAGAATTCGGGCCCATTTGTACCATGCAGGATTTAAATCTTGTGGTCTATCAAAATGATGAATTTTATAATTTTATGATAAACCTATGAACTCACCAACCTTTTGGTTGACACTTGAAAGCATGTTTATTCTCAGGTATGAAAGAAATCTTCCGCTGTGCATTTGCTCATATTAGAGATATTACTTGGAGTCATTCATGACATATTTCAAAAGACGTTGCATTCGAGTCGTCGAGTTCATCAAGATTATTATTAAGTCAATTATAGTTGGAGGTATTATGAAATAGTATGCTTGCCGTCAACTTTCGATGTAAAGAAAGTTTGTCTTTTAAAAACGAATGAAATGTTTGTAAAATGTATCATATAGAGGTCAAGTACCTCGCGATGTAATCAACTATTGTGAATCGTTTATAATCGGTATGAACGGATCCTTTCACAAGATACTACAAATAATTCTCTGATTATCAACAACTTGGCTATAATTTAAGAAACCAATCAACTTAAAATGGTAGTATGTACATGAACAAAACCCTACAAAAAAACCTGGAAATAGTAATTGTTCAACAGCAGAATCCGGCGAGTTTCAAGAGAGTTTCAAGCGGCGACTCATGGTGGCTGTTGGCGGCGTTCTTCAAACCCGTTGACCAGCTGGTTTTGATATCTCTGCTACAACCTGTATGCAGAGGGATAGCGCAACATCATCAAATCAAATCCCAATTTAATTCAAAATCAAATCAAAATCTACATCTAAATCAAAATCAAAACCTAATTTCAATCACTCAAACATGAATGACCCCGAACTTCGGCGATACCTTCATCTCCGATTTTCTCCGATGAAGCCTTTAACTTCGATTTGCTCCGACGATGCTTCAAATCTCGATGTTTTAATTGTCTGCTGAACGATGATTTCATCCGAACGATGGTGGCTTCAAATCTTGAACACTATATGTGAACAATGCCAGAAGTATCCTTTGCAACACCGTCACCGTCGAAACAATCACAACCGGATATTATTTGTTGATGTTTGTGTTGTCGATTTAATATACTAGAGTTTTAATCTTGATAGTTGGGTTTTTTAGATAGATTTGATTTTGGTAGTTTTCTTGGATTTTGTAGATATATATTTGGTTTTAATTTTAGTTAGGATTTTGAATTAAACTAGAAAAGATTGTACAAATTTGTCATAAAGGAAGAAGGAGGTGATATAAAAAACGGGTTTGTTGAAATAAATGGGTTTTGAAAGAAAAGGATTGGGGAAGAAGATGAGAGATAAGGGAGGTTTAAGGAAGTAAATAGGTAGAGTGGGAGATGAAGTGGGGAAAAATGAACTGGTACAGAAAATAGACAAAAGGACAGAAATACCCCTCACGTGTGTTGCACATGACATGATTTAACGGATTTTTTAACGACTGTTACTAACAGGGACCACCCGTCCTCATTTTGTAAACCACAGGGACCAAGAACCCCGAAAATGAAGTTCAGGGACCAAACACCTCATTTCATGTAAACCACAGGGACCAAACACATATACACTTATGTGGTATTGGATCGATGTGGCGGGCGGGGGTGATTTTATTTGTTGATTCATGACATAATCTGGTGGTTGCTTCCATGTCGTTTTGAAGGCTTTGAATATCGTTTATCGTTTTTTAGTATACATAAGGGATCCATTGTAATTGATTCAGTTAGCCGACTGTATCAGTCTGTCTTTGATGTTTTTATCGTTGATGGTTTTTATTATAGTTGTAGCTAAAGATTCTATTTTTAAATATATATTGAGTCTCTCCCAAATCTATTATTACCATTACCATTACCATTACCATTACCATACTATCTATTAGACAAAATTCATAAATAGTGTCGAGTGCATTTTCGTCCTTTCATCTTTTTTTTTTCTCAATTTTTTTTCCCCAAAAAAGGTCGCCACACTTTACCATACTATCTATTAGACAAATTTTATGAATAGTGCCAAGTGCATTTTCGTCCTTTCATCTTTTTTTTCCTCCCATTTTTTTTCCCAAAAAAGGTCCCAACACTTTGTTCAAAAATTAAAATCGACCCCCCAAACAGAGGGGTAAAGTGTCGAATCAACATTTTCATAAAAAAAAAAAAAACTTAAATAAACTTCACTCAAATATTCAACGGGTCATATCTTCTCGCCCGTAACGATTTAAATTTTTCCAACACCATCGTTAAACTCGAAATAACTTTACGAACACAATGTCACTAACTATACGCAAAACGGACGCTTTTTAAAAAACGCTAAATATTTGAGTCCACCTTTCATACACTTTGTTTCCCTCACGGGTTCCGTAACTATTTTCATCTATTAACAACATATACATTTTGTCTTATTATTTTTTTAAAAAATTATTTAGTAATTTTTTTGATATTACTCAGTAAATATTCTATTCTTAAATCATACGGAGTGTTAATATAAGCTAACGAGTTAATTGCGTTAAATTTTAAAAATAGTGAAACGCGAAAATACACATATATTGTTAATTTAAGATAACATTTAAATCCGGGTTATACCTTTTCGTTCGACTCGAGTTGCGCTTCAACGACATCATCGTTAGCCACGAAATAATTTTGCAAAATAAACGCAATAAAATGCATTGAAAACCGACCCCGGCGCGAAGCGAGGGTTAAAAAACTAGTTGCAACTATTTATCCATTTTAAATTGTCTCAAATTAACTTGTACACTATCATAAATGAGTAAGAATAATGCAATAAAATTATTTTCTATCATACTTTATACATTTAAGAGAAAATATAGGTCAACGGTAAAAAGTAAAACTGAAAAATTAACAAAAAGTACACGTGACAGACAATTTTCTTAAACTCTGATTTGAAATGGAAATAATACGATCTAATTTAACTACCTAATTGCCTATTAAATCAACCTCTAACAACATGAAGTGTTTGTAATGCGGCTTGGGTATCGAGACTACAAAATCATTTCTTATACGAGTGTCAAATGGCGTGTGAGTTGTGGAGGAAAGTTAGGATATGGACAGACTTCAACCTTTTTCATTGTGTGGACATGTTTGTGTTGTTTGAGTATTTAGTTTTGTGCGTGTGAGAATTTTTGTCTAAGATTTTGTTGCGATTTGTGATGGATTTGCCGTAAGGATTAGCTCAAGACCTCACTACTCGTCGTATTTAGTTTGGTATTGCTATCGTGCATGACTCCGCGGGTTTCAATCGTCGTTTGATAGATCGTGTACCTTTATTGTGCTGGGACGTCGTTATTTAGCGGTGTTAGAAGATTGGGCAATTATTAGACATGTTTCAAGTGTTAGGTTGTTCATTATGAATACATCATGTGTGTTGGTGGTTTGATTGTTTTCATTGTTTGGTGATATCGGCCAAAAAGTCATGTTTTTACCCCCGATATTAAGCCCTAAATCCATAAAATTCGAAACTTTATAGCAAAAATAATCGCTTTGTCGGTTGATTTTGAAGATTTAGTAATTATGAAGGCAATGCAAAAAGAATCAAGTAAAACGGAGCTAAAACGAAGAATCTAGAGCGAAAACGGTGAAAGACAAGAAATTAAGTTACGGTCCAGTGATTTCAGCTGACCAGGCAAGCCAAACGGCCTGCCAAACGGGCTGTCAAACGGCTTGCCTATATTGCAAACGGCCTGCCATACGGTCAACACAAACGGGCACAACAAACGGCTGATCTGATTAAACGGGCACAGCAAACGGCTTGCCAAATGGCCTGCCAAACGGCCTGCCAGTCGTTTGCTGGCAAAATCCAAGTCTATTTAAAGGGCTCTTTCCATCCATTTCAACACATACTCAATTTACAATTCATTTTATATTTTCAAGCTTTTTAGTTAGTTTTTAGTAGTAGCTGGCTTAGCTTTTATTTTTCGGAGGATATCCCGGCGAGTCCTTGCGATCTCGGGCAAATTTCTTCAGCCTTTTTAGGTTTTTATTCGAAACGCTTGTCTTTTTATTAAACATGTATTCTTACCTTTTATGTTTAATAATACGTTCCGATATTACCATATTAGCTTAATTAATCTGTATGTTGCCATGATAGAAGTTTGGGTTAGCGTAGTAATGTTTAATTGTAGTAATGTTTAATTAGTACGGTTACTATTGTTATGCTGAACTTGTGAGTCTGATAGATTTGTATGCTAGCATCTTAAGGATTGACCAACCTAGGTTGTGATCAGGACTTGTCCACCTATATGAACTTAGCTACTTCATAGGATTATGACCCCTGGTTATACTGTATCTGAAGATTCTATGAACTCGGTATGGCCGGAGTTCCCAAGAGACATCTAATGCGCTTTTAGGACACATAAGTTAGGAATTGAGACATGAATGACCTAGTATACCTATTGACTATTCCAAGGAAACCTCTTAGGAGCTGTTAAGATCCAGCTAGTGCCTTGACTGTATGATCCAAACCTATTGCATGTTCTTGTTTGATTGTTGCCCTAGGATTAAGTCATATCGACTGTTTATGTATCTGCTAGGTTTCTATCTGCTTTACTTTCATTATATCAACGGTAATGCTGTATAATGTTTGATTTGGTATGATCTCATTAATATGATGAAATGGTTGTTAGTTTTCAATTAAGGTTTTGTCAACTTAACCCGACGGACGCCTTCCGTTTGTGATCAGTGTTCAATCAACACGACACTTTGTTATTCAGTTAACTAAACTGATAATGAGGGTTATGATTATAACTCAACTCACTAATAAACCTAGTACTCTACTAAGGATAACCTCCGAGGTATAGTCCCCTTCAATTATCCGACCAAGTGACATACTTTTCACTACTCAGCGAGAACTCTGAGAGTCTAGAGATAAGTAGGTCTGTGTAATTGGCTCATCCAACTAGATCTACATCACTCCAATCATAGCTTTAACATCAACATAATTACCTTTCCCTAGCTTAAACTAATATCTTGGTTAACATTTCCCTGATCTGCATACTCCGGATATCCTTCCACTTTATTTACTTTTTCTGCATTCAGGACCTTTAACTTAAACCACTATCTTTACCCAGGTAATTTTACCAAAGACAATTATCCTATTGATCTTCAATTCGTTAAACGATTAAAAAACTCGACCCTAGGTTAACTTACACCTTCTACAACTTAAAAAGTTAAAAGTAAATTTAGGCCCCGCACAATATAAATAATAAACCACTGTCTGCTACTCTGATCAACTAATTCTGACGCCCTGCGGCCTAACGACACCACACGAATAAAATCGTCCGTTTCGGTCATATCATTGTAGAGACAAAGTTTCTGGCGCCGTTGCCAGGGATCGAATATTTTGATTGTGAAAGATTTTAAACAGACAAAAGTATTTTTGGTGGTGTCTAATAAAGACAATTATACACGGACTTGGTTGTTGAATTTTCCCAACAGTCTCCAATTATATTGGAATCAAAAGGATCATGCCTCTCCGTAGTCGGCCTGGCCACCTAGATACGAAGCAATCTATGAGAAATCCTATCAGTTAAAATATCCGATAAGGTTAGCGACCGAATTTCAAGAATAATTGTTTTTATTAAATTATCGATCCTTTTAGTCAATTTATATTTTCTAAAAGTTACTTTTAAAGTCTTTTTAAAAAGGAAATCTAAAAATGGAACAACAAAATACCCTTGATTCTATCTAAAAGTCATGCTTAGAAGAAAGAGGAAGACCAATCACCTTAGGAACTGAAGGAACTCCTTAAATCAGTTCACATATGATCAAGCTAGTCAGTATGATCTGTAAATTTCAAGGATTACCAACTGACGATCTAAACTTTCACTTAAACAAATTTATCAGTCTGGTTGACTCTTTTAAGAAGGAAGAAAAAGAGAAAAATATTTTGAAACTTCATCTTTTTCAACATTCTCTGTCTACACGCGCTTTAACATGGTTTGATGAGCTTAACCCAAATTCAATACATTCATGGGAGGAACTAGCAACCAAGTTTTAAAAAAAAATTATCCCCCATCCGTGCAAACCTGTTTCAGAAATGACATCACAAACTTTTCTCAAAAAGAAAACGAGTCATTGTGTTTAGCATGGAATAGAGTAAAGGTGATGCTTAAAAGATGTCCGAATCATTCGTTAAGTCGGGCAGACATAATCTGTATGCTTTACAATGGTTTGACCAAGGATGATAAGTCTCTCATAGACATGGCCTCGTAAGGCAATTTCATGTCACGGACAGCAGACGAAGCATGGAATCTTTTGGACACAATAGCTGCACAACAAGAATGGAATAATGAAGCTGCTGAGAAGGATGATGTCTTCACTCATACGGTACAAATGCTGGAAACCAGGTTACAAGATCTCACCCTCACTCTTCAAAGTTTATCAATTCCTAAAAGTACCGATGCTACTAGAACCAATCTAAGGTATTCGTACCCTAGATGGGCATATAAATAGTAGAATAGCTCGGATTTTAATATACTTCTCCCACTACACCAACCTACTATCCTCTCTAAGAAAACTTTAGTTGAATTTATGAAAGAGCAATACATGATAATCTTCAAGTCATAGAATGGCAAAACAAGTTCAAGACTTTGATAAAGACTTTTGAAGAATTAATAATCAATTTTTAGCTTACGCTTAAACGATTAACCACTAAAGTTGAATTAGAGTGTAGTGAGTTTGATGCCCTAATAGTCACTAGAGGTGGGAAGGAAACAACTGTTAATATACCCATACAAGATTTTTTCGAGAAGGAACCTGTGCCAATTGACCCAGTTGTCAATCCACCGGAACCTATCTCTCCTAAGGCCCCAAAAATCATTCCGCGCGCTCGCATACCTTTCCCGGGTAGGCTTAGAAAAGGAAAAACAAGAAGCGAAATTCGCTAAGTATTGGGATATTATTAAGAATATACATTTGAATGTACGACTAGTAGATGCTTTAGTTGAAATGCCAAACTACGCTAAATTTTTCAAAGAGCTGCTTTCAAACAAAGAGAGATTAAGAGAGATAGTTAGCTTGCCCTTAAGTGAAGAATGTTCATTAGTGTTACAACATGGTATTCCCCCTAAGTTAGGAGATACATGAAGATTTACGGTACCTTGCTACCTGCAAGATGTCCAAATTAGCAATGCGTTAGCAGACTTAGGAGCCATTATAAACCTAATGCCCTATTCATTATTCAAAAAGCTAGGATTAAAAGAATTAAGACCTACCAGAATGACTATCCAACTTGCGGACAAATTAGTTAAGATTCCTCGAGGAATAACTGAAGATGTCCTAGTCAGAGTGGTTAAATTCGCATTCCCCGTCGATTTCGTCATTATAGATATTGAGGAAGACACGAAGGTCCCACTCATACTTGGCAGACCATTCTTGAATACTGCCAAGTCCGTAATTGATGTTCACGAGAAATCGTTGAAATTAAGAGTTGGAAGTGAAGAAGTCACATTCAATGTCGACCGACTCATGAGCCACCCCCACGAAGAAGATATTAATCTCACTGATTCTTTTTAAGAATTCGTCAACGAATATATTGAGGATTCCATGGCTATATGTAGTCAAGATCAAATTTCTAAGGATCTGTTCTTTACACCTCCTGAAGGAAATCTCGACATCCATTCAGCCATGGATCCTGGTCAAAATAAATCTCCCCTCTCCGAAAGTAACTTTCTCGACGAAACTATCCAAACAGCATCGCTAGATCAAGGCATTCCCCTACCTCTATTAAGGAGAAGACCGAATGAAGAAACATATTTCATTCCGGTATTTAAGGAGCCCCAGTCAAAAGAGGACTGCGAGGAGATTCCTGAACCAATCTTCGAAACTAAAGAAGACGTTTCTGAAGAGGAAGCATTAAGAAGGAGGATTTCCAGAACCAAAGAACACATAACATCAGTGACCGCTATTAAGGAAGAAGAATCAGGATTTCAGGAGAGATATGACTCGTTAGACAGAGCAGAAATAGCTAGAATGAAGCCATCTATCGAGGAACCTCCGGAATTGGAATTGAAGAAATTACCCAAGCATCTGGAGTATGCATTCTTAGAAGGAGAATCGCAACTCCATGTGATCATTTCAAAAGACCTCACACCACATGAAAAGGCGAAATTGATTCAATTTTTGAAATCACATAAGAAGGCAATTGCTTGGAAGATTTCCTACATAAAAGGAATCAGCCCCAACTATTGCACCCACAAGGTCTTCATGGAAGATGATTTCAAGCCATCAGTTCAGAGGCAAAGAAGGGTCAGTCCAATGATTCAAGAAGTCATCAAGAAAGAAGTGATCAAACTTCTGGACGACGGTCTGATCTATCCTATTTTCGATTCGCCATGGGTCAGTCCTGTTCAAGTTGTACCCAAGAAGGGAGAGATGACCGTAATCCAAAATGAGAATAATGAACTTATTTCAACACGGGAGGTCACCGGTTAGAGGGTTTGCATAGATTATCGTAAACTTAACGATGCAACCCGAAAAGATCGTTTTCCATTACCAATCATCGATTAAATGTTGGAACGTCTATCAGGAAATGATTTCTATTGTTTCCTTGACGGATTTTCCGGCTACTTTCTAATTCCCCTCGATCCAAAGGATCAATAAAAGACAACCTTCACCTGTCCTTATGGAACATTTGCCTATCGACGCATGCCCTTTGGGTTATGCAATGCACCAGCTACATTTCAACGATGCATGGTAGCAATATTCCACGACATGATTGAACGTTGTATGGAAGTCTTCATGGATGACTTCTCAGTTTTTGGTAGTACCTTTGATTTGTGCCTTTCTAACCTTGATAAGATGCTCACCCGGTGTGAAGATTCGAATTTAGTTTTAAATTGGGAAATATGTCACTTTATGGTAAAAGAAGGCATAGTTTTAGGACATAAGATTTCAAAGTCTGGAATAGAAGTCGATAAGGATAAAACCAAAGCTAAACTTTCAGAACCTACCACAGTAAAAGCGGTATGGAGTTTCTTTGGACACGCTGGTTTCTACCGACGTTTCATCAAAGATTTCTCGAAGGTCACCCGACCTATTGCTCATCTCCTCGAAAAGGAAGTTCCGTTTGTCTTTGATAAAGAATGTGTGCAAGCATTCAACTATCTAAAGAAACAGCTCACACATGCACCCATCATGATAGCTCCTGATTGGAGCTTACCATTCGAAATTATGTGTGATGCAAGTGACTTCGTAGTTGGAGCTGTACTAGGGTAACAAAAAGATAAGCACTTTCATCTAATCTATTACGCCAGCAAAATCTTAACCGGAGCTCAAGAGAACTACACCACCATGGAAAAGAGCTGCTAGCCGTAGTTTTCGCCTTCGACAAATTTCGTTCCTATCTCATCCTGTCCAAAACTACAGTTTACACAGATCATTCAGCCCTCAAATATATCTTCACTAAGCAAGATGCTAAACCAAGACTCCTACGATGGATCTTACTCCTCCAAGAATTCGATATTGTGATCAAAGATAAGAAAGGAGCAGAGAACGTCACAGCAGGTCATCTTAGTCATTTGGAGAACTCTGCGATGGAACAACTTGCTGAACAAGATATCATAGACAAATTTATGGAAGAACAACTTATGAGCTTAGGACAAGCTAACATAGGATCACAATTTAATGATACTCCTTGGTACGCTGACATAGCCAACTACCTAGTTACTGGAGTAGTACAGAAAGGAATGAGCACATTCCGAAGAAGGAAGTTCTTCAGGGATGCTAAATACTACTACTGGGAAGATCCGTACATGTTCAGAATTTGCCCTGATCAGATAATCAGGAGGTGCGTAGATGAGAAACAGGCATCAGGGATTCTTCACTAATGTCACGACGGACCAACTGGAGGTCATCATGGAGCAAACTTAACTTCAAGAAAAGTCTACGAATCAGGATTTTATTGGCCGTCTATATTTTAAGATGCGCAAGAGCTTGTAAAGCATTGCGACGCATGCCAAAGACAAGGTATTATCTCTATGAAGAATGAGATGCCTCGAACTAATATCCAAGCTTACGAGATCTTTGATATATGGGGATTAGACTTTATGGGGCCATTCCCTAAGTCTAATGGGAAATAATATGTCCTCGTAGCAGTAGATTACATCTCCAGATGGGTCGAAGCCCAAACATTTCAAACAAATGATGCCAAAGTCGTCACCAACTTCCTGAAAAGACTCTTCTGCCGATTCGGAACTCCCCGCACTATAATAAGTGATAGAGGCACACACTTCTGTAATACCCAATTTATGAAGGTGATGCAACAATACGGAGTTACCCACAAATTGTCCACTGCCTATCATCCGCAGACTAACGGATAAGCAGAGGTGTGATGATCGCTCCAAATCTATATGGACGAACACATCATTCATTGATTTCATTGCGAGGTATTTGACCTCTATATGATACGTTTTGTAAACATTGCATTCTTTTCAAAAGGTACACAATAAATGAATATCAATTTCTAAGGTTTTCAACGTTTGATGATTTCTACATATAGACAATCACCATAAATAATAGTTTATCATAATACATCCGTTGACAATGAAGTCAAAATAAGATACACGGTGAAGATTTTGTGAATGCAAAGTTTTCTTGAACAAAGCATGTATGACTCCATGCACATAGCTTGTATCACATATAAGTAAACAGCGGAAGACTTCTAGGAAACCTGAGAATAAACATGCTAACAAGTGTCAACACAAAGGTTGGTGAGTTCATAGTTTTAATGTTTCATATAATCTGTATATAAAGGTGGATCACAAGATTTTAGTTGTTTCATCCAGAAATGTTTATCAAAATATTCTACGAAATTGAGCACCCTGGTAACTAAACTTAACGTTTATATAATTTGTACCCTTTGTATAATCATCTTAATAATACACGCAAACCAACGTGTACGCTTTTCAAATAGCATACGTCCGTTAAAAGGCTAGTGCTCTAGCTCGGACGGGGATATCAAGCCCTATGGATTCATATACTACTACTCACGCCCACCAGTTCTTATAAACGGCAGTTACTAGTTACCAAAGCTAAGGGATTTTTGGTTCAAACTCAGTATAGAATTTAGTATGTACTTGTGTCCATTGTTTAAAATAAAGTGCATGTATTCTCAACCCAAAAATATATATTGCAAAAACATTTAAAAAGGGAGCAAATGAAACTCACCTTAGCAGCATATAAAGTCGTTCACCAAAATGTGACCGAAACTCGGATTACCAAATAACCGTAGATCTCAACCTAGAGAACATATGTTGGTCAATAAATGTTTATCAAGCTAGGTCAGGTCATAGTGTATCATAATCCTAATGCTCGAGATCGACATACAAAAGTTATCCAAAGTCATTTCAAAAGTCAATTTTGACAATAGTTTAACAAAACGAGATGTACCTTATTTAAGGTTTCATTTACTCGGTTGGTAATATTCAAAAATCCAATTTATCAATCTTACAAACAAGTTGTTTAAATATTAATTGCAGATTTAAAGGCAATTCCAATTAACGTCAATTATAATTCAGTTGACCATATCTTTTAATCCGTTCATCGAAGCTATTCGATATCTAAATGAAAAGTTATTGATTTTTCACCAGCTTTCCAAAAACATGTATATCATATACCTTTTACCAGTAATATATGTATTTAATTTGTGATTGATTATAAACTGTTTAATGACGAAAATTTAGCATACAAGCATGTATAAATATATACACTCGAGCACTAGTATGTATACACTATTAATTTATAAAATATAAAATATAAATGCTTACGTATTATTATTGTGATTCAATATTTCAGAAAAGTACGTAGACGTAACGGAGATGATAAACACTAGGTTTGACTTGTGAATATTACCCACGAATATTACCCCTAACCTCCATAGGTATAACCCATAGTTTCCTTAGCTTTATCCCGATCGAAAAACTTGTTTTGAAGTGACACGCTCATGACCTCGTCGTAGTATTTTATGTATAATATTAATTAATAATAATACTACTAATAGTATTAAAATTAATTATAATATTAATTAATAATAATAATAATAATAATATATAAATATATATTACAGAGGGAGATAGATGGATTGGTGTGTGTGTCTCGAAGCAAAACGAATTCAATTTATAAACTTTTCCTGAAATCTGACCCCATGCGATCGCATGGGTTTTATGCCTATTTTCCATGCGATCGCATGGCCCCAAAATCCAGCTCACATTTTTTTGTATTTTTGTTTGTCGACATAATTATTAATAATATATATAATATATTTAATTTATATAATTAATTATATATTATATTAAATTCACATGCATAGTTAACTTGTAATTTTTGTTCCGATAAGTCGTACGTTGTTGCGCGACTTATGTCCCGGTTCCGGTTTTTCCAGTGTCCCTTCGTACGCTGAGAAAACTTGTAATTTACATTCTGGGACACGTACCTTTGTCAAAATATAGCCTTAAATTATCCCTAAATTATACCACCCAAAGTATATCTTAAACTTTCGAGTATTTTGGTCATTTACTTCTATAAATCATTGTCTCGTTATTTATTAATATAATAGTATTTATCAAACGTTTCATAATCAAGTTAATATCTATTCTCAATATTTATAAACACGTTTTAAAATACGTATCGCAAGTTATTCATATAATTAATTCTTAACAGTTAATATTCCTTATTATTGTATGTGTCCAAATTACGTTATTTAAAAAAATAATTCACCGTTTGTTCCGAATACCGTTAAAAATGAATGATTTCTCAAATCAACGTGGACCTCTCAACAGAGACACGTAATAATATCATAATTCTTAAGAGACTCAGTAAATATCTTTTACTTGAATCGTTTGGCATAATCTTTTAACTCTGTAGTTAAATATATCAATCAGATAATCAAACCAATAAGTTTAATGCACAGTATCATATCCTCAACACTTTGTTACGTTTTTAAGTTATAGTATATGTATCTATATATAATTGTTCGCGCTTCGTTGAGAACAATCGAAGGTTAATTGAACAGTTCAAAATTTTGAGATTTAACTTCATAGACTTTGTTTATCATGTCGGAAACGTTAATCATACAAGATTAAGTTTAAATTTGGTCAGAATTTTACGGGTCATCACAGTACCTACCCGTTAAGGAAATTTCGTCCCGAAATTTGAGTGAGGTTGTCATGGCTAACAATAAAAATGTTTTTATGACGAATATGAGTCGATAAATAGAGTTTTATCACCGTTGAATAATATGGATAAAACAATCCAATTACTTGAAGCGTATGAGGGAAGTTATCGTAATAAAGTAAAATAGAGAATAGAGATGCATCTTATCTCTTGACGTAGTAACGATTGATTTTCAGAATTTAAGGAATAGAAAGTCTTCATAATCTAAATAAGATTTGATTCTTCGGGAATTAAGGAGATTAAGATCTTCTTTAATTATATGCGGTCATCTGTCTTGATTGCTATGTCTGTTATTTCGTTATAAATTGACCTCTTCCGTTTTATTATTTTCACCACTCCTACATCTTCTTCCTGATTTCATACTTCCAAAAGATTGTGAAATGCTTCATCCAGTTCTGATTCTTGATATACTCCTAACTTTTATATCTGTCATTCTTCTTTTTCATCTACCACTAGAGGAAGTTACTTTCTTTTACCATTACCTTGGGGTTATAGTGTTTTTCATTCTCCCGTGTCTTTATATTGCTATGCGCATTGATATACACGGTTTGTAAATTTCGGAGTTGTTATCGGGCTTATATTCTCCTTTTTATTTCAGAGCTTCATGCTTTCGATTTCTCTTCCCGACCTTATGTCAAGCGGATAATGGTCCAGAATTTGTAGGTATGAATTTCGGATGAACATAATTAATGTTCTAAGAAATAAATTGTAATGGCACGATCTTGATTTGTCAAATTACCAGAATATCTGGAAAAGACCGAATTATCAAGAAGTATATTTTCTTGATATATTTAGAGATTATATAGAATGAAAGAGTTATGTAACATGGTTTATGATGAGGGTGTGATCTATGAACCTTTATCACGTTCCATTAGAAACTCAGCATGACTTACTGTAATATAATCACGTTGATCAAATGTCATTATATTATACTAACTCATGCTTCAGCTCCCAACACCACTTCAAAAATATTCATATTTTAAACTCGAAGGTTTCAGAATTTAGAAACTAAAATAGTTTCTTTTATGATGTTACACAGATATCGCAAGGAGAAAATTGATTTCCGATAAGAATGATTATGGAATTATCTCCAGAAATATGGAGGATATTTATAATGAAAGATACGATGATATCTTAGAATTTCTAATATCAGAGGATGATGAAGAATATTGTCCGCAAGGGTTTAGATTCGAAAGCAAGGTATTCGTTAATGGCTTCAGCAGATACTGAATCATTTGGATTCTTTGAAGGCAGGTTTATTCTTTGTGATTTGTCCACAGCCTCCTTCATACTTTGCTCAATCCATTTTTCAGTACCAAACTTTCTCTTTTTCTGTGCTTTTCGAACACACTACTCTTTATCATCAAACTTTTGACTGTTAAGGTCGTTTACAGTTTTTGCTGCTTCATCAACATTTTTCAAGATTCAGAGTATTGATTCGTAGACTGGTTGCTTTTCAGATTTTCAGAATGAAAGCTCATAATTCTAAGAGATGAATGTTATATATATATATACATATGATGTTCTAGTACAGTTTTAAAGTCAAAATATAGATTTAAAAGATGTAAGAATCTAAGAATGATGTCACCCGTTAAATCTTGACTTGGATCCTAATCCGTCAATATCAGAATATGTAATTGAATTTGTATGGAAATGATTGTATATCGCTGTGGGCATAGTTAATAATTTTTGAATCAAAGTTGAAGAATGTACAGTATAACATATTAATTGTGAACTTATATATTTCCCGGGAATTACCTACCCGTTAAAGATTTCACAAGTAATATTTTGTACAAAAGAATTTTTATTACCGTCTTTATGAAAATATATGTATGTATATTTTCTTCAAATGTAATACAGATTTGATGAGTTAATATCATATTAAGCTCATTTGATTTTTGACTTGAATTAGAAATGAATAATCTCTAAAACATTAAAGATTTAATAATCTTTGCGGAGTATTTCACTAATGTAATCAATACTCAGTTTTATTGATATTTTCTCAGTGAATCATGTTGGTGCTCATGGAACTCTTGCTAACTTCGCAAGGTCCGAATGATGTTTTCTAGAAAGTTTCGAATACATCGAAGATGAAAGTATAAAATCAACCATATAATTGAATAATATACTTAGTTTATTATGAAAAGGAATTCATTGAGTTGGAAACAGAGATTGTAGTTAACGATGGTTAAGTCATTAACGAAGGATGTACATCATAGCATATTAGTAATATGAATTAACCAAGTAGTACCTACCAGTTAAGATTCACACGTAATAACTTGGTACGAAAAGATTTATTTTGATTTCAAAATTCATATATATTAAATATACATAAAATTTCTTCAGGGGAAATGAGTTAATACTTCATCAGTTATTGTTGCTGGTATTTCTTGGTAACTATGGTGCGTATGACGTTAAAGCTCGTGGAACAGATTGTGAAGTTGAGGTTTGCGATGCGGATGTTGTTGGTGGTGGTAATGGTACTGTTGGTGTTGTTTTCGGTGGTACTGTTGATGCCGGTGATGCTGCTAGTGGTTGTAACCTTTGCACCATATTCTCCAAAGCCACTACCCGAGCGCGAAGCTCGTTGACTTCTTCTACTACACCGGGATGATTGGCAGTTCGGACGAGCGGATGAATAAGATCCAGAATTTGAGAGAGTATATGATCATGACGAGATATTCTGGAGATGAGAGAGAAAATGGTATTACGAACAGGTTCGCCGGTAAGTGCTTCAGGTTCTTCGCCAAGAGGGAAATGTGGTGGATGGAAGGGATCGCCTTCTTCTTGTCTCCAATAATTAAGTAGGCTACGAACCCATCCCCAATTCATCCAGAATAGATGATGGCTAATTGGTTGATCCATTCCGGTTACACTTTTTTCAGAGTTCAGGTGAATATCCATATCGGAATAGCTGTCGGAATTTAAGGAATTTGAATTGGATACGGGATCCATCTTGTATAATTAGATAGATGATTTTTGATATGAAATAGATTATAGAATTTAGATTGGTACTCTTCAATACATAATTTACATATGTATATATAATACCAAAATTTCGTAAATTAAGGAGAAATTTTCGGAAGATGGCAGTCAGAGTTTAAACTAACAGATACGCTAAGATATGAATTTTGTCTATACACTATTCATGAAATCAATGCAGTAAAACGTGTCTAGACTTAAGAATGATAAGCATGTAATTTCCGACAAGAAATGATAAGCAAAACTTTTAACATGCAGACACGGTCGAAGTCCAGACTTACTAATGCATCTTAACAACTATCAGTTAGACACACTCATGCAAGACCTGGTTCGCTAGGACCAATGCTCTGATACCAACTGTGACGATCGCTCCAAATCCATATGGATGAACACGTCATTCATTGATTTCATTGCGAGGTATTTGACCTCTATATGATACGTTTTGTAAACATTGCATTCTTTTCAAAAGGTACACAATAAATGAATATCAATTTCTAAGGTTTTCAACGTTTGATGATTTCTACATATAGACAATCACCATAAATAATAGTTTATCATAATACATCCGTTGACAATGAAGTCAAAATAAGATACACGGTGAAGATTTTGTGAATGCAAAGTTTTCTTGAACAAAGCATGTATGACTCCATGCACATAGCTTGTATCACATATAAGTAAACAGCGGAAGACTTCTAGGAAACCTGAGAATAAACATGCTAACAAGTGTCAACACAAAGGTTGGTGAGTTCATAGTTTTAATGTTTCATATAATCTATATATAAAGGTGGATCACAAGATTTCAGTTGTTTCATCCAGAAACGTTTATCAAAATATTCTACGAAATTGAGCACGCTGGTAACTAAACTTAACGTATATATAATTTGTACCCTTTGTATAATCATCTTAATAATACACGCAAACCAACGTGTACGCTTCTCAAATAGCATATGTCCGTTAAAAGGCTAGTACTCTAACTCGGACGGGGATATCAAGCCCTATGGATCCATATACTACTACTCGCGCCCACCAGTTCTTATAACCGGCAGTTACTAGTTACCAAAGCTAAGGGATTTTTGGTTCAAACTCAGTATAGAATTTAGTATGTACTTGTGTCCATTGTTTAAAATAAAGTGCATGTATTCTCAACTCAAAAATATATATTGCAAAAACATTTAAAAAGGGAGCAAATGAAACTCACCTTAGCAGCATATAAAGTCGTTCACCAAAATGTGACCGAAACTCGGATTACCAAATAACCGTAGATCTCAACCTAGAGAACATATGTTGGTCAATAAATGTTTATCAAGCTAGGTCAGGTCATAGTGTATCATAATCCTAATGCTCGAGATCGACATACAAAAGTTATCCAAAGTCATTTCAAAAGTCAATTTTGACAATAGTTTAACAAAACGAGACGTACCTTATTTAAGGTTTCATTTACTCGGTTGGTAATATTCAAAAATCCAATTTATCAATCTTACAAGCAAGTTGTTTAAATATTAATTGCAGATTTAAAGGCAATTCCAATTAACGTCAATTATAATTCAGTTGACCATATCTTTTAATCCGTTCATCGAAGCTATTCGATATCTAAATGAAAAGTTATTGATTTTTCACCAGCTTTCCAAAAACATGTATATCATATACCTTTTACCAGTAATATATGTATTTAATTTGTGATTGATTATAAACTGTTTAATGACGAAAATTTAGCATACAAGCATGTATAAATATATACACTCGAGCACTAGTATGTATACACTATTAATTTATAAAATATAAAATATAAATGCTTACGTATTATTATTGTGATTCAATATTTCAGAAAAGTACGTAGACGTAACGGAGATGATAAACACTAGGTTTGACTTGTGAATATTACCCACGAATATTACCCCTAACCTCCATAGGTATAACCTATAGTTTCCTTAGCTTTATCCCGCTCGAAAAACTTGTTTTGAAGTGACACGCTCATGACCTCGTCGTAGTATTTTATGTATAATATTAATTAATAATAATACTACTAATAGTATTAAAATTAATTATAATATTAATTAATAATAATAATAATAATAATATATAAATATATATTACAGAGGGAGATAGATGGATTGGTGTGTGTGTCTCGAAGCAAAACGAATTCAATTTATAAACTTTTCCTGAAATCTGACCCCATGCGATCGCATGGGTTTTATGCCTATTTTCCATGCGATCGCATGGCCCCAAAATCCAGCTCACATTTTTTTGTATTTTTGTTTGTCGACATAATTATTAATAATATATATAATATATTTAATTTATATAGTTAATTATATATTATATTAAATTCACATGCATAGTTAACTTGTAATTTTTGTTCCGATAAGTCGTACGTTGTTGCGCGACTTATGTCCCGGTTCCGGTTTTTCCAGTGTCCCTTCGTACGCTGAGAAAACTTGTAATTTACATTCTGGGACACGTACCTTTGTCAAAATATAGCCTTAAATTATCCCTAAATTATACCACCCAAAGTATATCTTAAACTTTCGAGTATTTTGGTCATTTACTTCTATAAATCATTGTCTCGTTATTTATTAATATAATAGTATTTATCAAACGTTTCATAACCAAGTTAATATCTATTCTCAATATTTATAAACACGTTTTAAAATACGTATCGCAAGTTATTCATATAATTAATTCTTAACAGTTAATATTCCTTATTATTGTATGTGTCCAAATTACGTTATTTAAAAAAATAATTCACCATTTGTTCCGAATACCGTTAAAAATGAATGATTTCTCAAATCAACGTGGACCTCTCAACAGAGACACGTAATAATATCATAATTCTTAAGAGACTCAGTAAATATCTTTTACTTGAATCGTTTGGCATAATCTTTTAACTCTGTAGTTAAATATATCAATCAGATAATCAAACCAATAAGTTTAATGCACAGTATCATATCCTCAACACTTTGTTACGTTTTCAAGTTATAGTATATGTATCTATATATAATTGTTCGCGCTTCGTTGAGAACAATCGAAGGTTAATTGAACAGTTCAAAATTTTGAGATTTAACTTCATAGACTTTGTTTATCGTGTCGGAAACGTTAATCATACAAGATTAAGTTTAAATTTGGTCAGAATTTTACGGGTCATCACAGTACCTACCCGTTAAGGAAATTTCGTCCCGAAATTTGAGTGAGGTTGTCATGGCTAACAATAAAAATGTTTTTATGACGAATATGAGTCGATAAATAGAGTTTTATCACCGTTGAATAATATGGATAAAACAATCCAATTACTTGAAGCGTATGAGGGAAGTTATCGTAATAAAGTAAAATAGAGAATAGAGATGCATCTTATCTCTTGACGTAGTAACGATTGATTTTCGGAATTTAAGGAATAGAAAGTCTTCATAATCTAAATAAGATTTGATTCTTCGGGAATTAAGGAGATTAAGATCTTCTTTAATTATATGCGGTCATCTGTCTTGATTGCTATGTCTGTTATTTCGTTATAAATTGACCTCTTCCGTTTCATTATTTTCACCACTCCTACATCTTCTTCCTGATTTCATACTTCCAAAAGATTGTGAAATGCTTCATCCAGTTCTGATTCTTGATATACTCCTAATTTTTATATCTGTCATTCTTCTTTTTCATCTACCACTAGAGGAAGTTACTTTCTTTTACCATTACCTTGGGGTTATAGTGTTTTTCATTCTCCCGTGTCTTTATATTGCTATGCGCATTGATATACACGGTTTGTAAATTTCGGAGTTGTTATCGGGCTTATATTCTCCTTTTTATTTCAGAGCTTCATGCTTTCGATTTCTCTTCCCAACCTTATGTCAAGCGGATAATGGTCCAGAATTTGTAGGTATGAATTTCGGATGAACATAATTAATGTTCTAAGAAATAAATTGTAATGGCACGATCTTGATTTGTCAAATTACCAGAATATCTGGAAAAGACCGAATTATCAAGAAGTATATTTTCTTGATATATTTAGAGATTATATAGAATGAAAGAGTTATGTAACATGGTTTATGATGAGGGTGTGATCTATGAACCTTTATCACGTTCCATTAGAAACTCAGCATGACTTACTGTAATATAATCACGTTGATCAAATGTCATTATATTATACTAACTCATGCTTCAGCTCCCAACACCACTTCAAAAATATTCATATTTTAAACTCGAAGGTTTCAGAATTTAGAAACTAAAATAGTTTCTTTTATGATGTTACACAGATATCGCAAGGAGAAAATTGATTTCCAATAAGAATGATTATGGAATTATCTCCAGAAATATGGAGGATATTTATAATGAAAGATACGATGATATCTTAGAATTTCTAATATCAGAGGATGATGAAGAATATTGTCCGCAAGGGTTTAGATTCGAAAGCAAGGTATTCGTTAATGGCTTCAGCAGATACTGAATCATTTGGATTCTTTGAAGGCAGGTTTATTCTTTGTGATTTGTCCACAGCCTCCTTCATACTTTGCTCAATCCATTTTTCAGTACCAAACTTTCTCTTTTTCTGTGCTTTTCCAACACACTACTCTTTATCATCAAACTTTTGACTGTTAAGGTCGTTTACAGTTTTTGCTGCTTCATCAACATTTTTTAAGATTCAGAGTATTGATTCGTAGACTGGTTGCTTTTCAGATTTTCAGAATGAAA
Source organism: Rutidosis leptorrhynchoides (assembly GCF_046630445.1). Lineage (NCBI taxonomy): Eukaryota > Viridiplantae > Streptophyta > Magnoliopsida > Asterales > Asteraceae > Rutidosis > Rutidosis leptorrhynchoides. The sequence goes on from NC_092335.1 coordinate 450,949,865, forward strand.
GCTCATAATTCCAAGAGATGAATGTTATATATATATATACATATGATGTTCTAGTACAGTTTTGAAGTCAAAGTATAGATTTAAAAGATGTAAGAATCTAAGAATGATGTCACCCGTTAAATCTTGACTTGGATCCTGATCCGTCAATATCAGAATATGTAATTGAATTTGTATGGAAATGATTGTATATCGCTGTGAGCATAGTTAATAATTTTTGAATCAAAGTTGAAGAATGTACAGTATAACATATTAATTGTGAACTTATATATTTCCCGGGAATTACCTACTCGTTAAAGATTTCACAAGTAATATTTTGTACAAAAGAATTTTTATTACCGTCTTTATGAAAATATATGTATGTATATTTTCTTCAAATGTAATACAGATTTGATGAGTTAATATCATATTAAGCTCATTTGATTTTTGACTTGAATTAGAAATGAATAATCTCTAAAACATTAAAGATTTAATAATCTTTGCGGAGTATTTCACTAATGTAATCAATACTCAGTTTTATTGATATTTTCTCAGTGAGTCATGTTGGTGCTCATGGAACTCTTGCTAACTTCGCAAGGTCCGAATGATGTTTTCTAGAAAGTTTCGAATACATCGAAGATGAAAGTATAAAATCAACCATATAATTGAATAATATACTTAGTTTATTATGAAATGGAATTCATTGAGTTGGAAACAGAGATTGTAGTTAACGATGGTTAAGTCATTAACGAAGGATGTACATCATAGCATATTAGTAATATGAATTAACCAAGTAGTACCTACCAGTTAAGATTCACACGTAATAACTTGGTACGAAAAGATTTATTTTGATTTCAAAATTCATATATATTAAATATACATAAAATTTCTTCAGGGGAAATGAGTTAATACTTCATCAGTTATTGTTGCTGGTATTTCTTGGTAACTATGGTGCGTATGACGTTAATGCTCGTGGAACAGATTGTGAAGTTGAGGTTTGCGATGCGGATGTTGTTGGTGGTGGTAATGGTACTGTTGGTGTTGTTTTTGGTGGTACTGTTGATGCCGGTGATGCTGCTGGTGGTTGTAACCTTTGCACCATATTCTCCAAAGCCACTACCCGAGCGCGAAGCTCGTTGACTTCTTCTACTACACCGGGATGATTGGCGGTTCGGACGAGCGGATGAATAAGATCCAGAATTTGAGAGAGTATATGATCATGACGAGATATTCTGGAGATGAGAGAGAAAATGGTATTACGAACAGGTTCGCCGGTAAGTGCTTCAGGTTCTTCGCCAAGAGGGCAATGTGGTGGATGGAAGGGATCGCCTTCTTCTTGTCTCCAATAATTAAGTAGGCTACGAACCCATCCCCAATTCATCCAGAATAGATGATGGCTAATTGGTTGATCCATTCCGGTTACACTTTCTTCAGAGTTCAGGTGAATATCCATATCGGAATAGCTGTCAGAATTTAAGGAATTTGAATTGGATACGGGATCCATCTTGTATAATTAGATAGATGATTTTTGATATGAAATAGATTATAGAATTTAGATTGGTACTCTTCAATACATAATTTTCATATGTATATATAATACCAAAATTTCGTAAATTAAGGAGAAATTTTCGGAAGATGGCAGTCAGAGTTTAAACTAACAGATACGCTAAAATATGAATTTTGTCTATACACTATTCATGAAATCAATGCAGTAAAATGTGTCTAGACTTAAGAATGATAAGCATGTAATTTTCGACAAGAAATGATAAGCAAAACTTTTAACATGCAGACACGGTCGAAGTCCAGACTTACTAATGCATCTTAACAACTATCAGTTAGACACACTCATGCAAGACCTGGTTCGCTAGGACCAATGCTCTGATACCAACTGTGACGATCGCTCCAAATCCATATGGACGAACACGTCATTCATTGATTTCATTGCGAGGTATTTGACCTCTATATGATACGTTTTGTAAACATTGCATTCTTTTCAAAAGGTACACAATAAATGAATATCAATTTCTAAGGTTTTCAACGTTTGATGATTTCTACATATAGACAATCACCATAAATAATAGTTTATCATAATACATCCGTTGACAATGAAGTCAAAATAAGATACACGGTGAAGATTTTGTGAATGCAAAGTTTTCTTGAACAAAGCATGTATGACTCCATGCACATAGCTTGTATCACATATAAGTAAACAGCAGAAGACTTCTAGGAAACCTGAGAATAAACATGCTAACAAGTGTCAACACAAAGTTTGGTGAGTTCATAGTTTTAATGTTTCATATAATCTATATATAAAGGTGGATCACAAGATTTCAGTTGTTTCATCCAGAAACGTTTATCAAAATATTCTACGAAATTGAGCACCCTGGTAACTAAACTTAACGTATATATAATTTGTACCCTTTGTATAATCATCTTAATAATACACGCAAACTAACGTGTACGCTTCTCAAATAGCATACGTCCGTTAAAAGGCTAGTGCTCTAGCTCGGACGGGGATATCAAGCCCTATGGATCCATATACTACTACTCGCGCCCACCAGTTCTTATAACCGGCAGTTACTAGTTACCAAAGCTAAGGGATTTTTGGTTCAAACTCAGTATAGAATTTAGTATGTACTTGTGTCCATTGTTTAAAATAAAGTGCATGTATTCTCAACTCAAAAATATATATTGCAAAAACATTTAAAAAGGGAGCAAATGAAACTCACCTTAGCAGCATATAAAGTCGTTCACCAAAATGTGACCGAAACTCGGATTACCAAATAACCGTAGATCTCAACCTAGAGAACATAAGTTGGTCAATAAATGTTTATCAAGCTAGGTCAGGTCATAGTGTATCATAATCCTAATGCTCGAGATCGACATACAAAAGTTATCCAAAGTCATTTCAAAAGTCAATTTTGACAATAGTTTAACAAAACGAGACGTACCTTATTTAAGGTTTCATTTACTCGGTTGGTAATATTCAAAAATCCAATTTATCAATCTTACAAACAAGTTGTTTAAATATTAATTGCAGATTTAAAGGCAATTCCAATTAACGTCAATTATAATTCAGTTGACCATATCTTTTAATTCGTTCATCGAAGCTATTCGATATCTAAATGAAAAGTTATTGATTTTTCACCAGCTTTCCAAAAACATGTATATCATATACCTTTTACCAGTAATATGTGTATTTAATTTGTGATTGATTATAAACTGTTTAATGACGAAAATTTAGCATACAAGCATGTATAAATATATACACTCGAGCACTAGTATGTATACACTATTAATTTATAAAATATAAAATATAAATGCTTACGTATTATTATTGTGATTCAATATTTCAGAAAAGTACGTAGACGTAACGGAGATGATAAACACTAGGTTTGACTTGTGAATATTACCCACGAATATTACCCCTAACCTCCATAGGTATAACCCATAGTTTCCTTAGCTTTATCCCGCTCGAAAAACTTGTTTTGAAGTGACACGCTCATGACCTCGTCGTAGTATTTTATGTATAATATTAATTAATAATAATACTACTAATAGTATTAAAATTAATTATAATATTAATTAATAATAATAATAATAATAATAATAATAATAATATATAAATATATATTACAGAGGGAGATAGATGGATTGGTGTGTGTGTCTCGAAGTAAAACGAATTCAATTTATAAACTTTTCCTGAAATCTGACCCCATGCGATCGCATGGGTTTTATGCCTATTTTCCATGCGATCGCATGGCCCCAAAATCCAGCTCACATTTTTTTGTATTTTTATTTGTCGACATAATTATTAATAATATATATAATATATTTAATTTATATAATTAATTATATATTATATTAAATTCACATGCATAGTTAACTTGTAATTTTTGTTCCGATAAGTCGTACGTTGTTGCGCGACTTATGTCCCGGTTCCGGTTTTTCCAGTGTCCCTTCGTACGCTGAGAAAACTTGTAATTTACATTCTGGGACACGTACCTTTGTCAAAATATAGCCTTAAATTATCCCTAAATTATACCACCCAAAGTATATCTTAAACTTTCGAGTATTTTGGTCATTTACTTCTATAAATCATTGTCTCGTTATTTATTAATATAATAGTATTTATCAAACGTTTCATAACCAAGTTAATATCTATTCTCAATATTTATAAACACGTTTTAAAATACGTATCGCAAGTTATTCTTATAATTAATTTTTAACAGTTAATATTCCTTATTATTGTATGTGTCCAAATTACGTTATTTAAAAAAATAATTCACCATTTGTTCCGAATACCGTTAAAAATGAATGATTTCTCAAATCAACGTGGACCTCTCAACAGAGACACGTAATAATATCATAATTCTTAAGAGACTCAGTAAATATCTTTTACTTGAATCGTTTGGCATAATCTTTTAACTCTGTAGTTAAATATATCAATCAGATAATCAAACCAATAAGTTTAATGCACAGTATCATATCCTCAACACTTTGTTACGTTTTCAAGTTATAGTATATGTATCTATATATAATTGTTCGCGCTTCGTTGAGAACAATCGAAGGTTAATTGAACAGTTCAAAATTTTGAGATTTAACTTCATAGACTTTGTTTATCGGGTCGGAAACGTTAATCATACAAGATTAAGTTTAAATTTGGTCAGAATTTTACGGGTCATCACAAGAGGTCACTAACAGAGCACTCAAAAGAATTCTAGAACGCACCGTCGGCCATCATGGGAATAAATCGGCCGAGAAACTAGACAATGCTCTGTGGGCATTCCGGACTGTTTACAAGAATCCTCTAGGAACTACACCCTACCGTATGATCTATGGGAAGGCTTGTCACCTTCCGCTGGAACTAGAGTATAAAGCTCTATGGGCATTGAAGACCTGTAACCTTGATCCTTCAGTAACCGCTAGGCACCGAAAGATGCAGATGAATGAACTCGCTGAATTAAGATACCAAGCTTACGAGACGTCATATATCTACAAGGAACGAACGAAGCTGACATACGATGCAAAACTGATACCTACAAAGTTCGCTCCTGGAGGTAAAGTTCTACTCTTTAATTCTCGATTCAAGAAGTTCGCTGGAAAATTCAGATCAAGATGGAGTGGGCCATACAAAGTTATACATGATTTTCCACGCAGAGCCGTGGAATTAGAAGGACCTACTGGCAACTTCAAAGTCAACGGCCATCGATTGAAAGCTTATCTAGAAGACCAAGGCAAGGAGGAGCACCTTTTCTCCTTTGATCCATTCTGAAGACCTGACAAGAAAAGTCGAGCTGTAACGACTTGATAAACAAAGCGCTTTTGGGAGGCACCCCTTGCTTATCCTTTTTATTATTTTATTTCAAATTATTTCTCAGTCTATAAAAATATTATCTCTGTGCACTAACCCTAAGCGCCATACTTGCGCTTAGTACTTACGAGTTTGTTGAATATATCCAGGCAAAATGCTAAGCTCAGGAGCTTCCTATTGTATTCCAGTTCGCAGGAGAAGGACTCTCAGAGTCTACCTATCAGAGAGCAGTACAGATCAGTTTAGGCCATTTACATGACAGTTAGGTCCAAGGCGTATGATCCTTGAGAGTGTTGAGGAGGACCTCAGTACGACACCACCAGCTCCTCCAGTACGACGCTCAAGGAATTTAGCTTCAAGACCAGCTGAGTATTCGGAACTACCAAAGACACGAGAGCCGCAGACTGTGATTCATTATGGAGCTACCTTGAATGACCAAGATGTTGCATGGGCATTACTCTGAGACCAGCAGACACTTTATCGAGCTCTCAGAGCATACCTTTAGCGTGAAGGGATGCCCAAGAGTACTCTAGGCCCTTCGTCATTCAGTTGCCTCAGCCGCCATTCCAACTCACGCTGCTCCCATCACGCCACCTGTATTAGCTGTGTCGCCTGCCCCAGTCAAAGAGATTGTCCCTGTTCGTGAGCTACCTGAGGGCTGCCACTTAGTGACAGTGCCTATCTCAGTAGAGCCACCCACAGTCCAGGTTTTTGAGATTACCGGGAACATCCCCGATGAGGAGCCATTTCCGAGCCTATCACACCTGGAGTTGCCATCGGAGCTTTGTCTAGACACGCTTTTGAGTCCTGAGATGGATACAGGATAGCCGCTTGAGTATTTGCCGAGACTTGAGGATGACAATGATCTCTTCGAACTTAATGGATACTTCGCAGACACTGATCGACACATTGGCCATGATAGTATTCCGTAGACTACTTTACTTTATTTTCTTTTTTGGTTTTATCTTTTAAAAGCATTGAATAAAAAGTTATATATCTAGTGGAAATGCTACTCCCTTTTTATTCTTCATGCAGAATTTTATTAAAGAGACTGGTCATTTCCAGCATTAGGAGCTCGACCGTAGGAAAGCCCAGCACTAGGAGAGTAACCTGACCGTAGGGAAGTAATCTTTCCTCAAATCTATTTTCAATTATCACGCACTAAAACCTCTAAGTGTGGGGTCATCCCCGCACCAAATTTGGAGATTCTAGAAACACTGTCCTTAATTTATAAAAATATTAAAATATTCTATTTCAGAGAACATTAGAGACAATGTTCTTCTAAGTGTGGGGTATTGGGTAAAGGTTAAAGGACTAGTAAACGTAAAATGCCAAAGTTTTGAAAAATTCTTTTGTCTAAAAGTGACTAGCAAGGAATATTTAGGTAATTTCGAAAAAAATTTTACCTCGTTTTACCCAAAAGATTCTATAAAATTGCTAGAAATCAGTTTTCGAAACATTTACTAGAACGGAACGATTGAGCTAAAACTCGTGATTTATGTCAAAAGATTTCTTTCGAAAAAATATATCAAAGGCTACGCATGACCAAGCACGACCCCTACTCCCCAAAAGTGAGAACTCTTGGACCCAAAGTATCTGTATGACCCATCATGTAATGACCCGCACTTTTTCGATCGTTCTATACTTATAAGATTAATATTTACATAAATTAAACCTTACCAACATGATAAGCAATCCAAATTGTTGAGATTTATGTTTTTGAAAAGAGTTTTACACAACGTTTGACTGTCTAGTTTGACCGATGATATCACGAACTATATAACATATGATAATTATACGTTTGTGTATATATATGTATATATATATATTTAACATGACCTAAGAATGTTTTAATATCTCATTTTGTATTAATAACAATAAGTTATAAGTATATTTTGAAACTACTAACTTAAGTTTTCAAAACGATAACCATACGTAACGTTAATTGACATAAATACTTATAATCTATAATGTTTATACATATATCGTATAAGTAATGTATTTAATCACTTTTTAAAGACTTAAATACATAAAACAATATAAGTGTATTCACAAAAGATAGCTATATTTGAATTCTCATTCCATTTTTCACAAAATTTCTATACGTATATCTAGAGTACATGTACTCGTATCATACCTAGCTTCTATACGTATTTACTATTGGTATATACACATCAAATCACCACCAACCAGCCCTTGTTCAATGCTTTTTGTATAAGGTAACTACTTTTGTTATCTAGTATGACAATTTCACATGATTAAAAGATTTTTTCACAAAATTACAAACTTATACACCTTTTACATCACCATTTATACTCCATCCATTTTCAATTTTTGATTCATTTTTACCTCAAACCTCTAGCTAAAAACACACACACTTTTAAGAGTCTTAAACTCCATAACCATTCAGCTAATATCCATGAAGATCTAGCCATAAAAACATCACTTAATCACCATAAGAAAACTCTTACAAAAACACTTCAAGAATCCTTCCAAGAACACAAACTTACTTCCAATCTTTCATCCAATTCCATCACCCTTTTGGTTCTAGGTTCTTACTCCTCTTTTACAGCAATCTTGTCCAAGTAACTTGAGGTAGTAACTTTGTTCATAACCTTATTCGATTCATATATATATAGCTATCTTATTTTGTGGTATAAAATTTTAACAACAAGAACATAGTTTGAATGTTTTCAAACTTGTTTGCAAACTAAATAGATCCTTCTAACTTAACTTTTAAAATACTTCAAGACCTGTAATATAACTTAAATATATGCTAATTTAACAAGGTATAACTTGGTTTTTCAAAGAACATCTTAAAAACTGTTTTTACGACGTCGGAGTGCAACCGGGGGCTGTTTTGGGTTGGATAATTAAAAACCATCTTAAACTTTGAATTGGAGGTTTATTTTCTGGAAAAATGATTTTTACTATGAATATGATAACACATAAAAATTTCATGATTTAACTCAAAGTATAAGTATTTTTAGAAAAATAATCATTTAAGGTTGTTTACATGATGGAAAATGATTAACTTCATAAGTTTCACTAAAGTTTGACCTATGACCTGTGATTTCGAATACAAACTAAGGTATTTACAGTTCATAGTCTTAAAGAGGGACTCGATCCAAGGAAGTGGCAAGTTGAACCAACGAAAACGGAGTTGTAACGAAGAAACTACGACCAAAACAAAATCGGATATCCAAGACTAGTTTAGCTACGAAAATAATTGGAGAAAATTAAATAAATCACATCTTTTTAAAATAACATGATATTTTATATATATGTACTCATAATTTAATTTTATATGGTTCAGGATCACCCGTAAACAATACGAGAAGATTAATCATAAGATCCCATGATTGTACGCAACACGTCATTTGACAACACCGGTACTTTATGTACGCAACACGTCATTTGACAACACCGGTACCGTGGGTCAAGATTAATCTCGACCAATACATATACGATGGGGGTTTTATTTATTTCGTTGGGGGTTTATTAAACACCTAAAAATGAACCATTTAAAATTGAATTACTAACATCGGACTGCTAACTACGGACTAAGGAATTATTAAAAGTATTAAAAGTATAATAAGTATATATATGTGACGATTGTTTAAAATGGAAATATATTGATAAACTATATATGGATAGGTTCGTGATATCAATCGGAGACCAAGTCGAAATTACATATCTTCAAGACAAAAGTGAGTATATAGTCCCACTTTTAAACTCTAAATATTTCGGGATGAGAATACATGTATTTTATGTTTTACGATATGGACACAAGTAACTGAAAAATATATTCTACGTTGAGTTGTACCACTGGCATACTTCCCTGTAGCTTGGTAACTATTATTTACAGCGGTATTGTAAACGCGAATCCTGTTGATAGATCTATCGGGCCTGACAACCCCAACCGGACTGGACGACCAGTATTCAACGGTTGCACAGTACTTCGTTTCGTGACTACACTTGGTACGGTGTAGTAAGATTTCATAATAAAGGGAATATGCGACGTGATTAAATGTTAAGTATGGTTATCAAGTGCTCAACCACTTAGAATATTTTTATTAAAATGTTTATATATGAAATCTTGTGGTCTATATATTTATATCGCTGCCGGCATTAAACCTATATCTCACCAACTTTATGTTGACGTTTTAAACATGTCTATTCTCAGGTGATAATTAGAAGCTTCCGCTGCAACATGTTGAATTTAAACAAGATCTTGAGTATGCATATTTGTGTCAAAAATAAAACTGCATATCGGAGGATTTGTAATGTAAAATATGCTAGAAATTGTATTGTTATCATCACATGTAAAGTTTGTAAGTCTAAGATTATCGCTAAACGATAATCATCTTTATTTTGTCTAAAGCTTGTATCAAAATAAGAATTATGGTTTGTAATGTAAAATATATGCAGTTGTTCTTTTAAAAATGTCGCATATAGAGGTCAATACCTCGCAATGAAATCATACGTTATCTAACACGTTCTTATGGTTAAGGACGGGTTTTGACATGTGGTATCAGAGAGGTGGTCTTAGCGAACCAGGTTTGCATTAGTGTGTCTAACCGAGAAGTCGTTAGGATACATTAGTAAGTCTGGACTTTGACCGGGTCTGATTTAAAAACCATTGCTTATCATTGTTGGTTAAAATTTATATGTAAATATTATGTAGTACTAATGGGTTAGTTGTTATGTGATAGATGTCGGGCTCAAAACTTGTTATCACATTCAGCGACTCCGAACCAGAATCTTCAGATGGTGTTCCAGTCATTAACCTATTCGATGACGAAAATAATATCTTTGGGGAAGACTCACAAATTCCGGATGAACCGACTATAGAGAACCCGGAAAGTGAACCCGAGGAGGAAAGTGAACCCGAGGAGGAAAGTGAACCCGAGGAGGAAAGTGAACCCGAGGAGGAAAGTGAACCCGAGGAAGAAATACAGGAAATTACAAAAGACAAGTTCGAACTAGGAAAGAAACGAAAGGCTAATGAATTAGAAAATTCAAATCCCGAGTTTAGTAAGGATGATGTGGCACCAACTCCACTAGACACTACCACCCCTATTCCCGCTATTCCTATTCGTTCTATCCCGGCATCCAGTTCTTCAGTCCCACAGCCAAAATATAGGCAGACAGCTAGGATAAGCGTTAGGCGATTCATTGAACCTAAACGTCTTAGAAAATAGACCAAACGATGCGCTGCCGTATTAAACCATGGGATCATATAATGTTTTGTATAATATTATTAGTGTGGTTTGCTTAATGTTCGATGTAAGATAAGCATATGTAAAATAGTGAAGTGTGAAATGCAATAATTTTCCATGGTTAAGTATTATTTAGATGGTAGTAATTGATTCTGTACTAAGCTATTAAGTATGGACATTAACGGGTAGGTACTACCCTAGATATAATTATAAAACGCTAATAAGAAGAAAAGGCTTTTATAATAATAC